>NC_071263.1:2777500-3140000 GCF_023375685.1 Ictalurus furcatus | reverse complement strand
GGACGATATATCGATATCGTGATATATTACGTGATACACTTTCCTGACATACCGTTGGCACGGCGATGTACGCATTTCTTACGTTTTTAACCGTCACAAATTAAACGCTACTGAACGGACGCTTTTGATTTGCCGTATTTTTTCTCTCCACTTCATCTCCTTTGTTTTAAAGAAAAGTGTCTTCAAACTCGGTTTAACGTGGGTTTATTTGACTTCCATCTTGCAGCTAAAGGATGTATCGTGATACGTGTCGCGTATCGTAGAAACATCCTGGAGTATCGCGATATGATATTTTTGTCATATCGCCCAGCCCTAGATGGACTCTTATCGAACGCCTGGACGACGAGGACAAGCCGTGTTTACCACTGCCAAGCTGCACAAGACACGCCCCGTAGGGGCGGGACATATACCTTCTTCAGGGCGTTTAATTAGATGAAAACGAGACGAGTAATTCGGAAGGAGTCACCAAAAAAAAAAAAAAAAAGAATTCCTGGAAGTGATTAGCTCTAAATCTAAAACGAGAACATTTCCCAAACTATTTATTTATTTATTTGAAATCATGCTGATAAACCTGAGACACAGAAATCTCTGGAAAGAAAGGCAGCGTAGCAGCGACGAGCCCAGAGTTCAGGAAGGACACGAGGACAGATGGACGTGCAGCTGGACGGATACGTGTCGAGTGTTTTATGAGCGTCACAAAGTCAGTGTGAAGTCCTGGATTTTCCCGCCTTTTCTGGGAACCAGCCTCAAAAATGTATTTTTGTTTTTTTTTTTTATAATCGGAAGACACGACTGATCTGGTATCTAAAAACAGCCTCGAGGACAGGAAGCTGAAATTCAAGTCAAAAGGTTAAAGGTTAATAATAGAGTGAAAGTGAGGCGCGCGCGTGGGAACGGGAACCCGTGCTGTGGTTCCTCCTGCTTTTTGGGTGCGTCGGTGATCACACTGCATAGACAAACCTTCTAGAATCATCTTCCTGCTTCAGGACGTAAAGCTGGAGGAATGCGAATCAGCACACACACACACACACACACACACACACACGCAGTGAAAGGCCGAGCCGTGACGTTCTCCACACAGCTAGAACAGGACCGGCGCTGTTTGACCTCGAGAGCGGTCTCGGGAATCGACCCAGCAGGAGCTCTCGTACGGCTCACGTGTAACGGATCCGCCCCTCGGGAGTCCGAGACGAATCCGCGGGATTATCGCCAACGACAATAAAGAAAAACCATTTTAACAATGCAGTCTGAAAACCGAACCGCAAACTCCTGCCAACATGCAGACAATCGCCAACGAGGCTTAATGACTATAATAAAGAGTTTTTCCACCGCGCATTCCGACACGGGAGCTGCCTCGAAACACAAACCAGAGGAATTTTCAGTTTCCGCCAAGCCTGGAGAGAGCACGGGGTAGAAGCGTGGTTATTACAGAGCGTGTTCGGGGCGGCCCTGAGGGACCGCCTGAGCGACGGAAACCTTCACGGTTACGGCGAAGACGACGTGAGAAATAAAACCCCACCAGTCACGCCGTCACGAGTTCCGTCGCTCGTCAAAAACGGACGATTTCGCAACTTTCTTCGGAATTTGCGAGGCGACTCGAAGAGGGCTTTGGCTGAACGTGCGTCGTGATGATGTCACGATCTCGACGATGGCGAAATCCCCAACAGCACAGTGTTTTATTCCTCTTACACTACTGCAACGTGCCAACAGTTACGTATAAAACTACGACGTCGTACTTCCTGTCTGTTAAAGCGGCGATAAACAACTCGTTCCTTCACCAGCTCTCCTGTTCTGAAGTTCACAAGACACAAAAAGTGCAGCTTTCGTAAAAAAAAAATAATAATAATAATAATAATAAATAAAAGGATGGGACGAGCCGGGACATTCGACCTGCTTCGACCTTGAACGACCTTGAACGGAGCAGGATTTACCCGCTCGTGTTCGTGACTTACCTGAAAACAGCCTTTTACAAACAAAGAAAAAGCCCGAACCCGATCAGGTGTCGAGTTAATGGAGGCGGACGAGTGCGGAGTGGCGCGAGATGTCAAACGGCCGTATTCCGCTCTGCTCCACTTACACGGGCGTGTTAACGCGTCCGCTTCGTCACGTGTACGCTTCACCCGCTCGGCGAGAAGCGACGACGTTGCGGCGGAAATGAACGGGCGGGTGCCAATAATTAAATGTGAACATCAGCTCGGACGGCAGTGCAGCTGCAGATCGCGGGTTTACGTGAATTATTTACGGTTTCTATAGCAACGGCTCGTTCACAGGGACCTCGTTAAATAATCGCTGATGTGGAGAAGTTTTCTGTAAGGAGATGTTTGTTTATTTATTTATTTACGTTTTCCGACATCTTCAGGACGGAGGAGTTTACGCGTCTTTGCGGTTCCTCTGGAACGCGGCGAGCTGCGACTTTTTTGACGCTCCCACGTAAGCGCGAACAGGAGCTAACGCCTTTCTCGGACGTTAAAGGCGACTATAAACAGATAAAAAGTACGCGGTGTTTTGATCGCTGGCGGAATTGGAGAGGAGTGAAACAGTTCGGGACGCGCACATCCCAGCGCGTTTTATTCTTCTCACAGGACGAGAAAACGCCGACGCTAGGAAATGAGTTTATTCAAGAATAACACCTCAAACTTTTTATCCCTTTACAGTTACATGTAACGGAAATGATCTGATGCTGCTATGTGATCAGAATAAAGAGCAGTGTTCGAGTTACGTTAGCGTTAGATTAACCCGATAGATTCTACACCGTATAAGCCGCAGTCTGAAGGTCCGGAGTCTAATCCCGGTTCGTGGCTATTCCTGGTTTGTCATTGGAGAAGCTTTATGCTAATCCGACGCCGGCGTTAACGACGCGCCGGAGACAGCGGCGTTTCCACGAGGGACGTCCACGCTATTTCCAGCCGCGTCTTCGGTGAGATGTTTCCTCCGGGAGTTTGTCATGCGGTCTGGCCTCGAGTGTGCAGTCGCCGTTAAAGGGTTAGGGGTCAGGGGTCGGCGCGGTCCCACCATGCCTCACACACTACAGGCCTTTTGTTGGGTCGGCGCGATGAGGCGTTCACACGGGAGTGGAATGTTCCAGAGCGCGTTGCTGGGAGCGTTTCTCACACAGCGTATTCAGTGTCATTATTTCAGATAATCACGTTCTTATATTATCCACGTGACCACGCAGTTCAACTCTCCTCCAACAACAACAACAACAACAACGACAACAACACCGTGTCTGCATGAGGTCATAAACGCCTCTAGCTTCATCTACCGGCATTTATTCTGCACTTCAATTCTCTCGTTACATGAAGAACCTTTCTGTAGAAAATTACGACAATAAAACCTGCGTTTACGTCTGCTCTGGTTCATTCAACACTGACAATCTACTACTGATGAAAGAACGAAAGAAAGAACAGGCAGAGCGAAAGAAAGAAAGAAAGAAAGTCAGAGCAAAAGAAAAATAAACAAATAAAGAAAAAGGAAAGGCACAAGAAAAGAAAAAGAAAAAGAAAGAAAGGGCAGAGCAAAAGAAAGAAAAGGCAGAGCAAAAGAAAGAAAGAAAGAAAGAAAGAAAGGGCAGAGCATAAGAAAGAAAGAAAGAAAGAAAGAAAAAAGGCAGAGCAAAAAGAAAGAAAAGGCAGAGCAAAAGAAAGAAAAAAAGGCAGAGCAAAAGAAAGAAAGAAAGGGCAGAGCATAAGAAAGAAAGAAAGAAAAAAGGCAGAGCAAAAGAAAGAAAAAAAGGCAGAGCAAAAGAAAGAAAGAAAGGGCAGAGCATAAGAAAGAAAGAAAGAAAAAAGGCAGAGCAAAAGAAAGAAAAAAAGGCAGAGCAAAAGAAAGAAAGAAAGGGCAGAGCATAAGAAAGAAAGAAAGAAAAAAGGCAGAGCAAAAGAAAGAAAGAAAGAAAGAAAGAAAGGGCAGAGCATAAGAAAGAAAGAAAGAAAAAAGGCAGAGCAAAAGAAAGAAAGAAAGAAAGAAAGGGCAGAGCATAAGAAAGAAAAGAAAAAAGGCAGAGCAAAAAGAAAAAGAAAAGGCAGAGCAAAAGAAAGAAAAGGCAGAGCAAAAGAAAGAAAGAAAGAAAGAAAGGGCAGAGCATAAGAAAGAAAAAGAAAAAAGGCAGAGCAAAAGAAAAAGAAAGAAAGAAAAAGGAAGGGCAGAGCAAAAGAAAGAAAGAAAAAAGGCAGAGCAAAAAGAAAAAGAAAGAAAAAGAAAGGGCAGAGCAAAAGAAAGAAAGGAAGAAAAAAGGCAGAGCAAAAGAAAGAAAGGAAGGAAGAAAAAAGACAGAGCAAAAGAAAGAAAGGAAGAAAAAAACAGAGCAAAAGAAAGAAAGAAAGAAAGAAAGAAAGAAAGGGCAGAGCAAAAGAAAGAAAGGAACAAAAAAAGAGAGCGAAAGAAAGAAAGAAAGAAAGGGCAGAGCAAAAGAAAGAAAGAAAGAAAGGAAGGGCAGAGCAAAAGAAAGAAAGGAAGAAAAAAGAGCGAAAGAAAGAAAGAAAGAAAGAAAGGGCAGAGCAAAAGAAAGAAAGAAAGAAAGAAAGAAATAGAGAAAGAGAAAGTGTTCACGTGAGTCGACTCTCGCATAAAGAGTCGGTTTAAGGAATCGGCACTATTTTCTGACTCGTCAGGAAGCAGCGGTTCAGAGCGAGTATTTCCCAGCTCAGGAAATGTCTCCAGCGCGAGTCCTCCCAGTTTACTCGTTTATCTCGGGGGTCGAAGCGTCTAACGATCAGGGTGGAGTTATTTTAGCGTGTTGTCTGAGACGCTGTTTCTGATGCGTGATGTGGAGAGTCGGGACATTGCTGCTGGTTTCATTACTCGTCTTTTTGAACGAGTTCCGCCGAGGATCCCCTCCGTCGCCGAGAAACGGACGAGCGTCCTCACTGAGTCACCAGAGTGGATCAGGACCTCAGTCCCAGCTGTGTGTGCACTTCTGATTAAAGTGTGTGTGTGTGTGTGTGTGTGTGTGAGAGACAGCTGAACCCCATCAATCACAACTTCGACTAGTGATCAGTTCGGGCGATCGACCGTCCAGAGCTTTCTTTTTATACGCAGATCAAACCTGCGTATTATTCTTCTTCTTCTTCATTTACACGTCTGATCGTTTGCGAAACATCTCACAGCCTCCGTGTTCCAACCTCCGAACACCAATCAACAAGCGGCATTCTCAAACGACCCTGCCTTCACTTCACACTTTCACACGCAGATTTACAGGAAGTCCCCCCCCCCCGTCAAAGCAAACTCCCAAAAAGTGAAAATTCAGAGTAATGAAAGAACACAAAGTCGAGCGATGAAAACAAACATGGAGGACAAAGCGTGTACATTCGTGACGTGCCACTTTAACCGTCACACAAGCGAAGCTGCAGCGAAGACAAGCGCCTTCCTCATCACCGGCGCTCCATTAATCTTCATTTCATCTGTATTACTGAGGGTAATAAATCTAATCCACCCATCTAATCTAATCTAGTCGTTACGGTTACAGTGTGCGCCTCACGTGAGACGTGATTTGCTCACGTCGGCACAAAATGCTTTGACTGGACAGGGCGAGAGCGGAGTTTACACGTGAGCCGTGTGGTTGAGGCGTTACGTTCAGACATGTTCGGACTACCGCGGAATAAACGATGAATAACAGACACGAGGTCTTGAACAGACTTGTACAAATAAAACACGTCTCCGTCTGACGCGCACGCCACGACTCGACTCGACCTGAATAAACCACGATGATGATGATGATGAAGAACAAAAGATGAAGGAGTAGCACGTCTTCATCCCCCGCTGCTGTTTAATCTTCATTTTCTTTACAGGTCACGTGAGCCGAGGCGGAGACGTCACGTGAAAGGACGCGATTAGATTCGAATCTCGGCGTTAATCTTATCGAGGCTTTCGATTTGTCGCCGTTTCAGGGGTGACGACCCGAACACGAACAAACCACACGCTTCCATCTGCTCGCTTTGCCCCCTCCCTCCCTCCCTCTCTCTCATGGTTAATTAGCAGGAGTGAGGGGCGGAGGAGACTCTCAGCGGCGGTCTTTCCATCTTAATTTACTACAAAAGGGTCAAACCACCAGTCAAAGACACGACATTATATTAGCGCGCAGTTCTAATACGTTATCGTTTCTATAGTAACGCCTCGTTCGCAGGGACGCGCACGGCGGACGCTCCGTTAACAATAAACGGATTTTTTTTTTTTCAAAAACGCTTATTTATTCAGCATTCATGGAATCTCCAGTGTCAGCGCGTTGTCACATGACAAGCTGGGGAGGGAACGAGCGTTTACAGCTGCGATAACGTAAATAAGAGCAATAAGAGAAATAACTTGTTCCACGACGTTAACTGTGACTCCTTCGTTACTCAGAACACGCGGCGAATCGCGTATCGTATAAACGCCTCCGAGTAGCGCGAGATATTTTGGCTTCTCGGCCGAACGAAATTCCCTGCGCGCCGACGTACGCGGCTCTCTCGGTTTTCCCGCCGGATACGGGACGGAGCGTCCGCCAGACCTGCGGCAGGGAATTCTGGGTGTACAGGAAGAGGAAGTCTCCCACACTGGTCATTTGCTCGTCTGCTTGCTGCTGGACGCTGGCGCTTTTCCTCCACACCAGTCTACGCTCACCGGCTTTATTTAGCCGCTCTCTCTCACACGCACAGCTGTCTACTCGCAACATTTCAGTCACAGATAAATATACTCTTACCCGAAGAGAAAAAAATATTATATATATATAAAATCTTTAAAAAAGAGAGGAATGTTACAGCCGCTGAGCTAAAAAAAAAAAAAAAAAAAAAAAAAAAAAAGCAGTGAAAACGTATCTGCTTTATGCAGATAGCTTTATGTCCAGACGTAAAGAGAGAAAAGGTTAAAAGAACCCTAGAAAAAAAAGGGGGGGGGGCATTTATTTATTTTTCCTGGCATGATTTGCATTCAACTAGAGATCGACCCACGATCTTGATTTCTTACAACGGATACTGATTATTTATTTATTGTTTTACTTCTGTTTCTGACACAACGATAACCCCACTGAACTGAATAAAACAAACCGTTTTATTGACGGTGATCGTGTCAATTTCACGTCGTCCTCGCATACAAAACAAAACTAATCAAGAGCCGTCGTGGCGGTCCTGCGTGCAATTCTCAAAAACGCCCACAAGATGGCACAACTTATCGGTGGATCCGATATTACAAAACCGATAACCGATTATGGGAAAGATATGCTAAAAGTCGTGGTTTTTTTTTTAAACAATTATAGGTCGATCTCTACTATAAACCAGCCTCGCTTTTCTTCTCGTCGGGTTAATAAGACGAGACGGGAAGAAGGAAAGAAAAAGCAGCTCGTCGCGTTAACGAGAAACCGCGACGGAGCGCAAACTCCTCCGTAACGAAGCGATCAGACGTTACAGTTTTCCCTCCATCCGTAAACGTTAGATAAACACATTCCTCCTTAACGATTACGCACGGTTCATTTCTTCGTATTGTTTGCGTGGAGCGCCCGCCGTACACGACCCTGTGAACGAGCTGTTCCTATAGAAACCGTAACATTAATATGCGCATAACGAGCGCATTGATACAAAACTGCTGTACAGATTTGGGATTGAAATAAATAAATACATACATACATAAATAAATAAAAAGTGCAGCTCTTGTTGTTTATATTCTCAGAAGGAAGAACAGTCTTTGGGACTCGAATGTTCGCGTGCAGAAATAGCTCTGTAATGGCACTCGTGGTTTAAAAAAAAAAAAAAAAGTTATTTTTAAAAGAAAAAAAGGTTTAAACGTTCGGTCTGGGGCCACGTCCTCGGATCTAAATTTGCCTAAACTTCTGAATTGGATTTGAATAATGTTCAACTGCCTCGCATGCGAGCGTCAAGTAAGCGACTTAAACACGACTTCCTGCAGAAACGCCACGACAATAAATAACCCGCGTGTCACTTCCGCACGGTCATTAAGTGAGCGGTGTTTTGTTCCCGTGACGGATCTGTCGATGCCTGATGGCATGTCTGGGCCTCGCTCCTGCAGCCGCCGTGTGTTTGTTCTGTCTCCTGCTCGACGATACGTTTCCAGGGGTCTGTGTGTTATAGTGCTGAACCTGACACCGCACCCTGCCATTAGAGAACCTCCCAAACATCACACGGCTCCGCTTAAACACCACTGCAACGCCGGAGAGACAGCAGCAGCAGGAGGAGGAAGGGGATTAGTCTTATCCCTGCCTGGTGGGGACGATATTTAACACCGCTCGCATTTCTATACTCCACTGACCTTGAAATATTAAATGGAACACGCATACAAAGAGTGCTCAGGATTGACGTGCGAGTGAATTAAAGAGATCGATTCGTTCAACTCGCACGTTTTAGCACTACGTTAAATCTTTTCAGCAGTTTCTAGACTTTTTAGTAGACTCAAAGAAATGACAGAGAGTAATACAAACACTGCGTATGGTTATCATAAAATAATCGACAATCGAGGGTTTTACAAAAGCACACAAACGCTCCAAATCCGAGTATCCAAAGCCGAAAATGTACAGAAGCCCGTTTCTGTCGGGGAAAGGGGGGCGGGGATTTATAGTGCTTTTTTTTTTCTTCTTTTTTTGGGAGCAGGGATATTTATAAATTGTCTCAAATATTCACAAAATTCTGACTTGGTATCTCGGAATTCTCAAAGTGGAAGTCAGGACTGTTAGATGAGCCAGAATTACGAGACAGTACGCCTTACTTCGGAGAAAAGTCTGGATATTTTAAACGCCAAAATTAGATAAGTCACATTTGAGAGAGGTCAGAAGTGGACCTTTGGGGATTAGCCAAATAAAATAATAAATAAACAAACAAACAAATAAATAAATAAATAAATAAATAATGTCGAAACTGTGAGATAATAAATGAACATTTCTGATATAACCCTCGAGATACGTCAGAAAAATCATTTTTTGAGATAATAAATCAGGATTATGAAAATAAAAGTCAAATTCTAGTTAGACATCAGAATTCTGATCTAAATATAGTCAGATTTTTGGGAGAAGTCAAAATTGTGAGATTTTGTGAGACTACTGACAAAAAAAAAAGGGGGGGTCGAATTTTTTACTTGTCTATCTGACAGAAATGCTATTTTATTTGAAGCCACAAACAAACACTTTAAAGAGAAGAAAGCATCACGACATTAATGAAAGTAAAACCTAAATATCAAAAATGATAGGAATAAAGCTTCGTCATTAAACAAGCAGGTAATAAAATGTAAATAAATAAATAGGGAATATTTACTTGCTCGCAGAAACAGACAGGAAAACCTGTAAAAACCTCATCACAACAAAACATTCATTTCACAGACTATTTATTTTTATAAGCACTCCAAACCAACCTGAACGAATCGGAGAGTTAAAGAGCCGAATCAATCATTTGCTGTACCGAACTAATGAATCGGATCAGTACAACAGAGCTGGGGTTTGAACTTTTAATAATAGGGTTTATCGGGGACGCGCGCGCACACGCACGCGCATCCGCATGCACACACAGACACGCGCACGCGCTCGCGAAGGTAACAAAGCACTGCACGCACCAAAGTACAGTCTTTTTTTTCCAATTAGTCAATTTAATAACAATTAATTCTGTTAAAGCACTGAAGCATAAAATAAAACAAAAATAAAATAACTTACAAAGTCTAATCGCGCGCATGTTGTTTTTGTTTTTAGAAATTGTAACACTAACTAACTAACACACACACACACAAACTGGATAGACTTCAGCACGTGCGCGAAACGCTTCAATTTCAGCTCGGTTTTAATCCCAACAGCTTGATTTGGAGAAATAACTTTACTCACCGAAACCTAACACAGCTCCGGTGTGAGTTTAATCTCCTAAATCTCGTGTTTATTCTCCTGAGAACATCATCTCCACCTCAGAACACCTCTCCAGAGTTCAGCAATATCTCCTCAAAGCGTGTGAACTTTCTCTCATTTCTCTTAGCAGGATTAAACACAGAGCACGAGCCCGAACACACACACACAACCACGCGCTGGATAGCCCTGACTCCGCCCACAAATGATGGACAGCTCCATCAGCCAATCAGAATGAAGCAGCCTCAGCGCTTATTACCATACGAGTAAAGAAAAGCCAAGTAAGGACAAGACGCTAGTCAAAGTCTGTGTGTGTGTGTGTTATTTATATATATTTATTGGATCTGATATTTTTAGAAATATGTAAATACCCCTGAACTCAAAAGTGTGACATTTAATCCAATTAAATCCGAGTCTGATTACGCAGGTCGGTTTTTTTGGGATCAGATTTACACACCAGCAGCAAAAAGTCATATGTAATCTGACCTGCATCTAGTCAAACTATGACTTGATGATAATGAGGTACGGAGAAGAAATTTAGCCACAGAGTACGCTAAGCAGAGCTAAAGTTAAGCCGGATTTATGGAATGAGATCTCGTACAGCGCTCAGATCACCAAAAAAATAACAGCGTAAGTCCTGAACAAAACACATGTGATTATTATGGCATGTCTTGGCTACTGTTAAGCTACTGAACAATAATTTGCATATTCATGCATATTCATACTCATGGTATTTTAATGAGTATAAAAGCGTAGAGCTATTCCTCATCTATTTCATTATTAAATATACAGTCCATACAAGATTTTTTTTCTGATTGTTGCGGCCAAAAATGCTTGATATTTTTAGTGCTTTTTTATTTTTGCAGAATTGGCGAAATCGCAATAGCACAAAATTATTTTGCGCGCTTTTTCGCAGTGATTTTTGTCTGTAAACGAGAACTTTTAGCTGTACTCGTGACGCGTCTCGGCGGAAAACCTGCGGTAATTTTGAAAAAACCGCACGCTCCTCCGAATACTGCAAAGATTTTGCGAAATCACTAAATCCTGGAGCTTCACTTTAAACGTTATAAAATGACAACATGCACCTTACTCACTACCTAGTGCACCATTTTGGTAGTTTTATTTACATATTTCCACACGAAGTAACCATTTTAGAAAACATCGCCTACAATAACTAACGATCTTTTGTACTGTAGAAAGCACCGAATGCATTCCCATAATGCATTTTTGCTATTGCTTAAATCTGTGGATTTTTTTTCCCCTCGGGTAAGTGTGCACAGCTCGTTAGTGACCACAAGGAAAAAAAAATGCTAGGAGGAGACAGCTAGCGTTGCTGAGTGTAGGAACAATCCTTACACTTGGTGTGTGTGTGTGTGTGTGTGGTGGGGTGTGACATTCACCCTGAAGGGCCTTTGGTCTATTGTAAAGCCCTGTCCTGTCTGGCAGCTCCGGGGGCGGCCACTGGGCCGGTATCCAATTATGTGCAATCGACTTTGAATGACATCCTGCCTACTCTGACACCAATCTTGAGACGACCCAGCCGTGACGAGAAGACAAGCAGGACGTGTTCGGGACACGTGTCGCTTCACTTATCACACGACTACGGTACGTGTTCACTCACTGATTAACAATCGTAAAAAAATATATATATAAGTCCTGCTCACTGTGTGTGGCATGTGCTACTGACATTTAATATGCTCTAATAGGCATGAAAATTGGGTCGTCATAGCAATTGTGTCACGTGACGTCACGTGGAGGATGTGATTGTTATGCACCGTGACGTTCTTTTTTAACCACAAAATCCAACCTTCACCTCCACAACACAATGCTTTCTCAACTCCTGTAATTGGCATGCTAATTTACCGTGATAAAATACAAATGGCTTGGGAGCAGTGGGTGTATGTGTGTGTGTGTGTGTGTGTGTGTGTAATGTGAAATAAAAGCCTCCTAATTTAATACTTCTGTGAAGTTCTTCTGTTTCTCCACACCTACACCGTGCCTCTACAGTGATGGCTGGTAATGAACATGAACGGAGGTAAATTAATTCTAATGAACATGTCTCCTGACGTGTTTTCGGAACGAAAGGAAACAGGTCTTCAAGAAAAGCCTAACGCTCTGCACGATGTTAATGAAAAATCAATGGCGGTAACAGTAGAAGGAAGAAAAGAAGAAACCCTCCTGCGGTAGGAGGGTCACCCGAGGTAAGGATGGAACCGTGAACCCTGGAGCTGCTTTTCTCTACGTGTTCTTTCAACCTGTAGTTTCAGACTAAATGTCTGTCAATATCCATAAACCGAAAGATGTCAACAAAAATCCAGAGAAGGCATATATTTAAAAAAAAAAAAAAAAAAAATCTTCCACGCTGAGGAACAAAGCGTCTCAGTTCCATGATCATATTCCTCAAATGGGCTTCAGAGAAGCGCAACGGAAGAGCGTTCGCTCTATCGTCAAGTTCAAATCCTCCCACACACGATCTGGGTGGGAGGAGCATGCTCTCTCTCTCCTCTGTCAATCACAGAGACACGAGGCAAACCGTAAGCGTCTCGGAGCTCGTGTATGCGGAAGAGGGCGGATAGCGCTTTCCTCTGAGTGTGCTACTCGGGAATGAAGAGAAGCAAAATAAAAGATGTGAACAAGTTCTACTGGACAACTCAGGATGTTGTAAAGATAAGAGTCACTGCTCAGAATGCCGGCGAGATTTTTTTTTAGGAACCGGCCCACGTTTCGACCGGGTTATGACTTTAAACCGTAAACAGATGAGGACGTTTTCGAGCACACAGCATAAAGAAATAAAGATTGTCCAGGGCGTAGCCTTCTGGCTTCGACACCATGTTTTATTATCCAAAGTCGAATCCTTCAGCGTCTATAAACAATTATGATTTTATTGCTTATATATTTAGATATAAATGTTTTGCTAGCATCATGATCGTATTATCATCATGTATGTAGCTTTCGTAAAGTGTTGCAATTCCCAATAATTCTTTTTTTTTTTTTTAAAACCAGACAATGGATTTACTGCTAAGAAATTTTATTTAGTTTATACTGTTCATGTCTTTTTATTGCCACGCCCTGTAAATAACTCCTGTTTTGGATGAAAGCATGATAACCAGCAGCTTTTTAGTGAGAAAGAGAAATGTAAAACACGCTACAGTAGCTCTGATCATCAGACACATGTTTTAGACGGTTAGTTTTAAATAAAAAAATAAAAAAGGGGGGGGGGACAAACTTTTGCACTCAAACCTAGCTATGCATGATTCAGCTTCTTTTTATTGAAGATGTTGAAATGGCACACAGATATTTAAAAATAAAGAAATTTTTAAAAAAAAAGCTGAACAACGTATACCTATGGTTGAGTGCAAAAGTTTGCACACCCCATGGTTCCTGAATGAAGGAAAACAGGAACGTGTGTATCGATTTGTTTACACAAATTTACACAAAATAGAACTCTAAGAAGTCGAAAAGGAGAGGGGAAAAAACAACTGAAAACTATATGGGAAAGAGGTTTTCAGGGTCACGCTTGACGCTTTTGGTCTTCAGGCCTGAACTGAATAAGGTCGAGTTTGACCTTGATCGAATGGTGTTCGAAAAGAGATGGATAGAAGAACTATGAAGATGGAGGATATATAAAAGACTAGACAAAGGGCAGTGGTGGCTTGGCAGTTAAGACTCTGGGTTATTGATCGGAAGGTTGGGGGTTCAAGCGCCAGCACTGCCAAGCTGCCACTGTTGGGCCCTTGAGCAAGGCCCTTAACCCTCTCTGCTCCAGGGGCGCTGTATCATCATCACAGGCTGACCCTGTGCTCTGACCCCAACTTCTTA
Organism: Ictalurus furcatus; assembly: GCF_023375685.1. Taxonomy (NCBI): domain Eukaryota; kingdom Metazoa; phylum Chordata; class Actinopteri; order Siluriformes; family Ictaluridae; genus Ictalurus; species Ictalurus furcatus. The sequence goes on along the minus strand of NC_071263.1, from coordinate 3,126,382 downwards.
ACATGCAGGGGTATGCGAAGAAAAGAATTTCACTGAAAATCAATAAATACTCATTAAAGTTACAAAGGCTACATGTAGGTGAATATTTACGGTATATCACTATCAGGTAGGGCAGATGAGGTAGGGTAGATCAGGTATGGCGGATGAGGTAGGGTAGAGCATGTAGGGCAGATGAGGTAGGGTAGAGCGGGTAGGACAGATGAGGTAGGGTAGATCAGTTAGAGCAGATCAGGTAGGGCAGATGAGGTAGGGCAGATGAGGTAGGGTAGAGCAGGTAGGACAGATGAGGTAGGGCAGATCAGGTAGGCCAGATGAGGTGGGGCAGATGAGGTAGGGCAGATCAGGTAGGGCAGATGAGGTAGGGCAGATGAGGTAGGGTAGAGCGGGTAGGACAGATGAGGTAGGGTAGATGAGGTAGGGTAGAGCAGGTAGGACAGATGAGGTAGGGTAGAGCAGGTAGGGCAGATGAGGTGGGATAGAGCAGGTAGGGTAGAGGAGGTAGGGTAGAGGAGGTAGGGTAGAGCAGGTAAGGCAGATCAGGTAGGGCAGACAAGGTGAGGTAGGGCAGATGAGGTAGGGCAGATGAGGTAGGGCAGAGCAGGTAGGACAGACGAGGTAGGTAGAGCAGGTAGGACAGACGAGGTAGGGCAGATGGTATTACTGATGATGATAAAAGCACATCTGTGAAACGCAACACAACACACAATGCTATAAACTGCGTTTCTTTGTCGTCTTCGTTTTCGCCTGAGGGTGTGTAAACTTTTGGACTGCACTGCACGGTGTGTTTTCTGGTCTGTAATTGTGTTGTACGATCGTCTCAGGTTTCATGAGATTCGCCTCATCCCCATGCGAGGCTCTTTGTGTTCCTTCATGAATGAACAATAGCATTTTCTCACGTTGGAAGCCGGCATGCTTTTGAGCCGTTTAGCCGTTGCTGTGTCAACACCGATATTTGTTTGAGGTCAGAATGATTAAAGTAACGCCCGAGTAGCACCTGCTGCAACATGATCCTGCGCCGCATTCACTCGCAATCCACAAAAACGAACAATTCAGGGTCTAAGACCTGCTACGACTGTGTTTAACAGCACAGAGAGAGGTAGTTACTGCTCCGTTTATATCCGCGTCAGTTTTAGGTCTTTAAAGCCAAACGATTTGAAAGACTAAACAAAAAAACCCCAAAAAACTGTCGTTAATATAAACACTATTAATACATTAATACGCACGCACCGGCGCTAGAAGTATACACGCCTAAGTGCAATTTAATTCCGACTAAAAGCCACAAAAAGAACTACGGTGGGCGTGTCATATCTCACAATGACCCAAAGAGCAGCGTCTCCACGGCAACGCAAAGTTTTGTGCAGATTTCCGAGAAACTCCTCTGTCCTGAAGACGTCGGAAAATTTCACCTCCGACTGTTACGTTCCACGCACCGACCACCGTGAATCAGCCGTTACCATGGAAACTATAACGTACGACAACGAACGTATTAATATAAACCTGTGATTTACAAGGAATTCATAAAAAAATAAAATAAAAACACCTTCTGACCAATCAGATTTAAGAATTCGACCAGGCTGTGAACAAACGGTGATATTTTTCCGTATTTTTACAGGAAAGGCACGAGAAAGACAGCACCATTCGCTGCGGTAAGAAAAGAAACGACGCTTAAATTATTCACTGTGGAATTTCACAAAATGGCGTCATCGGTGCTAGTAAATCTGCAGTTACGGAACGTGCAAACGTATAAAACGTGTACAGCAGCCATGTTCTTTAAAACTATCCCTAAAAGTAGTGTAATAAACCTTCTCATACCATCTCCAGGTAGTTTTTACACTATGGAAAAACTGTTAAATATCCAGGACAGCTTCACGTACGGATATCGCGAACGTTATCCAGCGACGCTCCTGGGACTCTTCACACGCCGGCTAATATAAATTCCAGTCGGAGTGATGTAATTAAAGTAATATAACACACCGAGGTTTATTTCCTAAATTAATACCAGGTGCAATGTGTGGATTAAAACTGGATTATGAAATTGCATTTCGGGTTTTTGTAGCGCGACGTATCAAATACAGCCGGCTTTGTTCCACGTCTCACACCTACACCGTCTCAGGGTGAAACTGGATCTAGCAGAATCGGGAACGTCTACGTGTTGTTTACGTCTACAAACGCCTCTGACTCAAGAATGAGTAAAAACGTTTAGACGTGCGTTATAAGGAAACTGATTTTCTCCCATATTAATCTCACACACGCTACAGATTCAGCAGACAGAAGCTATACCGTTAATGTGTGTATATAAATATATAACACTCGAGTATACCTTTAATATGTGTATATTACATATACATATATATATATATATATATATATATATATGTATATACACACACGCACACACATTGCACATATTCCTCACTCCTGTGTGTGTTTGTGTGAGAGTGAGAGATGGGCATTGTTCAGAGATGAGGCAAAGCCTTCAAATGTAAACAGGGCATGGAGATAGTGTCACTCCGAGACTCCGGTCGAGACGTAGACCACCCTCGCACCTCACACACACAGCCGGGTGGTCCGGCGTCACGATCTCACACGGATCCGTCATGCTTAGCGCAGCTCTGTGACTTGCTCGTGTGCTGCTCTCCATCACTACCACACACAACATTCCTAATCGTCTCAAACGAAGCTCGCTCAGACGCAGCGGACAAAGCTGGCCGATTCTCGGCAGGACTGCGCGTTTGGGACGAAGCCCTTGTGGCTGTGCGCCAGGTTATGTTTCTCATTTTCACCACTGCTGTCCAAGGATGGCTCCCTGCCTGTGTGTGTAAATGTGTGAAATGAAGTGGGGGAAGGCTGGAGAAACACCACTCGTGTCCATCATGCATGAGCTGCTGCTGATCGATAAGACGAGCCGAGGAAAAGGAGTGGAGAGGAATAAAAAGAGGGGCCACACTGACTCATAAATCCCCAATGCAGGGGGAATGAGGAGAGAGGGAGGGAGAGAGAGAGAGAGAGAGAAAAATGAGAGCGCATCATGCTGCCTCAGCACTCCCCTGATACACTCCCTTTCACTTTTTTTTTTCCTCTCCTAGGAAACAAAGGGAAGGTACTGAATAATGGCACATACCTTAAATGAATCACAAGTCACTGACTCATTGACTCAAATGAATCAGGAAAGGGTTTTTTTCATTTCTCACAATATTAACTCTATAAATGATGGTGTGCCCTATAGGCTTCCCTACATACAAGAAAATGAGATGTACTGCCCTATAGGCTTCCCTACAACTGAAAAATGAGATGAAGTGCTCTATAGGCTTCCCTACGTCTGTAAAAATGGGATGTAGTGCACTATAGGCTTCCATACATGCAAGAAAATGAGATATATGCCCTATAGGCTTCCCTACAACTGAAAAAAAGAGAACCAGTGCTCTATAGGCTTTCCTACATCCAAGGAAATTAGGTGGTGTCCTATAGACTTCTCTACATCCGAGAAAATGAGATGAAGTGCCATATAGGCTTCCCTACAACTAGGAAAACAAGATGTAGTGCCCTATAGTCTTCCCTACAACCGATAAAATGAGATGAAGTGCCCTAAAGGCTTCCCTACAACCGATAAAATGAGATGAAGTGCGCTATAGGCTTTCCTATATTTGGGGGGGGGGGGGGGGGGGTGAGATGAAGTGCCCAATAGGCTTCCCTACATACAAGAAAATGAGATGTACTGCCCTATAGGCTTCCCTACAACTGAAAAATGAGATGAAGTGCTCTATAGGCTTCCCTACATCTGTAAAAATGGGATGTAGTGCACTATAGGCTTCCATACATGCAAGAAAATGAGATGTATGCCCTATAGGCTTCCCTACAACTAAAAAAAAGAGAAGTAGTGCCCTATAGGCTTCCCTACATCTGTAAAAATGAGCTGTAGTGCCATATAGGCTTCCCTACATCCAAGAAAATGAGATGAAGTGCCCTACAGGTTTCCTACATATAAGAAAATGAAATGCAGTGGATAGAGGCTTCCCTACAACTAGGAAAACAAGATGTATTGCCCTAAGGAAATCCAAGGAAATTAGGTGGTGTCCTATAGACCTCCCTAAATCCGAGAAAATGAGATAAAGTGCCATATAGGCTTCCCTACAGCTAGGAAAACAAGATGTAGTGCCCTATAGTCTTCCGTACATGCAGGAAAATGACATGCAGTGCCCTATAGGCTTCCCTACATCCGATAAAATGAGATGAAGTGCCCTATAGGCTTCCCTGCATGTTGGGGGGGGGGGGGGGTTTGAGATGAATTGCCCAATAGGCTTCCCTACATCCGATAAAATGAGATGAAGTGCCCTATAGGCTTCCCTGCATGTTGGGGTGGGGGGGGGGGGTGAGATGAATTGCCCAATAGGCTTCCTTACATGGTGGGGGGGGGGATTAGATGTAGTGCCCTATAGGTGCTCCTGTGTTAATACCCTTCAGGCGGCCTTTTTATTTTTCAGCCCATGTCCGCCCCGATAGGCACGACTAGCAAAATATTACCTCAAAATGTAAACTACAGGGAGCAAACACAGTAAGCAGTTAGCCATTCGGGATTTGTGCTTCGCCCAGAAGACGACTTTGGTCACTTTGATGAAGAAATGTAGGATCACGTTAAACAGCGATAAGGAAACATTACTGAGGGTAAACGGATAATAAATAAATAACTGCAAGATCGAATGTATGTCAGCATCATCCAGCGTATAAAGACCTGAGAGCGTAGCCCGGAGGTCAGATGTCACTTCCTGTCTCAGCTCTCGGACAGGACGGAGGCCCGTTTTCCTTTTTAGCCTTTGAGCCTCGTCAGATTTTCATACTTCAGTCTTTAATCTCGGGCTCGTCTGCTCGGGGTGGAGGGGTCGGAGGAGGCGAGGGACTACAGATGTCCGCCGTCATGAATAAACATGATGTTGAATAATTAAATCCGGTAAGTGGGGGAATATTGATGCAGCAAACTGGCTGAGCAGATTGGAGCAGCCACAGGGGAGGAGAGGACTGAAACGTCGCTAAATGTCACGGCTAACGTGTCAGATCTCGGTCCGAGCTCCTAAACTTGGAGCAAACCTTCAAAACGGGTTCGATTAAAAACCATGTAGCTGTTGATACGGACGCGTTTATTTAACATTTATGGAAGGAGTCTCCGGTGTCAGTGCTCTGTAACCGTCAGAGGTAAAGCTGTGTTCTTTCTGACATCTTCAGGCATTGTACTACAAGAGCAAAACATGGAGAACTTCAGAGGAACAAAAATGTCTTTCATGAACGCTGAACTTCCATTAAAAAAAAAAAAAAAAGGATATTAACAATCGATACACTGTGTAACTGAACACATTTCTCAGTGTCACACAGCAACAAACATCTCTTTGTGGCTCTCTTTCACACTCGTGTGTGTCCCCAGCATGTTCCAGGCATGATAAATACCAAACGCAGGAATTTCAGTGTCTGAAAACAAACAGGAAATGATGTCGAGCCTCAGGGCAGAGGTGGTGTACATGTGTTTCAGCGGTGTGAGAGCGACGGCGCTCGGAGGTGAGTCACGCTGTAGAACCAGGTGTAAAGACCAGACGGAGGAGTGTGAACAGCTCTAAACAGACGGCTAAAGGAAAACCTTCCTCGCGAGCTCACGTACTGCGGTACACGACACTCGAGAAGAATCTGAAAACGGCGTCCGAGGCGCCGCGTGGACGGGCGACGTGTCGTTCGGGAACGAGTCGACTCTTTAAACCGGCTCTTTTAGATAAACGGAAATAGGAGAAGGCAATTAAGACTTCCCAACGATCAGTATGAATAGAAATAAATATTCTTTAAACGGAGCGAAGACACACCAACGTTAACGCCGGGATGCTTAGTGTTTTTCTTAGCGCACCTTCCTTACTTATGTACGAGTTCAGCCCCAGCTAGACAAAGAACACCACGTAGTAGAAGAAGGAACGTATTGGAAATCTCGTAAACTCGACACAGAGTCATTTAGGAGTCAAAAGATTCGACACTCATCGATGAGAGGAGAGTCGAATAACCTGTTCGAATTACGAGATGGCGGAACCTACCGCGAGGCCGTTTTTCTAATCATCGAACCAAACAAAAAAAACGGCAAATAAATAAATAAATAAATAAATAACCGGAACGCGGCGACGATAACGGATCAGAGATTCCGCGTTCGTTCCATTTGATCGTTTTTGCGTTACGTTATGGGTGCGAAACACGTCGCGGCTTAAACGTCAACGAAACGTCTCGGAGCAGAGAGAGAACGAGATGAAACGGCTCAAACAAGTCGGACATTTATCCCTTCGGTGCCTGTGAGGCATTTTTCTTATAAGCTTTTCCTATCTGTCAAGATTTGTATAGCGGGCTTTGTCGCTTTTCTTCCATCTGTGACAGCTAGAAAACATTCCGGGATTGTTTTTTAGTTTGTTTCTTATTTATTTAGACCTGCATGCCTGCTGTGAATGTGCCTGAGCTCTTTGTGAAATGCAGACTGCTTGTTAAAGCTGCTCTGGTGTCATACTGAAGCCCGTGTCTAGCTGACCCCTGACCCCCCACAGAGCAGCTTCCTGCCCTCAATCACCCCGCCCTGGAGCAAATCAAACAAAGAGACGGAGGAGTCAAAGCTACGGCACTCGAATCAATGTGTGATTCTGGAATGTATGTAGAATTATTACACAGTATACGTGGTACAGTAGCCATGAGATTTGATATATATATATTTATATATATATATATATATATATATATATATATAAAATACAATAAAAGGTCCAGTGCTACAGAGTGTAGCTTAAAAGAAAGTTTCCTCGCTAATCTTCTCGCTTCTCTCTTGCCCGAGACCGGTTTTATTCCTGCCTCTGCACAACTCGAGAACAGAAAGCATGTAATTTTATTTCCCTTTGATGGAGAAATGTTGGGTGTGAACACGCCAAAGCCAAAAGGAGGCAATAACACACTCGATCACACGGTCGGTCGACGTCTTAAACGGGAGCTATATTTAACGTGCTCAAGCCACCACAGGAAAGATCCTGGGAGAATCAAAGGCAGTTGAAGACAGGACTGAGGTCTAGGTTGAGCACGCTCATATCGTTGCCTTTATGCAGGTTTAATACGTATAAAATATTACATCCACCCCTGCAGTGTGTGTAGAAATTTGGTTTTGAAGTGCAGGAAGTGATAAAAAACCCCAGCAAGACCCGCGGCATGTCCGAGCCAAGAACGGACCCCCACGGAAATATCTGCTTAGTGGTGGTTCTGTGGTGGTCGAGGGGGATTGGGGGAGGGGGCGGGGATACTTTATGCAGATAGGCAACAGATAGTCGGTAACCCGTTAATCCTGTCCATATTTTGTCGTGTTACGATCTGGACCTGAAGTGGACTTGATCGGGTTTTATTTTTGTCATGATTATACACCAAATCTGTCATGTAGATATTAATCCCACAGTGAAGCACGGTGCTGGTAGCATCGTGTTAGACATCACCTTTAAGACTTCTCTCTGGCTAATCCGCACTTTATTCGGTCACTGGATTTTGTTGGACAAGCTCCTCTAGGTGCCATAGTCTTTCCCTTCCGCTCCCCACCTAAATGGATTTCAAAGGATGCTCAAAGATTTCCATTTCTAGAACTCTGTCGCGGACTTGTTTCGCTCCTTGGTTGTCATGACCCAATCTATTTATTCTTCCAGGAACAGGTGTATTTATATCAAGATCATCCGACACTCAATACAGGTAATTATGCAATCCTGGTGCTATCAGAAGTCAATACAGGGGTTTCATAGCAATGTTTAATAAATTCGCAAACTATATTGAAACCCCGCCCTTCCCCAACCACCACCACCCCCTCACTTCAATATTATTAACTAATCGCGTTTAAAATCCCCATCAGGTTCGTTTCAGTACCAGGATGTAAAACTACACACTGTGGATATATATTCAAGGGCGGGGGTAAATACTTATACAAAAGCACCGTTTCCTAGATAACATCTACTATAACAGACGGAGAGGTAGAACAATAGTGCGGTATCCGCATGGCCGACACCAAGAAGAGAGGTGCGTCTGAAGCCGTGACAAGAGTGTGTGTGACCTCTAGTGGACAAACTCGGCACGTCAACTCAGAAGGTCATCAGAGCCTGAGAACTTGAATGGTAATCTTTATAATCTAATACCGAGAAGTTTAAACTCCGTTCACCGACACGTCGCCGACAGCTGTGCAGTCGGATTTAGCCCTCGCTTCGTCTTTATTCTAAAAAAAAAGGGAGAGCGATGCGGCGGCGCTTTAGCCTTTTAAGGCTGTCCGGCTCTCTCAGGTCCTCATCGGCAGACTCGGCTTCCAAATCTTGAACTTTCATGCTAGTAACATCAACACCACCACCAACACGTCATCTCGGAAGAAATAATCATTAAAACATAAAAAGCTCTACAGCTTGTCGTTTTGTCGTCTGATGATTCAGGAAGACAAAAAACGATTGCCAGAAAGAAGCAAGAAGCAGGCGGAGTACGTAAACGGTGGTTGTCCTGTGTAAATGATTACCACCGGACCACCTCACGCAGGCTTTTAACAGCTCACCCTGTAAGAGTTTTATTAGCTCCCAAGTCAACTCTCAACCCGCCTAACGACCTACAAGAGGGCGTTTTCATTCGGTACGTGTGGGGTCTGGAGAACAGCTTCGAGCAGGATCCTGCTGAGAGCTGCGTATATAGAACAGACCGGAACTTCTCACCATCGCATTCCTCTTTTCTTACTGAGAAGCAGCTGAAAGTCCCTCACAGAGGGAAGAAAAACAAAACAAAACACGACAGCAGATGAGCGACAGCAGCACATATCCTCGCGTTTTGTGCCAGCCCTCCAGATTGTGTTGCGGTCCAACTCACGACAGCTCACGAGACAGGAAGTGTGTAAACGCAACGGTTAGCTGGTCTACACGGATCGGTGCCGTGCCGTCACGCTAGCCGACAAACGAGGGACGCGTAAATGCAGAGCTTTTCGACCTGCGGCCGACGAAGAGACACAGATCTCTCTCTAATTTGGTCTCGACCGATCCTCCACCCACCAACCAGTTCTCCGCCCATCATACGACCTAACCGGGAAGGAGGATCAAATCTAAAACACACGACGTGAGCCAATCACATCGTTTCAAACCGCTCAGGCGTGTAAACACCTTCGGAAGAAAAGCGCTATCCGCCCGCTTCCGCGTACATGAGCTCACGCGATGCTAACGATTGATCGACAGCAGAGAGAACACGCCCCCTTTCACCTGCTTTCTTGGCCATGATTTCATTTAGCGTATCGGTTCGCAATCTTACAGTCGATGTTGCAGTCGCTTTTCCGGAAATTTCTAAGCGAAGGAGTTTTTGCGCGAGTAAAACGGGAAGACCCTTCGAGAAGCTCGAGGTGTTCTGAAACTGCTTTAACACCAAGGCCTAAATCTGAGCCGTGTGCAATACGCAACTCCGTCTGAGACTCCTGATCGGGTTCAATCAGTTCACGTCTCGTGACGCGTCTGGCGTGCGTGCGAGTGCGGCGTCCACACCGCACACCCGACGAGGACGAAAACATCAAAGGAACGGATTTAAATTTCTGCATCGAGTGATGAAAGCCGGCCTAGATTCGAAGGGACGGGCGCGAGTGCGCAGCATTTCTATTTCATCGTGTCTCGCTTCGGCAGAATGCAAATTCTATCAGAGAGAGAAAAATAATGAGGAGCTTTATATTTAAACCAAAAAGATAATTATTCAAAAAGGACTTCTTCAAGCATGAGGCACTGGACACCATGTTTTCCTCTGATATACTCTTACATCACACGCCGTGTTTGTAGGTTCTGGCTTGATGTCCGTTAGATGAAGTCCGTTTCGGGAATAGCTTTCGAAATACAAACGTCAATAGGAACCGAATGATCGACAGAATTTAAACCGGAACATCTATTACGCTAAAAGCTTTTTCCCTTGGAATTTCCTGGTCCATTTTTCCTGTGTGTAAATGTCTGTGTGTGTGTGGGGGGGGGGAAAGTCACCTGAAGAGAGATTAACAGTTTAAAAGGCTGAAGCTTGTTAGTTGCAGATGTGATACGAGTCTGGAATGATGCATAGCTCAGTGGTTGGTGTGTGTGTGCGCGTGTGTGTGTGTGTGCTACCCCAGACAGCTTTGTGGTTTATGAAGGTCTGAGTAGATTATTAACTGAAACCTCCATAAAGTCAACACAATGGAGCTACAGTGGCGAGTAGATTATGTTTGGGAGGCTTTCGGGAACATGTGTGTGTGTGTGTGTGTGTGGGTGCAGTAGCTATCAGCTAGTAGCCCCGAGACACTTATTAAGACATAACGTCATCAGATGGGCGTAACACAACAGAGAGAGAAGAAAAAAGAACAAAAAAAAAAGAAAAGAAGTCATATTTAGGCCACTACCTGCCCAGTATTCGGCTCGTGGTCGATTCATCGTGTTCGCGTGGTTCGTTAATTCCTTCACAGAAAATACAAAGTCCTAAAGCATTTTTTTTTAACCAACAAAGCATGTTTATTTGAAACTAAACAGAGTGCTCTTAACATCCATTTGCCTTCCGTGACCTTTTCTGGCTGAGCCGATGTATTCGCTGCAGTGTGATGAAGAAAAATCAGACATTTAAGATGGGGAGAGTACATCATATCATATTTTTAATCTTTTTGTATTCTTTTCAAAAAGCAACTAAAAACGGCATTACTGTTCTCACTGTATTGGCTGTACGTATCATTTTTTGCTTAAAAGACAACAAGCATTAAGGACACCACAAAGGCATTCAATTCATTTCATTTTAAAACTCTGCAGCCGCTGGTTGGAAAACAAAACACAGAACAGGCCTGGACTGCTTTTTTTTTTTGTTTGTTTGTTTGTTTTTGTTTGTTTGTTTGTTTTCCTTCCCCCCCTTCCCCCACTCCCCAATCACACGTTCTGCATTTGATCCTTCAGTGGGGGGGAAAAAAAAAAAAAAATAGCCAGCGTCCTTTTAAACTCTTCCATAGGAAGGTCACAGCTCCACACCCTCCCCAAAATCACAGTTAAGCTAAACAACATTTTGGCATTTTGGCAAGCAAATTCCAAGGATTTTAAAAACCTAGCTTTAAAACAGTGGGGTTGCATTTAATAAAAAAACAAAACAAAACAAAAAAAAAAACAACTAAAAACATGAAATTAAAATAAAACATTAAAATATCACCTACCAGTGAAATCCTCTATTGTGAGCCATCTATGATGTACATAACTGGCATGAAACGCAAGATCTTTTTTTTTCCTTTTTTTCTTTTCGGGCAACAGAACTGAGCAGGTCCTGTGGAAGCCGTTTGAAATAAGTACAGAGATGACAACTATACAAAATCTTTTTACCTACTGAGTGACGATTATGTTTCCTCAGTGTCCGTTTTCACTAGCTCAGGCTCAGTCCCAGTCTCGGCTTCTTCCTTCGGCGCGGTCTGTCCGCCGCCGCCGCCTGCAGCCACGGGCGGGGAAGCGGAAACTTCCGGGGCTTGCGTATCGTTTAGGGGCTTGGCTGTGGGAGCGGGCGGGGAGGGGCGAGACGGCTCGGCTGTGGGTTCCGAGTCGGTTTCGGGTTTAGAGTCCAGGTCGTGAACACTGTCACTAAAGGTGCCTTCGTGGTCCTGGCCGCCTGCACTCTCTCTGTCAGGCTGCGGCTGCAGGGGCGGCTTCGCTTCCGGCTGTGGTTCGGCTTGTCTCGGCTCGTGCAGTAGGACGGGTTTAGGATGCGACTCGGGCTGAGACGGAGGCAGGTTTAGCAGAGGTGTGGGTAGAGGGAGCAGTGGTTGGGATGGTCTGGGAAGAGGGAGGAGAGGTTGCGAAGAAGGAGGCGCCCAGCCGCCGCGCTCCCTGTCTCTTTCCTTATCGTTATCCCATTCTCTGTCTCTCTCTCGCTCCCGATTCCGATCTCGCCCTCGTTCGCGGTCTCGCTCCCTGTGCCGGTTGTCATTCATTTCCCTGCGGAAGTCCCTGTCGTCGCGGTCCTTCTGCCTCTCCCAAGGCCGACGACGATCGTCAAAGTCCTGATGCGAGTTGGCATTGAAAGGACCTCCTCCTCCTCCACCACCACCACCACCACCACCACCACCACCTCCTCCTCCTCCTCCTCGATTCCAGCCCGGCCCTACTCCACCCATGGCTCCTCCGCCTCGCATCTCGAAACGGTTTTGGAAATTCGGATTCCCGCGATCCTCCTGAAAGCTCTTGGGTGGTCCTGCTGGCATTCCTCTCATATCTCGCTCGTCCAAGTCCCCGCGCGGTGCGCCCCAGCGCGTCTCAGCTCTGAAAGGGCCTGGCGCGGGCTCCCGTCTCCCGGGTCCCTCCATGTGCACGCCTCCTCTGGGAGGTCTCTCCAGCAGTGGAGTTCTGACAGGGGTTGGCTCCGTCCTCATTTCAGGAGGAGGGGTCCTCAGCAGGCCCGTGCTCTGTTTCTCCGGAGGCGGGAAGCGATAGTCCTGATCGCCCTCTTGTTGACCTCCGCCATCTGAAGTAGTCGGTGCGTTATTGTTATTATTAGCTTTGTCCATGTTGTCTGGTGCAGGAGCTGTGGGATTGGGGGCCCTCACGAAGGGACCGTCTGCACGATTAAAGTGCTCCATCTGAGGGAAAGGGGTGCGGGCACGGACCTGAAGCGAGGAGGCGTCCAGGAGGCTGTTGGCTTGTTGCGCCAGGCCTTGCTGCATGAGCATGGGGAAACGAGCCCCGGCTCCCTGGAGGAGGTTGGGACGCAAGTCAATGGGCAGCAGCCCAGGCATCCTCTGTCCAGAGAGAGGGTGAGAGAGAGATGCGGAAGGGTGCATGCCCAGTAAACCCATCCCACTGCGTACTGCGTTCTGAAGTCCTGTTAACAGACAGAAAGACGACTCTAAGTGAAGGCTTAACAATATTTACCTGAAGTCTAGACCTAACTCAAGACCTTAGAGAGCTTACAAGCTTGAAGATCAAGATCAAAAACCTTAAACTCGTACCGTGTAGTGTTATTTCGTTAGGTGCGTCTAAGCTCTCTGCAGACACAGCTGTTTTGTCAGCGCTGGCCTGCTGTGCTTGCGCTCCCACAGGGTTGAACACCGCTCCAGGCATTCCCGAGGGCATGAAGCTTGCCGGAATAGTGCTCGTCGGAGGGAGCATCGCTCCAAACGTCTGCTCCTTGTTGCCATCTTGAGTCGGTTGTACCAAAGCTGTCAGGAAACCGAGTCGGACCCGATTAGGAAGCACGCTTTAACAAAGCACCCTATAGAGATTTCATATGAGGATGAACCTACGTGTTTGGGCGGAGGCGAGACCAGCTCCGATGGCAGACTGAGCGACACTGGAAGCGGCCATGAAACCTAAAGACGAACACGGAGATTAATAAAGCAGTCCTGGACTTAACGCTCAACAAGCTGCTTCAGTGGAGAACTGTGAAACCGGTTGTACCTGGAGGAGGCTGCGAGGTGTTGAATCCAGCCCTGAGAAATGGGGGCGGGGGACCGAAACCTGGTGGGGGCATCGTCATGGTGACCGGAAATGCGGGCGGGACCAGGCCGACAGCAGGGACGGTCTGCGCCACTGGGATCTGAGTTAGAGAAAACGTAGACGTATCGTGTGCTGTAGATACTTTGAACCAAAGTAAAAGAGTAACAAAGAGAGCCTGGTGTACCTGTACGGGCATCATCGCGACCGGCTGCGTGAAGGTTTCGTTCTGTGACGTGCTCGGCACGCTGCTCTCGGCAGCCGCCGGCTGAACCTGGGGTTCCTTAGGTGTTCCTTCTGTGTTCTTCTGAGCTTCCCATTCTGCCCAAGTGAATCGGAAGAGCAGAGTCAGGGGGAAACATATTTATATATATATACATATACACACACACACACACACACATATATACACACATCTATTTACACACACACACATATATATTCTCACCACTGTTGACTGTTTCCTGGTCGATCATGCCTCCTTCCGCAAAGCCGTCCAGGTCGTCCACCTTGACCTTCTCCCAGGGGATGTAGGTCACTCCTAGATCCACGTCCCAGAACTGTTTGTACTCCTGTTTCACACCCTTATTAAGGGCCCAGGCAATCTAGACACACACACACACAAGACGCTACTAATACCGAACACTAAACTCTATACACTCCACACCTTCTGATCAATCAGAGTTGAAAATAAAACAGCCCTGCGGTGTACAGGACCGGTATCAGTTGATCAGGAGCGGATTACAAACCTTTATAACCTTGGACCCGATTTTATACGAGCCGGTGCTTAATTTCTGTCTTGCGCGATAAGCGTCCTGACGATGCACCATGCAGATGTAAGCACATCCTCTGGGAGGAATCATCTAAACACACACACACACGCACACAAAGAATAACCCGGTCGAATGAAAGAACAGAAAGGTTTGAATAAGAACTTCTGGAAGTCGTAGAGCTCCTAAAGCTCTTTCAGCTCAACACAAGTCACACGCGTGCCGACTCACGTTGATGGATTCGATCTGGCCAAACTCCTCAAAAAGGTTGGTGAGGTCTTGCTGTGTGGCCTTCTTGTCCACTTGGCCCACCCACAACGTAGTGCTACAGACTGCAAGGAAATAAATATAAACACAGATAAACCTAAGAACATTAAAATGATTACAGACTTAGGCTTTTTAAAACGCGTAATACGATTTAACGGCGCTATTTTAGTTTACGTTATTACGTCACACGACCGTAAGCACGTTCCTCGACCGTACCGCTGAGAAATTTGGAGCGGATTGGAGGAAGGCCTTTCTTCTGCCGCTCCTTCTCTCTCTCCCGTGCTCGTCGCTCGCTGGAGTAGGAACGAGAGGATTTCGTTCTCTTCCGTTCTCTGGAGCGCGAGCGCGACCGTTTCCGGTGTTTGCGCTTCCGGGACCCTGAGCGTGACCTTGACCTCCTCCTCTTTGGGGACCTGCAGTAAGAAGTAAAAACGCGGTCTGATTTACGGTGAGACGGGCAAGAGAACGTGTTGCACCTGTGACTGGCTGCTTGTCAAACCTGGAGCGAGACCGAGAGTGCGTTCTGGAACGAGTACCGCTGGTTTTCTTCTCCTCCGACTCGAACGTATCCTCGTCTACAGTGTCCTGTCCCTCGTCCAGGTCCATGTCCTGCACCAAACACAAGCACAAAACCCTTCCTGGTCAGCTGTATAACCCTTCCTCCTTTTCAGTCTGAAAAGACTAATTAGTACGTCCCTGGTTTTAAAATCATCATCGTCGCTTCGTTTCATTTTTCTGGTTTACATTTCTGCGTGTTCCTGCTTCCTCTCATCATCGTCTCAACACTCTAAAGAGGTCGGAGTCGACGTACAGTTACTACACACCCGAGCTCTACATAAACAGTTGAGCGAATCTTATTGATATTTCTTCTTGCCTGTTGTTGGTTGTCAATAGAATCATCCAGTTTGGTTTCCTGCTCTTGGAGCTGCGGTTGGACGTTGCTCTGTGCTGGAGGGGCCGAGTTCTCCGGACCGAAGATGCTCTCCTGGTTCTCCATGGCCATGGACTGGAGAAAAAAAAAAAGAAAGAAAGAAGGAACCACAAAGAAAAAAGTTAAGCACGGACTCACCACGGTTTGTTCTGGGAGTAGAACTTTCTATAAAAGTGTATAAAAGATAGCTGTGTAGCTTCTCCTCGGTCTCCTTTACCTTCTGCTGATGCTGTTGGTGCTCTAGAATTTGTTTCTGAAACTGTTCGAGGTTCTGCTGCTGGAGCTGCTCAGCCAACTGATGGAAGAGGGAGTTGTTAATGGACTCTGAAACCATGGGCCTGTAACAGAAGGAAAAAAAACGGTGAGTTCCTTCGTCAGTTCTTCCTTCTCCGTCACGGATTCCGACGCGAACGAGGTAAACGACTGTAAAGTAGTACGTACAACTGAGGTGCCGCCGTGTCCTTTTTGGAATCTTCGCCGGGTTCGGACTCGCCACCGAAGTCGAACTGTCCCAAGAGCTTCTGCGAGAGGAGAGGATGATGTCAGAGCAGACACGGAGGAAACTCGATGCCCAAAGTAAAAGCGTTTGAGGTCCGCTAAAATGTTAAAATATCACGTTTATTGAATGGTGTGTGTGTGTGTGTGTGTGTGTGTGGTGTTCACCTTGTTGAAGGAGGAGACTCTCTGCTCGAGCGGGTTGAGCGTGTTGGCTGCTGCGGCCGCTGTGAGCTGAGCGGTCAGGGCCTGCAGTTGGACCACCAGACCTGCGTCTAACGCCTGCAGGAGAGACGGCTGAGGCTTCTGCTGCTGCAACTGCAAACTCTGCACCAACTGCTGCAACTGTGAGACAGAAAGAGCGTACGGGACACATCGATATACCGGTTACAGCTCAGCGTGATCTCCATCCATCCTCTGACACGTACTATGGCTCCATCTAGTGGTTCTTCCTGATATGACACGGTATGTGTCAGTATTATATTTGAAAACTACCGGTAAAAATATTAAAATATTGGCCTCGAACCCAAGCCTGGTGAAAAATTTCAATCAGCCCTGACAAATCTTTTTGCATCAGGATTGTAATTAAAATACCGCAGCACTGAGACATGTGTTAGTTCACCTATCGTGACCTTCAACTTCTTTTATTTAAAGACAAACACTGAGGATGCTGAACGGTGCTCAACAGCAGATGGGATTTTATCGCTCGCAGCCAAGGATTTCTGGAAACTCCCACACACCCCATTAGACTCCACTCCACTTAAGTGCACCGTGAAACCGGAGCAGCTCTTTGCGTCTCTGCCAAGCAATTCGACTCAACCCGTGTTACCCTGACTCAAAAACCCTGTGCCAACGAGACTCGTTTTCAAGGCCCTTAAACGATATTTAATTACACTCCATGCCACGGATAACGAGGGTAAACTAGCAAGTGAGATGGGGGCTGACCTGCTGTCCTTGAGGGCTCTGTAGGATCTGCGCTACGGCTGCCACGGTGTCCGAGTTGGAGATCTGAGAGGCCCAGTCCGGTAAACTGGGCACGATGTTGGCCGGAGTGGCCGGAGTAGCAGGAGTGCCTGTTAGACGAAGACAACCCGATTAATCACAAATAAACTCTTATTAGAAATGAAACACAGTGAGCCAATTCAGGAGAAGAAAAAAGAAAAAGAAAGATCAAAAAAGGACCCCGTCGATTTAATTACAGATTCAGTAATGTGTTCTGTGTGTTTGTGTTACATCATCATCATCATCACTGGAGTCTCTGAGACCCCAAACTACAAGAAAACAAACAAACCGTTAAGTTAATGTATGAGAAAGTAACATCAAACTGGCAGGGGTTCCCATTTTTAACCAGTAGGTGGCAGCAAAGGCCAAGGGGAAATGAAAAAAAAAATGAAAGCAGATCTGATGAAATAAGCAGATTGAAGTGCTGATGGGATAAAATATAAACATCTATGATTGAAGCAGAGGCTTAAACGGATCAAATAAAGCCGCGCAAAAGTGTGCAAACGTTTCATTCATGTCTCAGATGTTTATGTTGTGACTTCCATCTGCAAAAACACGACATATTTCCAAACCACTTTTCCGATTAAAAGTTAAACATTACACAAATCTTTGTATGCTACTGATAAATAAAGAACGAAAGAAAGCAAGAAAAGTCAAATACTGTGTAATAGACAACAACAACAAAAAAACAGAAAGTAGGGATGGGATTAGCTGCAAAAACAGAAGCGAGTGTGATGATCAAAACGTCTCCAGAAGACCTGCTGCGGAATGTCAAAGACGCTTGGTCCGTATTCTCATAAAACCGAACGTCGCTGAAGTGTTTTTAAAGCTAAAGATTCATCAGGGAAATTTTTTAAATGTGTAAAATGTTTAATTTCATTATTTCTAAAGACGTCTTTGCTTTACAGGATTTTTTTTTACATGCATAGTACTGTGTGTGTGTGTGTGTGTGTGTGTGTGTGTGTGTGTGTGCATATGAGAGAGAGAGAGAGAGAGAGAGAGAGCGCGAGAGACTAACCAGGAGTGGCATTGTTAACAGGAACCGCGGTGCTGGCGGGAACGGGTGTGACGCTCGGGGGCGGGAGTCCCGCTGCCATGTCCAGTAACGGCTGGATGATGTCACTTTTGAACACGCTGTTTTTCTGCCACAGGTTGAGGACACGGACGATCTTGCTCTGAAACGGGAAAACACGTCCGTTCATTCTGTCACACGCTAATTTATCTACTCCGGCGATTCCGACACCCGTGAACTACGTAAAGTACAGCAGAGAATAACGTACAGGGACCTATGATTCCGGACGTAAGGCTCGAAAAAATGTAAACGATACCTATCCGAACGTGTTTAAGTACCAATAGCTCCCCCTTGTGGTTAGATTTCCTTTCTGTAGCATACTGCTGATGTTTTTCTATAGACGCAGCTAGAGCTGTGGTTAATTACAATATAAACAGATAAAACTCAGAACTTTGAAAGAAAAAAAAAATACAACATTTCACCCAGGATCTGCCACTAACACAGCGGAGAGCGTACCTTATCATCAGAGGGGCATCTGTAGAGGTTCTGGAAAGTGCTGATGATGTTCTTGCTGAAGCGTGGAGCGAACACGTCCTTCTCCTGGCCGAACTGGTGCCGCGACTGACGCACGATCGAGTCGATGACGTACAGACCGGGGACCTTGTACTCAGGCTTGCACTATAGGGGGGAGGATTTGGGGACGGACGACCCGACAGGTAAGCGTCAAAGTTAATAAGAGAGTTTTGACGACAAGTCGTTTTGGATTCGTAAGACCACTCACCTTCTGAATGAACTTCTCCACGCTTTGGACCACATGTTTGTAGAACTGGAGGGAAGAAAAAAAAAAGAAGGAGAAAGCAAGCTGAATTATTTCATACGCTGACACAAGAGCTCATTTTCTTTCCTTTTTATTCCTAACAGAATGAACCGGTCGCACAGGCTAGCAAAACATACAACTTAATTTAACTCAATTGTTTGCTCAAGCGTAAGACCTGAAGAGGAGGTCTTTAACCCTATTTGGATGGGATTAAAATGTACACGGGGTTCCGGGGTGATTTCCTATTGTACAGGAGCTGCTGTGTGATTTTATTTCACACGGATCGGCACGGTCGGAGTTTTCCCTCTGTCCTCCTGTGAGAAAATGACCTCATCACCTACTGCCTTTCAGTCAAATGAAAAATGGATGCTTCTCGCACGCGTCGTGATTGTTGTTTTATTGTTTACAATTTGTCACTGGAGCTCTGATTCGTCCCAAACTGAAATAAAAGCCAGCGTCTCGTCTCTTCCCTTCTCTGAAAAACACAGATTTTATTGCTGTCTGGATGGATGGACACGAGAATGAATAAACGTGTAAAAAAAAAACAAAAAAAAAAAAAAAAACCAACAACAACAAAAAAAAACAAATAAAACGTATTACCGACGTCCCGCTGATAAACTAATCCAATCCGAGTAGGGCTTTATTCGGTCAGTTTAAACACAAGGTGAAAACGTCCTCAACGTCGACGAGAAACGTCCAGCACCTATTTGTCTTTAGTTGTGTTTCTATTTATTTACAAAGACCTGTTAATATTACCGACGGTCATAATTACCGCTTTATTAATAAACGAATGAGTCATTACCGATTTAGCAACACGGCTATAAAACAGTAATATCACGTCATCAAACAGTTCACAACTTCCTGTCTGAAGGAAAAAGATTTAAATAAGTAATAATATTTAAATTATGAAATAATTATACAACGTTAAATAAACGATCATATTATACTTTTTTTTTTTTTTTAAAAAGTGAGTAAGAAATGAAGAAATTGGGGGGTGGGGCGGGGTGACTCATCCTACATGTAAAGGTTTTAGATCTGAAATAAAAACAAAAGATCTCTGAGCACAGATGAATTTTAAGACACACAAACAGCAGTTTAAAGATTCGTACTCCTACTAACGAAACGCATTTCGGTATCGAGGACAGAAACGAATCTGACGTTTCACGTCAAACGGTCCACAGCGTCCTAATAACCTTTAACGTTAATTACTGTAAACGCATCCTACACTACAGAACACTCGCATTTCATAAAATCCCCCTGCAAGGTGTTTCATTATGCCCATTAACATAAATAAATAAATAAATAAATAAATAAATCGCAGACTGTTGCTAGACGTTGCTTTTTTAAATTGATTTCTGAATCATAAACAATGCAAAACAGTTTGCATTTCAGTTTTGTATAAAACTAAATAAATCAAAAATTGCTACGATCAGATGTTTAATATCGTAAACAAACTGTACTTCAGGTTCAACGTATCTTAAAAATAAATACATACATTCAAATTTGCCCCACTTGAATAAATAGTGAGTTCTGGGATTTGGAAAACGATCGAGTGAAACATAACGAGCTCTGTAACTGAAATAGAGCTCCAAAGTTGGCTAAAATGGCGCTTGCGGTGTTTGAAAGCTATACAAGAGCTCGTTTTAACCGTTACAACGGTGCAGACATCGCAGACTCTCCAGGAAAGAACCAGCGTGGGTTCTATACGTTATAATTCTACGGAACGTGCGGATCGGGACCTCTAGTGTACAAACGGTGCAACTGCATTACATGCATAATAAACAGAAAAATGATTTTTGCATCATGATGTATCGTGTCACGACGTATCGTTACACCTCTACCTTTTATGCTAACGACTAACATGTGATGTTTGATGGTAAATGAGACCTTTTAGCTGTACTCGTGTTCGACGCACGTGAATCGAAGAAAGCTTTGACATCACGACGCCTCATGGCCCAAATCTGCGGAAAATCTGCGGTAATTTTGAAAAATAGCGAGCGCCTCGGAATATTACAGAGTTTGCTTGATTTTGCGTTCATTTCTGCACTTGCAAAATCCTGGAAGGACTGCAGTTTTAAGGATTGTTTTATTGCCTTAACTTTATTGGGGGGGGGGGGGGGGGGGAAACTGCCATGTGTATCAAGCAGTGAGAAAATGATAATCACAGACATTATATTTCTTTATCCAAAATAACAAACAGTTTTCATGACATCAGGAGTCGAAACATAAGAGCTGACTCCCTCCACACACCTACACGCTCGACTCCCTCCGCACACCTACACGCTCACTAGCTAGCGCTATTACATCCTTAATATTGATTTAATCCTTATTTTGAGGAGATTAACGACATGGTGTCCTCAAAGAAAACTCATTCACATTCGCTGAGGCAGCTTTGCTGTAAATCAAATCAATTAAATTTACAATTCCCAGCTCAGTAAACTTGTGACAGGATGGTACATGCACACACACACATCAGCTAATTTAAAAAATAAAAATAAAATCTGCCTATGCAGTATCTTTAAACTTAAAAGCAAAATACAATACACAGCATCTTCAAACGGCTTTAAGAGCAGCGTACACGTCTTACAAAAAAATACTAAACACGTGGTACGTGAACGCCTCAGGCTCTTACAGCGTCCGACCTTGCTGTGACCTTGACTCTGTTTGGATCAATTCCATAATCTAATCAATTCATCTGCCGGTAACGATGATAATCTCAAATCCTATAACTCGTTCTTGAGATATTGCGCTGACGGGTCTCTCGGACAGATACGTGACTAGACGGACGGACGGACGACCTCGTAAACATTAAAAAAAAAAAAAAAAAGACAACAGCAGCTATCTAGCTTCATATCTTTCAGGAAGTGATGAATTCTGCACAGGAATTTAGGATGATTGGGAAACCGTTACGCGTTCTCGAATTACGCGTTAAATTAAAAAAGTGTTTGTTTTCGTTCCTGGTTCCATTTTCTAATCCCTGATTATACACATGCATTACCACTGGATACAATCGAGGTGTTGTATCGAAGCGTTAATGCTAACAGTTAAACGTTCACGAATCGCGTGTTGCAATTTGATCGTAAACATGTAAAATGATCATCACGTACTTGGCCCTAGGAAAATAATCACATGCCAAAGACCACCGGCGTGATCTAATCGCCTTTCAACGTACCGTGTACTATAAAGAACCAAACAAAACGGACAACGTAAACAATTAGCAAGTCATAAATAACATTTGGATTAAACTGGTTAGTTTGCTCGTAGTGCACGCGCTCACACACACACACACACACACACACACTACTGCATCCTACTGCACCATCAACACTGAGCGCTTCACTGATTAACGGTGTAACAGCACCACCTGCAGTTCGCTCTTATGATTACGATTATTTTTATTTATTCATTTGTTTACTCCAGTAGACAACCGCTCGTCCCGATTCGTTCTCGAATAGTCAAGCTGACACGGGCGGAGCAGCGAGTGGGCTGGAGGCCAAGAAACCGATAATGAAAAATAAACGCAAAAACAAAAAACCCATCGTCTGTGAAGCAGAGCGCAAATGTGACTTTCATTATTTTTTTTTGAAATTTTAAACAAACGTAGACTTTTGTTAACCAAATAAACATTAAGTCAAAGCGGCAGTCTGTACGGACCGAAATCTGGTCTCGATTGTCAAAATTCAACTCTCTTTTATAAATAAATAAATAAATAAATAAATAAGAAAGAAGGGAGCAAATGCTAGCAAAACAGCCGCTCTGCGAAACTTTGCTAACTTAAACCACATATTATCGTGAACGATATTACAGGGCCCTCCACTAATATTGGCACCTTTGGTAAATATGAGCAAAGCCGGCTGTGGAAAATTGCCTTTATTTGTTTAACCTTTTGATCTTCTGTTTAAAATAATCACAAAAATACTCTGCTCTCATGGATATCAAACCATTGAAAACACAACACAGGGTTATCAATCAATCAATCAAATAATGAATTAATCCTTTCCCAGCCATAATCCAGACTTAACTCTTCCAGGTAACGACGACAAATTCAAAACGAAAACAATCAAAACGAAACAAATACAATCGAGCAAAAAGAAGCTGAAAAGAATATTCTCTTGATTCTAAAGCAAATAAAAGAATTGATCACCTGTACAGGGTCTGTTTATACACACACACACACACATTTTCACAAATCTACAACAAAAAAAAAACAACAAACAAACAAAACAGCACAAATTATTTTTACACCGTATTTATACCACAAGCTAGCTAACCTCGAGGACTCGTTCACCTTCACTTAAAATACGATCTGACGTGCTCGAGGGACGCTTTTATTTAACAGCAGCCAAATCATAATGAGTATAACGGAGCGCAAACTTTACCGACAGCAAAGAAAACCACAAGGAGAAAAATAAATGAATAGGAAAGGTATCACGAATCTGAACGACTTCGATTCCACACACGCACCCCAACGAGGTAATCATTTCTGAAGCCCAAATGTTGTTCTGTTCACTATATCAAATATAGAAAGAGGTCTGTAGAAGGTACGTCGAGCTCCACGCACCCAAAAGAACTGTATTTAAGACTCGTAGCACTGAATAAATCACCTTACGAACTCAAATACAAAAAAATCATAATAAACACAAGTATCAAGTGGCTTTTTACTAACTGATTAGCGACTCGCGCCCGGTTTTTGTCTTTGCTACAAAACGTCTACTGAGAACATTTGTAGAAAACAGGATATGACCGGAGCAAATGAAGAAGCAAGAGTTTAAAAGTATGTGCACCTCGTGCACGCTGTGGACCAACGTTCGCGCCCGCAAAGCTGCAGTCGTAGCAGAACGTAGTAAATCCGGGTAAGTTAATATAAAATTACGACTTTGATTCTAGAAAACCGGACTTCAGCGCCGAGACATCAGCTGGTGTAGATCGTGTTAAAGTTCAGAACTCGCCATCGGCTTCTCAAACAAGGGATGTCTTAAGACTAGAGACGATGCTGATCACAGAAGAAAAAAACAGGGCGAGAAAAACAAAAAACAGGGGATCGGATTTCAGAGATATATGTATATATAAAATATTTTTAGAAAAAGAAAAGAAAAAAAAAAGAAAGAATGAATTTGATCCAATCCTGTAATAAACGAAAAGGAATGGAGTTGAATTTGGGAATGCTTACATACAGAAAGACTTGATTTTTTTTAGGATTTGATTTTTATTATATTTATACTTTATTATATTTGCACTGTGATTGATTTTTGCGTAAAAGCTGCAGTTTTGTGTAACTCGGGCTCAGGTTCCTGTATCGGCAAAGAAGATTGGAATCGTTCCGTCTCTGGCCAACACAAAAACATCACATCCATCAGTCGCAGCTTTTAAACCAGCGACCTAGAAACAGATTTTAACGTTTAAAAAAAAAACCCCCCACTGGTTCTCGGGTAGATACCGGTCCGGTACCCTCCCACCACTAACCGAACCTCCGACCAGTTACAGATTAATGAATGTGTAAGACTTTGTTAGATGAGCACAAGGATAAAACCTGAGAGAAACCAAAGATGCACCGCAAACCTTTCACGCAGACGTAACGTTCCTTGACTCGTGTCTATCTTTGCTGTCTTTTTTTTTATTTTATTTGCCAGTAATGGAAATTACTCATCAGAAAGGATTCAAATACGAGATAATACATATCTTTTTTTTTTTTTTTTTGGACAATATCAAGGTTTGCTCAGCATAAACAAACAAACAAACAAACAAACAAAAGCTGCATTTTTTTGTATTTCTTACTTGCACGAAGATGTGTTCAATGTGAGGATTTTAAAAAGAATAAGGCTTTAGGGCCGTGGCCTTAAGAGAAGTCTACTAAGTGGCTGGGAAAACCCGCTTACAGACACGCTCAGGGCCACTGGGGCGGAGCTTCGTGATACATGGGCGGAGCTTCGTGAACATGGGCGGAAATGGGGAGGTGGTCTCAAGGAGTTTAATTTATATATCAAATGTCGACTCCACCTACGTAACCATTAGACACCTTGACAAACAGTTTTCAGTTTAAGCTGAATTCAGTAAAACGAGTAAATCTTCGGTGCAGAAATACAGTGGAGCGAGTCGATGTTAGAAAAGTACGGATAAAAACCTCACATTTACAACTATGTTTAAAAAACACTTTAAACAGACTATTATTACATCACGAATAATTAAAAACACGGAAAATTCACTTAGCAGACAAACACAAGGGCGAAGAAAGTCCAGACTAGTTCTGAATCACCTGAGGAGATCCGATATAAAGATAAATCCGATCTGAGATCAGTAACGTAGTCTTTATTCATTTCATCTCAACCTGACAGAATGTTCTCAGTACCTTGAAGTAGTGGAAGCTCCATCTAAGCTTATTAATTCCGGTTTTATAACGGCTAAATGACACGATTCGTTATCGTTCGACTACGTCTTTGTCCTTGTAGGCGAGTTATTAAAACAAAAACAAAAAAACGGTCATAATAAAGACGCAAGGAGTCTGATAATTAAAGCGGTCTGTGACGTGAAAAAGAAAACGCAGACAAACGTGAGATGAAACGAGAGGCGTTAAAGCCAGACGTTACAATTTAAAATATAATTTTAAAAAAATTTAATTGAAACCAGGAAACGTTCTTATAAGATTTCTTACAAGCGTGATGTTCTGTCGAACACGTTTCCACAACGTTATCGTTCGTTACGTTTATTACTCATTAATCGCAACACTGCTGTATGAAATCTATCAATATTTTATTCGCAATATTAAACTTTAACACCGTTGCTGCTTGACAGAAAATTTAATTAAAGTACTGTACACGTTCCCATGGTTAGTACTGTTTCGCAAGTGGCTATTACATTATTTATTTATTTATTTATTTAAATGGTGGTCTCTGACTTTTGCTCAGCACTCGGGTGCATCGCGTTTCTCTGGATCATCTTCGAGATGTTTCTTCACTTTGACTGGAGTCCATCCGTGGCGAATTCAACTGATTGGACATGATTTGGAACGGCGCACGCCTGTCTATATAAGGGCTTTCGTGTGTGTTGCGCTGAGGAGAGGCTTCCGTCTGGCTGCTCTGCCATAAAGCCCAGATCTGTGGAGTGTTGCAGTGATGGCTGACCTTCTGCAAATTTCTCCATTCTCCACACACGAGGTCTACAGCTCGACTAGGGTGACCATCGGGTTTCGAAGTCAGCTCTCTCACCAAGACCCTTCTCCCCCGACTGCTCGGTTTGTCCGGACGGCCAGCTCTAGGAAGAGTCCAGATCGTTCCAAACTCCTTCCGTTGAAGAATTATGGAGGCCTTAAAGTTCGCTCTTGCGAACTTTCAATACAGGAGAATTTTTTTTGTAGCCTCGCCACAATCCTGGCACTTCCTTTGAACTAACGGCTTGGGGTTTTTGCTCCGATAGGCATTTTCATCTGTTAGACCTTATAAAGGTCTTTCCAAATCGATTGAATTTCCACAGGTGGACTCCGATCAAAGTCTGGAAACATCTTGAAGATGATCCGGATGCGAAATGATCAATTTCAAGTGTCGTAGCAAACGGTCTGAATACTTATATACATCACAGTGATGGTTCAGATTTTATCTTTTAATAAATTTACAAAGTTATCACAAATACAGATTTTGCTTCGTCATCATGGAGTATGGGGTGTAGATTGATGTGGGAAACAATTTTTTTAGCATACGGCTACAACATAATGTGAAAAAACGAAGGGGTCTGAATACTTTCTGAACGCACTGTGTATATATATGTTTGTATATATATATTCCACATTGCCTAGGGTAAACAAAATGCAGACATGTGGACTATCTATGATTGTCAAGAAGAGCGCTAACTAAACTACATAACCGGATTTTTAATGAAGGGGACGATGGGGAAAGTCCGCTTCCTTGAGAAGGTCCATTTAGCGCAAAATTTAAAGCAATTAAAATAGGAGACCACTCAAAACAAAATCACATTATCTGGTACAGCCAAATAAATAAATAAATACATACATAAATATGGCATTGGGGTGATTTGGTTCTGTACAGGGATAAGATTACGCTCCAGCTTTATAAAGAACAACTTTACATTTCCTGTAAATGTGAGAAGAAACATTAACGGTAAAAGCGTACGTTAGGATTGAGTGAGTGAAGTTATTTGGATATTATACTGTTATAATAAAATGATGCGTGTGTATGTGTGTGTGTGTGTGTGTGTGTGTGTGTGTAAGCCCAAACCTGTTCTAGCGTGTAAAAACACATTCTAACATGTTAGGTGCTTCTGGAAATTCTGTGCATGTCATAAACCTGCACACTTCTGAAATATGCTAGCGCATACTTTAAATATCGCTCTATATTAATATATTTTTTTAAACCGCAACGATTTAAAAAAAAAAACATACACACGTACGTATGTACGTTTACACTTGTTTGTGTGTGTGTTACATAGGATATTATAATTACTGTTGAAAAGCAATAAGCATTCAATTTAAATAAACAAACAGATAAATAAGGAATCGTTTGTTAATTTATAAATGTTATACCAGGACTAGAATTTTACGCACTGGTCCTCCGCGCTAAATTTTCTGGCCCAAGAGAGGCGAGACGACAGGCAGTGGCGTGTCCACGCCTAAAAACGATGAAGCGACAGTCAGAAAAATCACTGAAGCGGAAAAACAGTCCAGAACAATGAGTTTCTAATTCGTAATGCAGCACTGAACTCTTAGCAGAAAAGCAGCAGCACTGAATGAAAGGGATGTGGAGTTCAAGACCACGCTCTGCGACTTAATCAGGAATCAGACCACACGCTAAAGCCACGCCAAGAGATGTGTCCTGATTCACGCTTCACGAGATGATACGGACACAAATATAAGTATTAATACATGGCTGACATTTCAATACGTTTATTCTCGAATGACAACCGATCGAACCATTGTACTGTAAGAAAAGTAGCTCGGGGTTTATAATATAAATGTGTCATTTTCCCCGAACGTTTCTAATATTATTAACGTTATTTGAATCTTTTTCACCATCAGAAAACATACCGTGCTTACGTCTACGTAAATATACGGCATATACCCTTACATATGGCATATACACGTATATAGACACCGTGCTTACGTCTACGTACATATAAGGCATATACACGCATATATACACACCATGCTTATGTGCACGTAAATATATGGCATATACACGTGTGTGTATAATATATATATATATATATACACACGCTGTGCTTGCATGTACGTATGTATACATCATGTACACCGTGCTTACATGTACATACGTATACACGTATATATACACACCATGCTTACGTGTACGTACATATATGGCATATACACCGTGCTTTCGTGTACATATAGGACATATACACGTACATATACACACCGTGCTTACATGTACGTACATATACAGCATATACACGTATATATATATACACACACCGTGCTTACGTGTATGTACATACACACGTACATATACGGCATACACACATACGGCACATACACGTACATATGCGGCATACACACTTAGGGCATATACACGTACATATACGGCATACACACATACGGCACATACAAGTACATATAAGCGTACATATACGGCATACACACATACGGCACATACATGTACATATACGGCACATACACATACGGTACATACACGTACATATACGGCATACACACATACGGTACATACACATACATATATGGCATATACACGTACATATACAGCATATACACGTATGGCATATACATATACAGCATATACACGTACATATACGGCACATACATATATGGCATACACATACGGCACATACATGTACATATACGGCATATACACGTACATAAACGCCACATATACACGTACATACACGGCATATACACGTACATACACGGCACATATACACGTACATACACGGCATATACACGTGTATATACATCGTGCTTATGTGTACGCACATATATGGCAGATTACAAGATCGGCGCTAGGGATCTGCGACGAATTCCAGATAGTGTCAAAGTAGTGTACTACGCGCTGTTTCAGTATTTTTATGTTTACGCAGGAATGAAACGAGGCCGCGGGCCAGACATGGATGCTCGGAGGCAGTTAGATTCCTACTGGCAAATTTCGTGCTCTTCGTGAAACAAGAGAGCGTTCGTGAGGAATATTAAACAGAAATATTGCAATACGCCCCAGTGAAGAAAAATACATCTCGCCGGTATTTATGCGCGGATATTCGAGACGACGAAATTCTGTCTCATGCCTTAACATGTATTTATATGAAGCCTGAGGATTACTGACAAAAATGCTAAAAAAAAAAATCTGATTTCTGCAACACTTTAAGAGTCCGTCATTTACACAAATAGACCACGGAGGGGATTTTCAGACCGCGAATACATGTGAGGTTCTAACACCGCAGATCTCATCAACTAGCTGCAGAACTTTACAGCTCTCACATGTAGCCATATACTATATAAGCAATAAAACACTTAGGGGACGTCCTGTTACAGGACAATAAATCAGCAAATTAATATCCTAAGGCAAAATAAAGATCACCGGGGTACGAGAAGTTAAAAAAGAGCCGACACTGGAGACTCCTTCCATTAAATGTTAACGTCTCCAGAAAGCACCGCGAGATCCATAATTATACATCTTTCCCTTTGTTACATAACATGTTTTATAATCGATTGCTTATTATTATAACGTTTAGATTCTGTGGAGAGTCCTCGAGAATGAGCTGTTGCTATGGAAACGATGACGCATTAGATATTAGAATGGGCGCATTATTATATCCTGTGATTTGCAGCTTTAATACTGGAAAAAAAAAAAAAGTATTTTTTTTAATTCGACACCCTCTGGCCAATCAGAATCAGGAATTAAACAGCGCTGTGGTGTGAATGGCGATTAAAGTGCCGTTTCTGTGTTCTCTACATGCTGGATATCTCCAGAGCTTCACAGCACACTACAGAGACCTGTACTGATATCTGGAGGTGGAAGACATGACGGTCAGATAAGGGGCGCATCGGGATGTGTTCTCCTCTATACTGACAAAATTACAGCTGGATTCAGTTTCACATCAGCAGTGCAGAAGGTGTAAGTGGATTAATCCGGGCAGGGCGCGTGGAATATTTTCCGGACGGACCGTAACCGACAGCCCAGTACTGCTGCATACAAATACGATTCCGTACACTAAACCACTCTCTCAGAGTTAAAACAAGTGAAAATCAAGCACCGTAAGCAACTAATCATCAAATCTACATCCTTCTCACGGCACACGTGTACACAACACAAGGGTGGACAGACCATATTCATCAGCGAACCCATCAGGAAGGTAAAAGCTCCAAAGTGCTGTCCAGGACCATGTTTTTGCCATTTTTCATGCACGCATACAGACTTTCACATACACCGTGTTCAGTCAGTTGTGACCGGTGGACCAACAATACGCTTTCAATCAAACAAATACAGGAAACGGACCGGACGGGGCGAGCGCTTCGGGGTGCGGACGACGTTTCTCGGTAGACGTGAGCTGCTAAAAACGAGCCGGGAAGCAAAGGGGATTCGGACCGATTGACGAATCGAGAGCCAACACGTACAGTGGATTTACAAAACGTTTTAAACTAGACATCTCTATATCGATATCGAGCGCGTCTCCAACATAGCGTTCTCTGTGCTCGGGTGATTTATGAGATATACAGCGCTGTCTCAGGCACACGCAAAAACTTTTCCGTAAAAGATGCCGTGGATCCTTCAGAAACAATGAAGTTAAATGTTCATACGTAAAATAAACACTATAAATAGCAGAAAAACAAACATCTGGTATGACGTCTCTTCAGTCTAGCCGTCTCGGGTTCAGCGTGCACAGTTTTATAAGGAAACGAACGGGAAAGTTTCACCGAGCATCTTTTTACGCTTTGTATGTTGTTCATTTTTTTTTTTTTTTTTTAATATTTCGCTCCGATTCAAGCTAATAAAAAACATTGCAGGTAAAAGGTATTATTTATAAGTCTGGTTAGCATCTTTCATTTCTCTCCAGATGGGTAATCATGACGCGTACCGATATGTCCACCCGGGTAATGAAGCAACGGATTTGTCTACGGGCCAATAAAACAATCTGACCACGTCAAAACATACACAACTTGCAGCAAACACCCGAATCAACACCATCAAGCACCATCGCCTCGATCTAGAACAACAACATGATCGTCTGTAAATCTTAGTCTGAATCAATACATTTTGGAGCAAGTGAATGAACCAAGCACATCTCCAACTCCAACCAGTAGATATAAACTGAATTACCGACTTTATTTTAAGTCACACTACTTTCTGCATGTGTGTGTGTGTGTGTGTGTGTGTGCGTGTGTGTACAAGTCAGAGCACTTGAGTCATTTATTTGGTTATTCTTTATGTTCCATCGTCCTATTAAAACAGCCCATCTCCTACCTAAGCTGGTTAGGGGTTCTCTTATCACTTTGAAACTCTTTCTCTCTGTCTCTCTCTCTCTCTTTCTCTCTCTCTCTCACTCTCCCATCGTCCTGCTTCACTTTCAGTGCTTTGGGGTGCTGGGAGAGCTGCTGAGGGAAGGGGAAAGAGGTGTTATTCACAGAAAACACACAGTCACACAGCACGATTAAACCAACCTGCTAACATTCATAAAAAAAACAAACTTGTATAAAGAAAAATACAACTGTAAACACAACTGTAAGTTCTTTCCGCTAACGAGTCTCTCGTTCTGACTCACAGCCGGAGATAAATAAGGAAATCAGCACGTGTGTGTGTATTCCTCGTTTACGGTCTACTTCTTATCACGCTCTCACACCGTCTTCTCTTCATGAGAGTATAAAAGCAGCGACGAGGAGCGAATACGCCGTTTCTAACCCGTCTTCGAGACGCCACGTGCCACTTTTCTCTCGTATTTACCGTAAGGACGTCGAGGCAAAGAAAGGAATAAAACATCTGGCATGGTGCCTTTCAGGAGAATAATAAACAACAGGATGCTGTGATGAATCTGCTGATTATTCTCCTCAAATAGCAAAGCGTTTCATTCCTTTTTTACCACAAAGAATTGTCAACGATTACAATTTCTAGTAGGTAAATAAATAAATAAATAAATAAATCAATATTTAAATAAAAAGGATTTAAAATACACACGTTTTGTTAGGAACCATTAAAACTTTTCAAATTACTTTAAATTTCAAAAAAAAAATTTTTTACAAAGATTTTTTTGGTTGCAAGGAATTCTCTTCGAGTATTGCGATGTGATATTTTGGTCATATCGCCCACCTCTAGAGGGAAGGGGAAAAAAAAAAGCAAAACCGTGATTGCCGACGCATTTATCGTGTTTGCGTTTAAGGATTTAAAACATACACCATAAAGCAATTCATCATCTGGTTGTGTTTATTTGTCCCATTTCCAATTTACCGCTAACCTAACGAAACATCTGGCTGCTGGAACGCTTGCACTTTACATTCGCATGTATTCATATGCTAGACGGTTTTCACACACCAAAGTGAAAGAATTACAATCCCAGGAGATTTAACCTCATAACCGTCTGAACACTGGATCAGAGCTTTAACAGCCAGAACTACTGTCAGAGCTGCCGACCAATCAGAATCGAGAATTCAAGACCACCTCCGTTTCCGCTCCCACCCTGAACGACGCTTTATAAATCGCGGTAAAATCCTCCCGTGACGTCAGAACAACACACCCGCCAACCTTTCGCTGGAATATACTTTAATTTATTCGTTTTTCTGGGTGGACTTGTGCTTAAAGATGCAATCCGGTTCCACAGAGGTGAGGCGGTTCTACAATTTACTTCTTTAGACACTGAGGATTTACGTAACGTACGTAAAATATGTACATAAAACGTACAAAAAAAAACAACCTGTCTCTGTTTTCCTTCCGGGTTCAAATTCAACGCGTACGATGCTTGATTTTCAGAGTTGTTTAACGACATTTAGAAACAAAACTACGATGATTATAGGCTAGGTTTTTTTTTTTTAAAAACATTTTTTATTGAGTTATAAACGTACAGATGCAAATATACTTCACTTGCGCTATGCGTACGTGTTACACGTCAGAGCCAAAGACGTTATACATAACGACTAGCTTCGTTTCTCTTTAAAACTTTCTTCCGTCGTCGTGAATGTTGTCATGATCCGCGTCTTGAATGGATGCTGAGAGGAAACCATAAACCCTGCTTTCGCTCCAGACTTGCATTTATCTAGATACTTACCTTTATCGCTTTAATGGCTGACTTGGTGATCTGGGTCATCTTCGCTTTGGAGATCGGAGGCTTGTATTCATTCAGAGAGTACAGCTGAAAAACATAACACACACACACACACATTTAATTTAACATCATCACGGAGTATCAGCAAAGTTCTGAAACACGTAGTAGAATTAGTAGCTGTTTAAAAAAAACCCCAAACACCTCACGTATAGAAATTTCAAGTCATTTACTTGTAGATCGAGTCATTTTTACTAAAACCTAAAAGTCACTGCGGCAGGTAGGGGCGGAGTCAGCAGCTCATCGTACGGCACGTATGAACCGACTCAACGTCTCGGGCCGGTATGAGACTCGATATCGGTACAGCCTTAAAATAAAGTGAACTGTGAGCTTGCTGGCTCAAAAAAAGACTTACTTTTTTACCTCACGATACTTTACTTGGTTTACTGCAGGTCAAATAAAAGGCTGGATTACATGTACATGAGGTTCTGGAATCATTTCCTGTTTTAAACGAGCTACTCTGATTTCATTCCCGTCCGTCTTTCCTACTAGCTACTGTTTTTCCGCCAAGCTCGGTGCTCGTCTGATCGTTTTCTGCTGCGTTCGGATGGATACCTCCGTACTTTTCTACACAGCTGGCGCTTCACGTTTTGAAACAAGTAGATGTTTTGACTGCTGCTGCTTGCCGTGTTTAGTCTCGTAGAGCGCGCGTCAGTGCTGTGACGGATATTAAACCCTTCCCGAGTCGGGAGGAGAAAGAAAATACACTTCATCATCCCGCAGGCTGATTAACCCCGAGCCGAACAGACCGTTAGGGTTTCCCTGATCCTGGTGCTGAAGTTCTCACGTTTCTATCCTTATGAAAGGTTTACGACAGCCGGTTCTATAAAAATGTACTCTCTCTTTAGTAACTGATCACGCAGGATATAGAATAAACCCTTCGTGAGGGCAAAACGTGCGTGTGTTAGGACTGAGAAACATTGCTTAAGGTGATCCTTCCAGAACAAGACAGTCGAGTTCGACCAATATAACGATCTTATAACGGACAGAGGCTGAGAAGGTCAAATTACTGAGCAATAATAATAATAATAAACAATCCAGATGATTCCTATGTCTCCATGTTATGATCCATTTCCGGTTTCCATCCTCATCACATCTGTCAGGGGATTTTTTTTCCCCCCCTCAGGGCACGTTTTCTTTCTCAATCTTTCTTGCTCATACAATCCAGTGTATTATTATTTATTATCCAGTGTATGTACATTAGCATGATGAGCAAAATGTCATCAAAAATTAATTTCAAATTCAGACTGACCTTCAAAACAAAAGTTAAATGTTTTATATACTTTATATACTCTATATATATATATATATATATATATATATATATATATATATATATATATATATATAAAAACAGGTTGCTGCTGTTGGCTAGCAATTACTCTCTGTGTACAGCTGATGCTAATTATGCTAGGTTATGCCTAGCAAAAATAAGAAGCAAATTTCCTCTAGCTAGAACTTGCTTCTAGTTAAGGGTGAAATTTTTATTATTATTATTATTACTTTATTAATTACGCTGGCTAATCAAGCACTATCAATTCTGCGCATGTATTAAATGAAATGAAATATGACAACCTAGCAAACATGCTAGCGGCTTTTGTGTTAGCGTTAGCTGCTAAAGAACTAGCAGCAGTACGTTGCGTATATTTAAATGCAGCAGTATTGTAGTGTTTAGCATTAGCCGTGCTGGAACGCTTGAATGAAATGAAATGCGCTAGAACATCGGGCTTTGGCTAGCTAGCTAAGCGCTAAAGATGTACGTAGAGTCACAGGCCTACGGCGCTTTAGCATTAGCTACACAGACCATAATATTTAGTCAGAACTCATATTAAAACTCGAGTAAATTATAGGAGTTGTTAATGAACAAACCTCGCCGTTAAACGCTTTAACAGCCTCCATGGTGCACTCGTTATCTCTTCTTTTGTTTATGAACCAGAGTGAATATTTTGGGGTTATTATTTTTTTTTTTTCGCCCTGTGCTAGTCAAGGCCCGGGGGATGGAGCTGGAGCTGCAGCTGGAGCAGGCTGCATGGCGCTGAGTGAGAAAGTGTGTGTGTGTGTGTGTGTGTGTGTGTGTTAGTGGGTGAGATGGAGGAGAGTCGGCGCTAATATGGCTGACCCGCGATGCGAGGAGCCGCAGCCAGAGGGCGACAGTTTACATGATGTGTCCTTTTAAATGTTTAATTTAAATTTTCCTTTTAAAAATGTAAAATTTTCCTTTTAAAAATGTAAAATATTCCTTTTAAAAATGTAAAATTTTCCTTTTAAAAATGTAAAATTTTCCTTTTAAAATTTAAATGTAAAAAAAAAAATAACGGCTTCGCCAGTTTTCTGCACGCGTGCACAGTGGCGATTTTGACTATGAACACTGTGTTAAAGTACATGTGAAGTTTAAATGCTCATTCTGTTTAAATTTGTCAAACATAAAAGGTTAATTCAATTATTAAAAAACATTTTATGTGGAAATAATTTGTTATTTAAAAAAAAAAAAAAAAAAAGAGCTCGTCTTTATGATTCCACCAGGGGGCAGAATAGCACTCCATTTTGTTAGCAAGCTGAAATTCTGATTTTGTAGCTAGAATTCAGGCTTGACGATACAAATGACGATATTTGACGATACCAATACTGAATCTGCTACAACAGAATACAGCGAAATTCAATTCATAAGATTATGATACGTATGATATTTGATAATACCACCGGTACGATACAATTTCGATTCAATTTGTTTTGACAATATGCTGAGATACGATACAATTTAAATTCTTAACGCAACGATGCGTTATATGACATCACCACCGAATCTGCTACAAGAGAATACGGTGTAAATCAATTCATATGGTTATGACACGATATTTAATGATACCATACGTTATCATTTCGATTCTTAAGGCAACAATCCGTTATCTGACACTAATGAATACTAACGAATCCGATATGATACGATACAGTTTAAATTCTTAAAGCAGCGATTTGATGCGTCACAAAACCACCATGTCGGTTACTATATGGTACAATTTTTGTTCTTATTTGACGATACTATAATGAATCTGCTAAGATATGATACAATTTAAATTCTTAACGCGATGCGCTATTTGACGATACGGCTGAATTTGCTATGATACGATTCAATTTTGATTCTTAAGACAATACATTATTTGACGATACCCTGTGATGATATGTTAAGATTTCGATTCTTAAAACAACAATTCGATATTTGACGTGACCAATGAATCTGCTACGATACGATTTCAATTCTTAACGCAAGAATATGATATTCGACGATACCACTGAATCTGCTACAGTAGGATACAATTTCAATTCTTACGGCAGCGATCCGATATTCGACATATTTCATATTTATTTGTTTGTTTGTTTTAATTATAAACGCATGTAGCTTTTTATGACATTCATGATTAGTGGACCGTTGGGTCTTTGAATCATTAATTATTTTGAACAAATCTGGTTTGTTTTTTGTGAGAATGGGAGGAGGTGATCTAGTAGCGCCACCATGTGGACAATAATGGAAAATTTCAATCAAAGGGTTTTTGGATAGCCTTTGGTTTAGATGACCACAAACATAACAATTTATCATCAACTGTACTTTGACATACTAATTACGTCAGCATACTAATAAACTAATACTAACGAAATGATTCTTAGAGCATGTTTGATATATGAAATTTAGATACCTAGATTTGATTTTTTTTAGTTTTAATGTACCAACTAATTCTGTTGGGCATATTTATGCACATATTTAATATTCATCACCATCATACAACTGCTTTAGGATCGCAGAAATAGTCAATCTTGTATTTTTTTAAAACATTCTTGTTGCAAAAATCTAATTATTAGTTGAATTTTGAATTTAAAAAAAAAAAAAAAAAAAAAGCTATAGTATAGTATTACTGAATATTAACTACGAGTTTAATTAAACATCCCGTATAGCGAAGTACAATTTTAAGCAGATGGAGATAAATGGTGAATTAAAGTGCAGGGATGGGATTTGATATAAATCATTTGAAATAAAGCTGTAAATAAAAATAAATAAATAAATAAATAAATAAATAAATAAATAAATAACACCGTATGCCGTTTGTGCAAACTTTTACATGAATCTTTCCATAATATTAAGCAACAACTGCCTACATCAAT
The DNA here is from genome assembly GCF_023375685.1 of Ictalurus furcatus. Lineage (NCBI taxonomy): Eukaryota > Metazoa > Chordata > Actinopteri > Siluriformes > Ictaluridae > Ictalurus > Ictalurus furcatus. The sequence goes on along the minus strand of NC_071263.1, from coordinate 3,089,199 downwards.
AAATACAGCACAGTTCATTCGTTACAAGAATCGCATCGGGTCATAGTAACTTCGCAACACACACCCGCGCCCCTCGCTCATTTTAAAGCGAGTTTATTTACACTAATAAAACACTGCATTACATGTACATTCCATATTCATTGTTTTAATTATGCATAATTCGTCATTGCACAAGCTCAGATCTGTACCGATGCTAGAAGATCTGTTATTCTACTGGAATATAGCTTGATAAAAATGAAAATAAAAACTAACAAACAAAAAAAAAACAAAAAATGGAGAACACTTTCCCCAAAAAGAAATGACATTTTTAATCCTCTTAACTGGTAGACAGAGAGCGAGAGATAGAGAGATCGAGAGAGAGAGATCGAGAGAGATCAATGTGATGCTCGCTCGACCATTTAATAATGATCTCTGTGGTGCAATGCTTTTGGGAAACCCAGGACGGTTATGTTCTTACTCTTATTTGGAATAGCTGATTAGCAGCAAAGCTAAATGTAAAGTTTACTGATGAAGCAGCTGAGCTCAGCGCTCGTATCCCAGCAGCAGGGTGTAGTACGGCACAGCAAAGCACATCTGACGCAAAAGCACTTCGATTTCGTACTAATAGACACAAAACAACCGCTTCACAACGAAGGTTCCTGAAGCCGAAGTCGTACGCTTGTATACGTAACAAGTAAGAAGTCTGTACATCAGTGTGTGTACTGTTTATAGATTAAACACTTAACATTTCTCCTCGAAAGCATCTTCACGTTTCAGGTGAGGCTCGTCGGGTAACACTTTCTCTGAAGCATGCGTCATAAGGCTGACATAACCACGTTATAAACCCGTCATGACAGAAACGATACTGCCAGGTTTATTACAATGACAACTTTCTTAACGTTTGATGACATGATAGCTAGCTAATGTTACCAGTGCTCTAGTTTGCATAGGTTTTATGATATGACATGTTGTATAACGTCGATACAACATTACTCATCTCTGATTGGCTTGCAGGTTCTAATACATTATGGTTTCTATAGTAACAGCTCATTCACGGGGTCTTGTACGGCAGACGTGCCTCATAAACTAATAAGAATTTTTTTTAAACAGATTTGTAATATGTTGTTATTTAAGAAAAAATGTTCACATGACCATTTACGGAAGGAGTCTCCAGTGTCGGTGCTTTGTAACAGCCAGTTTTTACTTTCCTCTTTCTCTGGAACACGACAAACTGCGGGTTTTTTTTTTTTTTTGCCTTATTAAGTTCAAGAGAAAACAGCGAGGCTGGTGAGGAAACGAGTGTTTATAGCTGTTATAACGTAAGTGAGAACAGGATTTAACTTGTTTAAATGTAACTACAATTGGATAAAAAATACGATGTGTCTTTCTTTAATAAATAATATATTGTAAATATTATAAGAGGAGTAAAACACTTCCGGACATGTTGTTATAGGAAAATAATCCGCTTTCACTTCAGGGTGGTAACAGTAACATGAGTTCCATATTAAATAGCTAACCGGCTAGTTAGCTGCTAGTAAACTAGCTCACATTTGTCACAGGTTGACACAAGTGGGGTTTTAGCATCAGAGTCTTGATTTTTATCCTCAATTCCTCACTGTTTAATTAAAGCACAGCCAAACGTGTCAAAATACGAGGTTTATCTATCAAACACGGTTTGGTTAGTCACTAAGATTAGCCAGAATAGCTAGTTCTGTGGCTAAATGTTTTCAGATATCATGTTATCCTTTGGTAATTTGCATATCGGAAGTGATTGGTTAAAAATCCTGGGTTGTGACATCACAAACTGAGCTGTTCTGAATCAGCTGTGTGGTTTAAATGGAAATTTAACACTGCTTCACATCGGGATGCACTGTTGATTATTTTTTAAAAACAGCGCCCCCCCCCCCGAGTGTATTATTCCTTACATATATATCATAAAGGGTTATGAGTTGCATTATGACATGTTACCGCTAAGTCTATGGCAGCATTATAAAGCATGTTTACCTTAACATCTACCTTTACTATAACGCACATGCTAGCTAGAGGACACTTGGCAAGAACTTAGCACGTGATGTAAGCGGACAGTTATCTGTAACGCTGACGTGACAAGTCTGGACATGACGATGCGCCATGACACGGGTTTGACGTGGTTGTGTCACGTTTATGAAGTTTTCCGTAAAAGGTTACACTGGGAAGTCATTAGTTAAGTAGCGAGTTACCAAAAACGCCAAGGACAAAATAAATAACGTTTCAGCAGGGGGTCAAATACTTCTGTTTCACTTCAAAGGTGCGAAAGGTGTCGAGGGTTCTTAAAGTGCAGGTGAAGCGTTTCTGCTTGTTTTCATACATAAAGTACAGAGTTGCAGGTTCCTTGGAGATCTTCTCATCTTTAGATGACTTCTGAAGGATGAAAAAAGGAAAACAATTTTTAAAAAAAAATAAAAAGAAACTGTTAAGTTATTATCCATGAATGTGAAATTCTAAACCATTCACAATAATCTACCTAACATTACAAATTCACCCTCATATAAATACCAGGATCTATAAATATACATGATATGCAAATTGGAAAAACTTTCTTGTTATTCTGCCATATTAAATAGCTAACCGGTAATTTGCATATCGGAAGTGATTGGTTAAAATCTTGTGTTGTGACATCACAAACTGAGCTGTTCTGAATCAGCTTTGTGGTTTAAATGGAAATATAACCCATGAACCAATCTATATAATAGGAATTAGCTAGTCCTTTAAAGACTACCCATCCCAAATTGCTAACAGGCTAGGTACCTGCTGATGACCTGGTTCATATTTGTCAACGCAAGTAGGATTTCAGTTTCAACTGTCATCATAATTGTTTTCACGGTTTGATTAAACCTGACAGGCTAAACGTTTCCAGATGTCATGTCATCCTTTGGTGATTTGCATATTGGATGTGATTGGTTAAAAGTGTCACTGCGTCTGTGTTGTGATGTCACAAATTGTGCTTCGCTGAATGTTTTATACAAAATTATTTTTATACAGATAAAAAGTGTGTTTAAAATGGACACATGACCCAAGAACCAATCCGAATGAGCTATTCGAGAGGAGTTCAAACATTTAAATCGAGCTTTTCGCTTTAAGGGAAGTTTAAATTGTTATCTCCGTCAGTGGCTCCTGGTTCAAAACGGATTAACCGAAAGACTGTGGTTACTGTGCCATCGTAAGTTTACTACATCGTGTTAAAGATGTCCCTGAAGGCATATCTTTTGATATTTTTTGGGTCCTCACCTGCCCTTTGATGGGCCTGGATCTCCTCCAGACCCGTGAGGGTGCGGATGGACCTGCGCTCCTTGAAGGCCACTGCAGGAAGAATGTCCTCCTCGTTGGCTAAGCTCATCATGGAGCCCTTGGCCGGGCTGGGAAGCTTGATCACTTCTTCTAAGGGGAGGCTATGGAGGGACGTCACGTTCTCATTCGGTGGCACAGACGACAACTGAGGTTTCTACGAGACAACGTGAATTTACGTATGAATACGTGGTTTTCTTAAGATTGCAAACTTGTGGAGAAACATCTATTGAGGTATAATCCGTAATTCTCTTTATTACCATCTCAGCATCTGTCTTCCTTGTTCTTTTCATAATTTCTTCTAACCGCTGTGGACACCAATATAACATATTAGGACATAAAACAGCTCTTTGGGTATTTTATTTTTCTGTATGGAGATGGAGATAGAGATGGCTGGCCTGTAATTTTCTAGGATGCGAGATATAAATAATGTCGACGAGGCCAGCGTTCAAGCTCAGTGCTCGGGATGACCTACATTCACATCGTGAGCCGACGGCCATCTTACCTTCTTCCTCTCCTGCCGCTCGGTTTCCTCTCTCTGGAACCGCGTCTCTCTCTCAAGCCTCTGCCTCTCCTCCTCTTCTTCTTTCTGAAAGCAAAGACAGAATGTAGTACCTTTGAGAAACGTACAAAAGAATATTGGATGGGTTAGTTACTGTAGTTAAAGGAGCAGTTTGAGAGGTTTAGAGCCCTCTGCTGCCCGTGAGGCGAACTGCAACTGCATTTAAAACATGCATCACTGATATGAATTTAACCTCCTTCTGTGTTTTAACTATATATATTATTTTTTTTACAGAAAAAAAGCCAAGACATTAGCAGCTTGTTTCTAGATTGGGGTGGAGATCATTTCAGGGCCAGAAAAAATGCTGTTATAGAAAATTAATAATTAATCAACACCTTCTGACCAATCAGAATGGAGAATTCAACACCACTGTGATTACACTGAAGCGTATAAACACACGTGTGACCTGTTGCTGAAGTCTCCTCTCCTCCTCTCTTTGCTTCTGAGCCTTCTCCTCTTCTGCCTTCCTTCGCTCCTCCTCCTCCTCCCTCCTCCTTTTCTCCTCACACCGGGCCTCCGCCTCATGCCTCGCTCGCTCCTCAGCTCTCCGAAGGGCCAATTCTTCTCTCCCTCGCCTGAACACACACCCACACACACACTAATGCGTAGTAATTGTACACTTTTACGACTTTAAGAAATACATTTTTGAAGACGTTTGAATTCTGTATAGTGTGCATTCTCCCTCTTTCTCCTCACCGCTCTGTTTCCTCCCTATGCCTGCGTTCTTCTTCCTCCCTCTCTCGCTGCAGCCGAGCTTGTCGTCTGTTCTCCGCCAGCAGACGTGAAGCCTCTTCAGGGTCTGTGGTTCCTGCTGAGGGTCTGCTCTGGGTTCCGACACTTGGCTCTAAAACAACAACAAAGAACAGTTGTTCTGAGTAAAAAAGCACCAATGTTTGACCATGAAGAAATAACCGGGTGCCAAAACTTTAGGAACGTGGTGGGGAAAAAACCCTATAACTCGGCAATTCTGTCCTGAAGTCAAGCTTTTAAACTGGTTGCGGATCAAAAGCTGTTCTTTCGCTCACCGTTAGGAGTGCGAGGAAATCCAGGAGCAGCCGGAGGTCTGTTAGAGCCCGGGTTTTCCCGGACCAGTCCATCACACCCAACATCCTCGTGCGAGCACACAGCAGCTGACTGGTCACGTTGAGGCCGATGGGAGTTCAGTGTGCTCTCTGGCCTGGGATCTTCCTCCTCAGGCAGGGCGGGCAAACACTCCTGACTGGGGGACACTCTCGGAGTCAGCCTCGGTCTAGTAACACAGAGAGAATCTGTTGATTTATCTTCATATAAAACAGCTCTGATTCTATAACAGCATCTCTGACAGCACTGCAGCTGCAACTACACAGCTGTGTAATTGTTTTCGTTAAGTGGCGCTAAGTTAGCGAATGATGACCAGTGATTGGTAGTTGGCTGGTGGTAAGTCGGTTTACTCGACTTACCACCAGCCAACTACCAATCACTGGCCATCATTGCTCCCAAAAAAAAAAAAAAAAATCATAGATCACTATTGTTCTTAGCATTATATCACTGATTACGTGTCTTTCCCAACAACCAATCACTGATCACCATTTTTCCCCCAACAACCAATCACTGATCACCATTATTCCCACTGACAAATCACTGATCACCATTTTTTCCCCCCAACAACCAATCACTGATCAATATTATTCCCAACAACCAATCACTGATCACCATTCTTTCCCAACAACCAATCACTGATCACCATTCTTTCCCAACAACCAATCACTGATCACTATTATTCCCAGCAACAAATCACTGATCAGCATTCGTTCCCAACAACCAATCACTGGTCACCATTGTTCCAACAAAAAATTAAAAAAAAACACAGATCACAGTTGTTCCTAACAACCAATCACTAATCTCCATGGTTCCTAATGACAAATTACTGCTTTCCATTGCTCCCAACAACCAATCACTGATCACCATGAAACCATGGACCATGAAATGTGAAGGATGTGGAGAGATTCTGTATGGAAGAACGTTCTCAGATCCCTCGCCATGTATTCTCCAACCTCATCAGGGATTATAGGAGAAGACTCAGAGCTGTTATCTTGGCATAGGGAGATAGCACAAAGCATTGACTAAAAGGGTGCCAATAATTGTAGCACACCTATATTTAACAAAGATATTTTTAGATAAACCTGTGTTTTGTCTGCAATTGCTTGATATCCATGAGAGCAGAGTATTTTTGTGAATTTTTTTAAACAAAAGAGCAAAAGGTTAAACAATAAAGACAATTTTCCACGGCCTTCTTTGCTCATGTTTTCCAAGGGTGCCAATATTAGTGCCGTATTTTACATACCCTGTTAACGAGGATATTGTTTTGTTCTCGGTCCCTGATGTGGAGCTGACTTTAACTCTCGCCGAGTGAGAATGGGGCTTTTTCCGTTCTCGCCTCTCGAGATTTGAACCCTGAGACCCATACGACACGCACAAACAGAGACAAAGAGCTTCCATTACATTAGCATGTCAGTGCACATTATTAGCAGTCTTAATAAACAAAGCAGAACTCTCACCGGTTTATTCCCGGAGGTTTGGTGGCTGCCATCCTTCACCCCGGGCCTGAGAGCCTTGCTGTGTGTCGATGCTCCACCAGGTTTCTGAGGACTGCTATTGCTCATAGTGTGGCATGAAACTGCACGTCGACAAATATGAACAACTGAACAATGACAACATGGGTTGTTTTTTTTATAAAATAAAAAAAAAAATTAAAAAAAGAATGAAAATGAGTGAAGCAAAAGAGGACGAGAGAAAAGCAAGCACCAGCGTTAGCACAGCTGCTTCGCCTTCGGTTTACTGTAAATCTCTGAGCGATTGGGATTTGCTATTTTTAAAGGAGCAGTTTGTCATTTTTAGGGCTCACACTGCTGAAACTTATGCTTTCGGAATCATCTAAGCAGTATTAATTTGCTGGGAGGTGGAGCCAATTTCAGGGCAAGAAAAAATATAAAAAGAAGCTTTAATATGAAGAAAATAGCCTGATCGACTGCATGGGAATATTCTGAATCAAAATGTCTCTAAGATGTCCATGAATATGTAATATTACTACATTGTGAAAATTACAAACGGCACCTTTAATATACTATAAACTGCACCTTTAATGCATCTCTCTAGTTATCTCCTCTCTGCTGTCTGCAAGGTAACCCACTCCTCGCCTCAAACTACTTCTTTAGAAGTTGAAGGCGGCAAAGCTAATCAGTATTACTTTAACAGATGGTGGAGCCAATTTCAGGGCCAGAAAAATGTCAAATAACACTTTAAAATGAAGAAAACTGTGTTGTACAGCTACACAGTGCTTCACAATGCTTCTAAGCTGTCATCAATTATTACAGCTCGTGAAACGTTGTTAAACTTACAAACCGCAGCTCTAATATACTACAAACTGCACCTTTAATACACTGTTTACCTTCTTCTCTGGACAGACATATGGCACTCCTGCTCCTGGCTAGATAAGAGATGGTAGGAGTCTGAAGGCGATTAACCAGGTTTATCTCCCACTGACTAAGAGAGCGACGTTTAGCTGGAGAGAAGCAAACCACAGACACTTAAAGCAAAGAGGATCGATACGAGGTTAACGAAGAACACGCGAGAAGCCAAAGAGAAGGGTTTAGGCTTTTAAAGACACACTCGCAGAATTTTACCGTTTGTGTTGTTCTTGGTGTTGCACACTCTCCTCTGTGTGCTTCTCTGTTTGGCTTTCTGGCTCCTCTCCATGGTCTTCTGCACCACAGACTCGTACCGCTCCTGAGAGAAGTCCAGAACGTTACGTTACACACCTAGTAAAGTTCTAGTAAAGTCACTTAACGGTAATCGGCTCCTGCAGCTTAGTTTGAGTAATAACATTCACGTAGAACCACCACGTCCAAGTCAACAACTCAAGTCATAGACAATTAAGTCCAAGTGAAATCACAAGTCATGAAAATGACATCCTGGACTTCAGTGGAAAAAAAGTTAGGACTCTAGAACCTGTGGGAAGCCTTAAAGGTTCTACGTAGGATCCTCCAGGAGAAGACATAGAACCCTTTTGAGAAATTAAGAAGCATTATATCCAAAATTATCCAAAGGACCTTTCCTCTTCTCTAAGAGTGTGGAGAAACCGTTACAGGTACGCTTATGTGTCGCTTATCCAAAGGACCAATGATGAAGCTTTAAATGATTCATTTTCTTCTACGAGTGTGTTGAAACGCTTAAAGCTTCCATGCAGGTTCTATGTAGAACCATATACCAGTTCTTCCCCAAGAAGAACCCTTAACTATTCGAAGAACCCTTGATGAAGGACCGTCATTCTTCTACTACATGACGACGTGAGTATTTCCCTTTCCGAAAGGGTTCCAAGTAGATCAAAATAAACATTTTTTAGATAAAGAGGTTCCTTCTAGAAGTCCTCTTCATCCTGTTCATTTGGAGGAACCCTTAAAGTTCGCAGAAATAGAACCCAATCGTAGCAACCGATAAATGCTGTAAAACAAAAACAGTTTAACATTAAAGCCTTCTTTGTCATGTCCATTTGGAGGACCCTTCAAAAGGTTCTACATACACGGAACCCTACAATACAACAGCACTGACATTTCACAAAGGATCCCAAGCAGATCCTGTGTATTTAGTGAGCTAAGAACCCTATGAGGAACCCATTTTTCTATCAGAACACTGTTAGCCACCAGCAAATGTCCAAAAAAAATAAATCAAGCAAACGCACTTAGAAAAAAAAAAGGGTTCATTCTAGAACCTTAAAAGATTCACTGTCCTGTCCCTCTGTGAGGTTTTTTTTTTTTGAAAGGTTCTATATAGAACCCTACAACAGAGTATTTCTTTTTCCTAAGTTCCTAAGGAAGCGTTCTATCCATGAACCCCTTGAGGAACCCATTTAGACTCACTCGCTCTTCTTTGAGCCTCTGTCTGCGTTTTTCTTCCACCGCGTTCCTCCTCCTCTCCTCCCTCTGCCTCTGCTCCTCCAGCTTTTTCCGACGCTCCTCCATGTGTTTCTCGTAGAACCTCCGGGCTCTCTCCTCTCGGACCAGCCAGCTGTGCTCCCGTGATGCTAAACACAGCCACAAGCTAACAGTTAAGTAAAAAAAAAAAAAAAAAAAGACATGTGAAGATAAAAGCATCTAGAAAATGATGCTTGTGGAAATAAATACCGAGCTGTTTGAGGTGCTCCTCTCTCCGTTCTCGAGCCAGTCGCAGTCTCTCGTCTACCTTCACCGTGTGGGACTCTGAGAAACACAACTACAGTCACCGGCTGCTACGTTTTACACGTTATACAACATGCAGAAAGAATACTTTTATATTTTACTTGAATATTATTGAAAGTTAATACTTGTACTCTTACGTAATTACGTCTCCAAGAAATAAATGTACTTTTAACTCCTTACATGATTCGTTTAAGCTTTCAAAAGTACTCATTAAATCGTGAACGTTTTGTTTCTAATCCAGTCAATGACTGTGCTGCAGGGGTTTCCTCCGGGTACTCCGGTTTCCTCCCCCAGTCCAAAGACATGCATGGTAGGCTGATCGGCATGTCCAAAATGTCCGTAGTGTATGAATGGGGGTGCGAGTGTGTATGTGAGTGTACCCTGCGATGGATTGGCACCCCGTCCAGGGTGTACCCCGCCTTGAGCCCGATGCTCCCTGGGATAGGCTCCAGGTTCCCCGTGACCCTGAAGGATAAGCGCTATAGAAGATGGATGGATGTTGAGGTAATTTTCACGAATTTGTTAATATTAACTGCCGATATTACCTCAGTTTTTGTGTATGTGTGTGTGTGTGTTTTGCTAACACCAGGTTCGACTAGCATAAATTCCAGTAGCTAACATAATTAGTTTGGCAGCAAGTCGAATTCTAGCCATTGCAATGTTTACAGAGAACGAATGATTTATTTATTTTTTTCAGGCAAATTAAAAAAAAGAGAAAATAGTTTTAGATAAGAGATGAAAGTTTACATAATTAACATTACATTTCAGCAGTTTTTACTGCTTAATACTTTTAAGCACTTTTAATATTAGCAAGTTTGTGACTTTCGCTTGCGTACATTTGATCCACTGTTTAGTGAGTTTGAAAGATTTTAAAAGATTCTGAGATATTATCTATATTTACTTTCATTTCAGTATAATTTCTCAGTACTTTGTCCAACCTCTGATCTGATCTAATCTGATCTGAAAACACAATATCAGTCTCATGGTTAAATGAGGACACTGAGTGAATCACATGATTTTTTTTTTCTTAATCTGATTTACTAATGGATTTTTTTGCTTAGAGCTTTAAAAGCTCTTGTCTTTTTGTGTGTTTTGTTGTTGTTGTTGTTGTTGTTGTTGGTGTTGTTGTTGTCGCCTCCCCCCACCCCACAATTTGTTTGACCAGTACAAAGAGGCCCGTTGTGCCACTGCACCACATCAGCACCACAGTCTGGCCCGAGACCGCTGAAGTGAAGGAGGAAAGCAGGACAGCAGGACTGACGGTCAAGCTCGAGCTGTTTCACACCTGCAGCAGCAGCAGCGTTTCCGTTTCTTCTGAGGTTACTCATCTGAGCTGAGGGAGAAAAGGACGCTCGCTTCTGCTCCGGTTTGGACTTCACATCAAGGTTGGATCCTGACAAACAGCATCAGATCAGATTCAGTAACTCTGTTAAAGCTTAAAGGTGAAAGGTGTCACGTTTGAAAGTTTTACAGACCTGTAACGTTCATGTAACGTCTTCCTAAAAACTGTGATTCACAATATGACCGTGTGATGGATGCCGCTAATTTCTAAATGTACTAATGTTGGGGGCGGGACACTTCAAATTCTACAGAGCGTATGATTGGACAGAAAATCTGATAAGATGCTGAAGTGCAGTATGATGTCATCAGAATCGTTGATCCGTATCGGTGGTAGAGAGAGACGGTCGATTTTGAACGCGTATATCTTCTAAATGCGAATTTTGTCATTGTTTTGGAGCGCACTAGCTTAGAGCTAACCTTAGGGCGAGCATATTCATATTAAAAGCCATTTCATGGGGACTTTAAGTGGGCGGCCATCTTGGACAACCGGAATCACTTTTTTCTCAGCACCCCCTAAGCCCCGCCTCCCAACGTTTGAAGGTGGGACTGTAGCAGAAAGCTGCGAATGATGCAGATGACGATAAAGTTCTGCTGTTGTAGAAAACTGTATGGACTTTGAATTAAGCGTGTACGTATTTTAGTTCTGCAAACTCCCTCGACAGCTACAAATACGCTAGTTGCCATAGCGAAACATAAACGAAACATGCTAACGGACAAAAAAAAAAAAAAACGCTCCTTATTACCTCAAGCTCAGTTTTAAAGCACGTTTGTGTTCATGTGAGCCAGTTTTCTGCTTGATGTTCGTTGATAAACAGAACGTCGTCGTAGAAAACAACGTTTTGCTTTGTTTAGATCGATTTAGCACTTTAAGATCTTTAATAACCAGCAGGCCGACGTCAGACCCGTCCAATGCTGACTCTGAGAGTGTTGTTCTCCAGCACAGCCCAGGGCCTGAACAGAAAGGTACAAAGACGTTGTTTGTTTGCGTCGAGAGTGTGTCCGGGGGACGATGTGGATGAGATAACACATCCAGAGCGCCTGACTACGGTTCCTCAAAAACTCCATACTCGGATGCTGGATGTTAGGACAGAGCTTGTGAGAAAGGTATGCTTTGTGTGAAGTCAGATCGTTCCAATCTTTGCTCTGTGTGTGTGTGTGTGTGTGTGTGTGTGTGTAGGTGTGTGTGCGCGTGTTACATAACAGAGAACCATGTGATTCCAAGAGAACCCTGGGGAATCAGTAAGTTCGTCGTACGGTACATGGGACGGTTCCATCTGTTATGGTGACACAATTCTATACTGTATTTATTCATAAACGTCCTGAGCAGCGAGCACGTACTGTGTACATTGTGTATGTAAATGTCATTGACACACATACAGTATCATCCACCAAAAAAAAAAAAAAATACCTCATCATGCTCGTTAGTGTTAATCCGTTCACCCACCTTTCATCTTGTCTTCTTCTGGAAGGATGGAGAGTCTGGGGAACGTCACCTTGCCAGCCTGCCTCCAGTTCCTCTGCTGCCCTGCCAGGCTCATACATGGAGCTGGCATTGTGCTGTTACACCCTGATTCTCCTGTGTGCTGTATCTGCTCCAGGATGTGTGTGTGCGTGTGCGAGAGAGAGAGAGAGAGAGAGAGAGAGAGAGAGAAAGAGAGAGAGAGAGCCTGGGCTGCGTCCCAATCCCACTCAGTACGAAGCGCTCTGTAAATGAATCTATTTTGATTTGCACTCTCTCTCTTCCCCTTTAAGAGTCTGCATCGTTCACGTCAGCAAGGATGAGGCGCATTTGGAGCTGAATAAAAACACACACACACACACACGCTCCACAGAAGTTACCAGAGCAACAGTGAAATATCAGTTTGACGGCATGACATTACCCATCTGTTAATAAATGGGAGGATAAATATTATATACAAAGAAAACAAATATAAATAAATCCTTAAAATAATTTGCATAAACGTGGGAAAAACTACAAACAACTACATTAAAATAAAATCTTCAGAAATAATTGATATAAAATTGCAATATTTACAGAGACAAACTAAATACGTGGGAAAAAAACGAAATAAATATTAAATAACTATTTTTAATCATAGAAAAAAATAATCTCAGGAATACATTTGCATAAAATTGCAATACATGGACAAAAACTATTAAAATAAAAATGAAACAAATACAAATCAATCTTCAAATAGAAATTTATTAAATTTAAAAAACAAATGTATTAATTTAATAAACATTCATGATAAATGATAAAAAAAAACAATAGCAGTGATATAAAATTCCAGTATAAACACAGGCAAAAAAAAATTTAATATACGGACTAAACTAAATAAATATAATTTTTTTAAAAATCTTAAAAACGAATTAATATAAAACTGCAGTATAAACAATGGCAAAAACTAAACATTAGAAATATTTAATAAACAAACAAACAAATATTAAATCTTAAAATATGAATTGTGCACATATCCCATAATGCCCAGCTCTACAGTATGCATGTCTCAAAGTACATTTTTTAATAAACCGCCATTAGGTGGCGCTCGGGATCACATGATACCTTGGTGACCCCCCCCCCCCCCACACACACAACCCCAGGACGTTCAATTATTTATTCTTGGCGTCATTTAATTTTTTATTTTTAAAAAAAATCCTTTACAGAGATACAGAGATTTATACAGTAAAGTGCAAAAGTTTGTGCACACATCCCTTTCAGCTAGGAAACTGTACGTCTGTTTTACACTGAATCTGATTTAAAATGAAATTCTATTAAATTAAGTTTAATAAAAGATGCTTGATGTTGGTATTCTGTAAGGAAACAACGAGTCAAAGCATTTTGGTTGAAGGTTTGAGGGTCAATTGAAGATCCAGAGGCGCTAAAACAGCATGGAGACGGTTACAAAGGCAAAATGTGCACATTTACATTTACAGCGTTGAGCAGCCGAGCTTATCCACAGAGACGCACGTAAGAGCTTTATGTCTCCATAAAAACAAATCCTTATGCTGGAACAAACAGATCAGGGTCAGGGCTAAAACGCTGTTAGTTAGTCAAGTCACGTTACAATATATTTATTATAATGCACATTTAAAAACAACTTTCATTGACCGATAAGCTGTGAAGTTTTGTTTTTTTAAAAATTAAGGATATTAAAAGTGATAAAAAGCTACAAAATAAAACAACACAGTTAAGATAAAAAAGAGAGAAATTATAAACGAATGAATAAAATAGAAGAGATGACGAAGAGGCCCTCAACTCCGTGTTCAGCAACTGATATCAAATCAAAATGGCTGCTCATAGCATCAGCAATACCTTGCACTGTATATACATTAGCTTTAGATCACACAACATATATACAGACATTGGAATCTTACCCGGTTCCTCATGAGCAATGGCGTCCAGTTCAGTAATATTCTCGGGTTTGCGTGCTGCAGCCGCCGCCTTCAAATCCCACCGGAGATTTTCTATGTGGTTCAAGTCAGGTGACTGTGATGGCCCTGTAGAATCTTCCAGGACTACTTCTGCAACTGCCTTGGTGGAATTTGAGGTATGCTTGGGATGATTGTCCAGTTGGAAGGTCCAATGATACCCAAGCTTCAGCTTCCTCACAGATGGCGTGACGTTTTCTCCTAGGATTTCCTGATACTTCAGTGAATCCATCTCACCTTCCACACGCCGCAGGTTTCCAGTGCCAGAGGATGCAAAGCAGCCGCAGAGCATCACCGAACCTCCACCATGCTCGACTGTGGACAGAGTTTTCTTTCTTCATTCTTCTTCCTCAAGACATACCGCTGATCCATCGTGCTGAAAAGTTCCAGTTTTGTTTCATCGCTCCACAGAACAGAATCCCAAAACTTCTCCGCATTATTTATATGATTTTGAGCGACTTTTCTTGTGCTTTTGGGTCAGTAGCGATGAACGTCTTGGAGTTCTGGCATGGAAACCTTCTGCGTTTAGTACGCGCCTTACTGTGCTCACTGAAACCTCAGCGCCTGTTACACCAAGTCTTGCTGCAGGTCTTCTGCAGTCGCTCGAGGGTTTTTCACAACATGTCTTCTGCAGCCGTTGATAGCTTTTTTTGTTTTTTTCCCCCGCACTTTTAGGGAAGGTCCTGATGCTAAGTGGCAAAAAATATGATATAATTATATAGTTAAATATGATCGTTCAAACGTTAAAAGTGCATGTCCGTGCATTTGACTGAACCTTTACATGTAGTTCACAGAAACAAACTCTCCTCGTGTTCTAGCTAAGCAAATGTTGTGGCGTGACACAAAACACACTCTCTAGATGTGTATGTAAATATCCTGAGCAAAGGAAATGTGGTATGTAATTATAGGAAACACTGATAAGAACAGAGAGAGAGAGAGAAAGAGAGAGAGAGAGAGAGAGAGAGAGAATGTGAGAATGAGAGAGAATGAGGAAGTGACGCTTTTCAGTAAGGTGTATATCACCTGTATGTGACACACACACTCACACACACACGCACACACACTTTCACTCAGACAGGAGACGGTACTGAGCCTCGTATTCAACCACACTGACATGCAGGACACACACATGGAAAAGGAGCTCTGCTTGTGATCTAAGAAAAAGGTCAAGAGGTCAAGAGGGACATCATCAGCAGATCGACGAACGTCTCAGCGAGAACACGTACGTGACTTCATCTTCCTTTTTTCCTTTTCAACGAAATTAAAAGAACAGAGCTTAGCTTGTGTATACACCTGCATCACACTTCACCATCATTTTTTTTCCCGCTTTCATTCTGGATTGTTTTTTTTTTGAGATTTGTCTTTGTTCCTGAAAGAGAGTCACTGTTAATCATAAACAAACAAAATTTTTCGGAATATTTTCTTGGGTGAGGTGAAGCGAAAAAAGTGCTGCGGACTAGTGATAGTCTTATCTCAGGCTGTAAGAACCAGTTCCCGGCTTTAATTGCAGTTTTGGGGTGGGGCTAAAACAGCACATCCGGACTTATAACATCACGCATCATGACCTGACAATTTCATTCCTGAACTATATCATTAAATAATAATAATCCTAAATTATGCATAAATTATTGTTGTTATTTAACTGGTAACTCTTTAACTGGGGCATTTTATTTATTTATTTTTTTTACAAACGGTCACAAAGTTTTCCATTATAGCAGCACGGTACATTTAATTAGTGTACGAGTTTCATAAAATGAATGAAGGTTAATTAACCTCATATTAAACTTACAGGAACAGTGTTTGGTTTATCCGCGTGAGGAATTGAGGGACGATGCGTCCTGGATATATTTTGACTTATTTCATTCAAGCAGCAGACAAACCTTGAATTATGGCACGATGCCAAGTGGGCATTCCCATCCTTTGTTTCAAGTTTGAAGAGGGGTGGGGGGGGGGGACTGCAGTAAAACCGCATTACATACTAATGTACTCAGCCAGCGCTGCGCTCTCCTCCCAGTCATCTACCCAAAGAATTGGACACACCTGATCTAGTGATACAGATGATGATATGCATCAGAAGCACTCTACTGAGCACCTTTTGTACTTTTATTTAGTGTTACAACCTAAAAACAAACCGATTGTGTCGTAAGTCTACACGAAAAAAAAAAAAGCCAATTAGTAATAGTGTGTAGAGTGGCTGAGAACTAACCTATAAATTACTTCTGGCACACCATGATGAATGGAGGGTAATTAAAGTGTCCAAATGTAAATACACCTGTTCCTGGAAGAACCTGGAGTTTATTACTTCAACAAACAACGTCATGAAGGCCAAGGATCTATGAAAAGAAGTCCGGGACAAAGTTCATGAAAATGAGGAGTTGGTTACAAATAAAATATCCCGCAGATATAAGAACGTTAAATCTCAAAGACGGGTTTAATCAGAGAAGCAACCAAGAGGCCAAGGCTAACGCTAAACACGATGCTACCACTACCGTGCTTCACGGTAGGGATGTTGTCGTCCAGGTACATTGGCCTTGCATGTACTTGGAATTTGTTTTGGTATAACAAATACCTTAAACGGTACAAATACCACAGATCAGATTGTTGTTCAGACGCAGGTTAAATGGTGGTTTAACATAATCGGACATATTCAGAAGGGCTTTTTTAGGTTTAGGTCCAGGATTTTAACAAGAAAAAGAACACCATCTTCCTTAGTGAGGTTGTTTAACAGTCGAACCATTTTCTTTTTAGTAAGAAGGAAACGTCCAGCAGGTTGGTCGTTTGTGAGATTCATGGCTCGTCATTTTATACGGTTTATTTAAAGGGGCGTGGCCACATGGGTATCGCAGGGTGTTATCCCGGAGCCGTGAATCTTCCACCTGGAATCACATTTCCCACAGATTTAACGTTTTAAATCGTACGTGCAGTGTTATACGTATGACGACCGTAATGATCTGGAACTACAGAGCGCCATGTGAAGCCAATACAATAACCTCGTGAAGCGACTGTTAATTCTACAGAATTGTAGCGACTAATCTGGACGCTCCCCTTTTTAAATGTCGTAGCAAATACAAATTAACGTGACTAATTGACTAAATGTGAGTTATAGCAGGTTTCATGTTATCCTTAGAGATCAACTACTCAATGACTTAAAGGTGCGGTTTGCAATCGAGACTTGCCGTGATGATCAGGTGATAATCTCAAACATGGCTTAGAAACATTCGCAGATTAAAATCTGACCAAGCATGTGGATCGGGGTGTTTTGTGGTTATTTTCAGGCTTCGCTCGAGACTTTTCTAGCCCAGAATTAAGCTCCGCCCCCAACACCTGCTCAGCTCTGACCCTTTTTCTGTCGGTCGATCGGAAGACGTGGGGTCGGATTTGGAGGAAGCGGAAGGATTGGGAAACGTGTCAGCGGTTTGTATTGCAAGAAGCAGCGAGCTTTTTTTTTTCCCCCCGTGTCTCATTTGTCATAAACAAAACGTATCAAAACATATTTCGCCATCGAGATATAATAATCGAATGGGGTGAAAAGAGTTTAAAAATGTAGAACTACTGAAGCGGGAAACAGGTACTGAGTGAGGAATGATAAAGACACGAGATGCAAGACAAAAATGAATACAATACAAGACAAAGTGCAGTGGGATGCATCGTCACATAGCGTTATTGTTGGTTTCTTCAGGGTTCTCCAGGTTCCTCATCCAACCCAAAACAGCCAGTAGGTGAATTAGTGACTCCAAACTACCCCTGAGATGTGCATGGTGCCCGGAGATGGACTGGCAGGGGTTTATCCCAGTATTCCTGGGATTAGTCTCCAGCTCCATCACATAAACATGCATTAAATCATCAGATATAAGTGTGTTGAATTAAATAAGCTATTAAATATATAGGTGTAACGTGTTCATTGTGGATGCAGATGTTTTCTGCCCAAGCGTTACTGTGAAAACAAAACAATATCCTTCGGTGAATATACGTCATTTCCTCTTGCCACGATCAGACACTGTGAGAACCTTCACATCAAACAGACAGTTTTACACCTTTACAGCCCGTAACTCATCACCCATAACACATCACTCGGGTTTCTTTCCAGATTTCTTTAGAATCAGGATCATGGCAGCCATCTACGTCAACCTGCAGGCGTGGGAAGCGGCAAACCTCCCGGGGATGGCGCTCCTCTCCGCGGTCATCCTCATCATCCTGGCCATCACGCTCCTCGCTCTCTGTACCAGCTGCCAGAGGTGAGGGCCGCCGTGGAACGCGTCTCGGCTACGAGTCTCGTTGGCCTTCTCGCTCTGGGGCTCTTCATTCGTCTGCTCCTTTACTACAGCAACATTCCAGGACAGCACGGTCAAGTTTGTCAGCTCGAAGGAATCTGTCAGGAATTAGGCGTGACCCAGTCATACCAGAGCCTGCAGACGAGAGTTACAGAATGAAATAAGAGTTAATAAATATAATGATACAGATATGAGTTTGAGCTCAAAATAAATAATATTTTAAGCTTAACGTCAGCTGAAATAAAGAGCCAGACTGGGTCAGGGATAAATCTCGTTTAAAGAAAGAAAGAAATGTTTAAAAAAAAAAAAAAAAACAAAGAAGCACAGGTATTTTTAGTGACTGTATAATTATAATAACAACAACAACAAAACCAAATGGAAACTTTTATTATATACAATATTACAAGTTATGTTTCATACCTTTTTGAATTACTAGTAGCTTTTATAAATAAATAAATAAATAAATAAATAAATAAATAAATATATGCAGTACTATTGTCACGCTTTAAGAGAATTATTACCTAAATCAAACATTACACACGTTGTTTACGTTTTCAGCCATTTGAGGAATTACCTTTCCTTTACCTTTAACCTTCTTCTTTTCAAATAATAGTATTAGTAATTATTGGCACCCTCAATAGACTATTTAAAATACATTTAAAGAAAACAAAAATGTTTTGTAAAAGTCACTTATTTTTTGAATTTTTATTTTTTAAATTGTTCTTGTATCCAGGAAAGAATCCTCTTGTTGTCTTCTTTGACTATTTCACATTTTTTGTTTTTGTCATTCGTCACCATGGGGAAAACCAAAGAGCTTTTTGACACGACGGAGACACCTGGCTGTTGAGCTGCATACTGAAAAGGCTATTACGTTGGACCAAAAGTCTATACGGCTGCACTCATTTACAAGCCAAATCTCGCTCTCGCTCCCTCTCCCACACACACACACACACACACAGAGCAATAGACCCCCAAATTGTTTTCGTTACCTACAGACAAGGTGGTGTGATTAAAGAACGACACATTATACTTTTTATCAGTTTATAGTTACATACGTCATGGAATGTCCTTGAAATGAGTGAGTTCCTGTTCTCACTTACGTTATAGCAGCTATAAACAGTAGTTTCCTCACAAGCCTCTCTTTTATTTATTAGTAAGTTAATGAGATAAAAAAAAAAAGAGCGTAGAAGTGTAACCTCCTCTGTCCTGAAGATGTTAGAAAACTTTAACCAATCAGAAATGTGAATATCGGATCGGGCCTGAATTGAAACCGATCAGATCAGATCAGATCAATTGAAGTGTAGTGAGCTGTTTTATTAGTAGTTTTATTGGTTTTGTATTATGCTGCGCACTATGTATCAAGACGTGTATCGTATTTTCTAATAAATAAATAAATAAACAAACAAACAAACAAAGTGGGAGATTAACCTCTCTACTATATCTTGAATGTAGTCGAACTTATCTAATATTTCCTAATATAAGATTCGGACAAACCAAATGTAAGATTATTAGACCTAATTCTAGACAGCAAGCTTGGACTAATGTTATTCTATTGCCAGATAATTTTGTTAGAATTAAGCATTTATTTCCAGAAAGAAGCAAAATGATCTGATTTGGTTTACTGTAATCGTATAATAAGAAATACTAGATAAATACGACTATATTCAAGATATTTTCATTTGCTAAGATGTCATTTTTGCAGGGATGTAAAAAAAAAAATTGTAATATAGAATTCCTCTAGAGCTGCACTTACAGATATTTTAATGGAGGGTGCCAATAATTGTGGTGATTAATAATTAGGTTACAACTTGCAGTTAACTTAACTTAATCGCAGCCTGCAGGGGGCAGTAGAGGATTTCGGTGAATCTCATTTTTCAAACGCGTTTGGGTTTAAAATTAAAATGAGAATTGTAGCCACTAGAGGGCAGCCGAGATTTGTATGAGAAATGCATCATGTGGTATGTCGATGACAATTAATGTATTTTTATTACATTTATGCTAATGAATGCTATCTTAACATCAGCTATTTTGTGGTGTTTAACAGGCAGTCGTTTTCTCTGGATAACAGCGTTACAGCGGACAGAAACACACCCACAGTGGTTCAAGTTGTAAGCAAAACCATTATCCGTTATGCCAAATTTGATCCATTTTCATCCAGATTTGCTTTGTCAGGTTTTAAAGAGTTTGTACATGTGTGAACAGGTGAAGCCGGGAAACGCCGCAGAGAACTCCACTCCAGAAAGGAGTAAGCATCCCAACAAACAGAGCTGCACATTCCTGTCTGTAACTCTATCAGCCAGCGCTCATACGACCAAACGTTCTTTACTCTTATCTCAGCAGATCTCACTGTGCCGCCCGAGGACTTACAGCTCGGTCCCAATCAACAGTTCAAAGCCTGGAGGAGTCACACACTAGGCACGCCTCTGTCCTTCTACACGCACTAGCACACAATCTGCTTTACTGAAAATATCAGACCTTAGTCACGTTATGTTCTGTACGGCTTCCTAAATGATGATAAGACGTGACATCTGATAGTCCCATCTGTCATGTTTGTGTGACTACCATACCAAAATGTCTCGTTACATAAAACTCACTGAGGGCTGTTCATGAATTACACCACTAATACTGCAGAATAGGTGTTATAACGAGACAAAAAAGGGTGTTACAACAAGACATTTATTAGTGAAAGTCTTACCAACGCCGTGTGGAGCGATAGTTCTGGTTACTTTTGAGATATCTTGTGCCACCAAGAGGAAAATGAGGCCTGATGGCCCATTTACTTTCAGCTAACAGCGTTTCTAGGCATGTTTACATTCAGCTAGCAGTATTAGCTGCATATTAGCGATCTGCATTTACTTTGAGCTATCAGTTACCTGTTTGCTACTTTTGCTAATATTGTTAGCTAAAACTAGCTTCATTCATAAGCAAAGCATATAAGTGTAGAATGAGACTGCTAACAGAGAAAGTCTTACCAAAGCTGTTCTTTTCTAACACTGGAGTAATAATACATTAAATACCATTTCAAATTACATACACTTTTCATTAAAATTTTGTGATTTTCACACACCCTCAGTCAGAAAATGAGGCACTTATGTATTTAAGCTAGCAGTTAGTGTTCACTGGTTGTTTGTGTTGCTAACGCTAAGGTATCAGAGCTAGCCATTTGCTAGAGTGGCTAGTCTTGTTTACTTTGAGGCTACAGTTGTTAACTTTAAAGGTTCAGGTTTACTAGTGTCGCTAACTTTGAGCTAGCAGCGTTACCCGTGTGCTAGACTTGCTAGTCTTATTTATTTTGAGGTAGCAGTGTTTTTCAAAACGAAATCTCGTCCCCCTAAAAAAAAAATAATACAAGTAATAAAAATGTAGTTTACTTACAACTTGTGCCATCAGTTGCAAAAATTAAGCACTTCTGTATTTATTTTAAACTACCACTGTTAGCTCAACGGTAGTTTCTTACCAAACCAGTGTTGCTAGTCTTGTTTACTTTGAGCTAGCAGTGTTAGCTAGTTTCTAGTCTTGTTTACTTTGAGCTAGTGGTGTTAGCT
This sequence comes from Ictalurus furcatus, assembly GCF_023375685.1. Taxonomy (NCBI): domain Eukaryota; kingdom Metazoa; phylum Chordata; class Actinopteri; order Siluriformes; family Ictaluridae; genus Ictalurus; species Ictalurus furcatus. Next base: position 3,067,535 of record NC_071263.1, on the reverse strand, counting down.
AGTTTCTAGTCTTGTTTAATTTGAGTTAGCAGTGTTAGCTAGTTTCTAGTCTTGTTTACTTTTTTAGCTAGCAGTGTTAGCTAGTTTCTAGTCTTGTTTACTTTGAGCTAGCAGTGTTTGCTAGTTTCTAATCTTGTTTACTTTTTTAGCTAGCAGTGTTAGCTAGTTTCTAGTCTTGTTTACTTTGAGCTAGCAGTGTTTGCTAGTTTCTAGTCTTGTTTAATTTGACCTAGCAGTGTTAGCTAGTTTCTAGTCTTGTTTACTTTCTTAGCTAGCAGTGTTAGCTAGTTTCTAGTCTTGTTTACTTGGAGCTAGCAGTGTTTACTAGTTTCTAGTCTTGTTTACTTTGAGCTAGCAGTGTTAGCTAGTTTCTAGTCTTGTTTACTTTGAGCTATCAGTGTTAGCTAGTTTCTAGTCTTGTTTACTTTGAGCTAGCAGTGTTAGCTAGTTTCTAGTCTTGTTTAATTTGACCTAGCAGTGTTAGCTAGTTTCTAGTCTTGTTTACTTTGAGCTAGCAGTGTTAGCTAGTTTCTAGTCTTGTTTACTTTGAGCTAGAAGTGTAGCTAGTTAGAGTTGCTAGACTTGTTAACTTGCTAACAGTGTTTTATTTGCAAAACACAAATGTTTTTCAGAATAGAGCCCAAAGAGAAAATAAAAAGTGCTGCAAGACTTCAAAATTCACAGATTCTTCCGTCTGAGGAAGTACTTCCATCTCTGGAAGGATGAAATACACATATTTATAGCTTCATTTACAAATAACTGACTAAAAAAAATGATCGTTTTAATAATAAGTAATCTCTTCTAAGGATGCCATGTCTTGCAAAAATGTAAAAACAGATTATATATTTGTAACATCATGATGTATTTTTTCCCGCCGCAGAACGCAGCCCACAGACGGCGGTGAACGGTGTCATGGTGGCTCTGTAGGGTGTATGACGATGAGTATGCACGCAAATCACGTTTTTGCACACATGAACTAGCAATAAATAGAGCTTCTGTCTTTGATCCGTCAATGCTCTTATCTTCTACAGGAACGGCATCATCCCGCTCAGGATTTAACCAAATCTTTCATGGAATTGAGTCTCGAACTCTGTCTACGCACACTGAAAATGCCTACCATAAAAAAAATGTAAAAAAAAAAAAGACAAAACCTCTCAAAAAAGATGCTAATAACACCTCCCACACCTTGCTGTTTCCATACCACGACTTTAGCACATCTACGAAACTGTCGGAGAGAAGAAGGTTCCAGAAATCTTCACGAATGGAGCTCCGTCTTTTACATCATGACTCACTGTGCAATAAGCCAAAGCTTCTGGCTAGCAGAGGAACCGGATGATTGATCTTGGTGGTATTGATATTAACATCACAAGCATGAGTAAGAGCGTCTAGCACACCACAAGAGTCAGAGGAACCTGCTCTACCTTCGCCAGGAAGAACATAGAGAACTGAAACGTTCAAGCCTACTCTTAAAGAACCATCACCGTACAGTCTTACAAAAAAAAAAAATAATAACTGGGGTCCTCAAGCGTTCTAGATTTCTGAAGGGGTTCGACAAGAAACCATATATTAGCGGTTCCTCGGAGGAGACAAACCCTTTATGGTGCCCACTGAAAAGGTTTTAGACTGGGATAGGAACTTTCTGAGTGAGCTTTATCTCCACAGTTACAATCAATTTCATGGAACTGCACTGATCAATGTTTCATTTCTAAAACAATAACATGTTTAAAGTAATATCTAAACCAGCTATCTCTACGGGGTGTAGGTCACTTTATCTTGCAAACATATGATGTTTTAAATATTATAAAAGTGTATGAGGATTTATAATTTTACCTTCGGTGTTGGGGAATCTGAAATTTCTGAAAAGAAGTCTACGCGAAGTTTGCGCGAAATTCAGAACACTAAAAGCGAAGTATTTCTAGATTTATCCCATATTATTATTATTATTAACCGAACTAGAAGCGATTAACAACTAACATGTGAAAATTAAAGAGTAGCTTTTGGTAAAGCTACTCAGACAATTATTTCCCAGAATTTCCCTAAAATTCTATAATTATAAAAGACACATTCCAGCTCACACTACAGTCTGTCTGTATAAATGGTTCGCACTGGGCCTCGTTTATCAATCATGTTGCGAGTCTTTTTTTTCCCTTTTTTTTCCCCATACGCCAAACCGAACAAAAAAATTCCCACCAGATGTACAAACGTTTCCCTGATTTTCTTCATAAAACTCTCATCTCTTCATCAAACTCTTCATAAAACATGCGTACATTGATGAATGGCTGCAAAGTGCTGATTTTATATTTAGCCATGTGCACAAAACACCATAGAGACAAAGCGCACAGAGAGCTAAAAACGACAAAATGGCAACCGGACGCTAAATATTCCAGTAATGCTGCTCAGCCACTGTGGCGCATATCTCTCTAGACACACGCCAACTCTTCCTCCTTTTATAGGACGCCATTACTTGTGTCCTAATTGAACAGCAAGTCTTATGTTAATTTATAGCTTCGACTTTCACAAAACGTTTATTAAACCGGTGTGTAATTGACATGAATAAGCGATTTAAACTCGAATCGGTTTATAAAATCGCAGTAACTCATCATTAATTACACGACTCGAAGCCGATCAATCGAGGTACAGTTTACCGAGTGTCCTTATTTACACAAACTCAAGAGCTAAACTAACTGGATTTTCATGAATACCACATTTACTTGTGTAAATACTCTGCAAACGATTGACAGAAAACCTGTTTGTTTTCCAGCGTGATAAACGAGGCCCACGCCAAGCCATCACCAGTTAAACAGTAATCACCTGCGGTAGAGCTTTGCGAATAGGACGTGAACCGTAACACAACCAAGGATGTCGTGTGTGTCTGTGTGACTGAAAACATGCAAAAACCTAGTCAACTCCTTGTAACCTCTTTTCTTTTTAAACTATTTTATACGCATGTATGCCACACACAATGGCATGAAAATAAACGAGAGAAAATGTATCTGTGGCGGGGGTTTTTCTTCCATTTAAATACTTTTCCTCACTATTAAGAGGGACTTTAGTCTCTGTCGTGTCTCAAGATAAAATTGTCAACTAGATGCCCAATGAAATCAGGATAAGCAGGTTTCTCTACCTACCTGTCAATCATGTTACTCCAGAAAACTCTCACTTATACTATAGCCTTCAGGTGTTACAGGCTAGTCGTGCAGGTTGGGTATTACTGAGCTTCAGGTGAGGTCTGATAAAACAGCCAACAGTACCGTTAAGCCTAATAATCTTAACACTTGTAACAACAGTTCTCGCTCAGGTAAAGTAAGAGTAGCTTATTTACCCTTTAAGACATTTTGCCTAAAGTGTTACACCAGAAATTAAATCAAATCAAGTTTTCTTTCACTAACAGCTTATTCTGAAATAATCTGGAGAGAGCCGTTGAGTTTTTTTGACACACAAAAAAACTATTTAAATGTAATAATAATAGTAATAATAATAATAATAATAATAATAATTCTCAGCTAGGCTGTCATTTTTTTCTGGATAGTATAAGCCAGTACTTAGAATAAGTTAAATCTGAAACATTGTTGGACAGTATAAATACATTTCAGGCTATGAATCAGGGAAAGGAGATTATTATTACTGACTATTAACGATTTCTGATTAATACATCGAGTTTATTATGTACAACTAGCGATCTACGTATTCCATACAGTAGGTACTATTTACACAAAACTTACTGTACGGCAGTCTCACCTTTCCTCAGTTGGTACTAGTTCCTTTCTAGTTTAAAACAATAGACAACATGCTAATACACAATAACCTTTCTCTCGACCTGTTAGTCTAGGAGTGCCTCAGGGTTCAGTCCTTGGCCCCACCAACTTTTTTTTTTTCTTTCATTTTTTCTCATTCACACATTCTCACAATTTTTGCAAGAACGCTACGAATGTCATTCGGAATGAACAGATAATGTTTTCTGATAGAAAAACACAAATACAGATATGAATAGGAGGTTAATTGTTATTGTTTTTTTTAAGAGACCACAGCTGTACGTCAGGACGCAACAAACAAAAAAAAAAGTCACGTTCACTGGAGGTTTTTAAATTTCATGTCGGCATCAAACATCAAGCTCGCAGGACAAACAAAGACCACATTCATCAACAGGAGCATGTGGTGCTGCATGATGCATTTATAACGTCCTCCGTAACGGTGGTTTCTCTGAAGCTGGTTTATATTTTTGGGAAATAGAACCAATCTTAATTCATTAGAAAATATTACAGATTATGAAAACAGTCCTGTACACATCTCTAGTTGAGAACTGGAGTGACGTAGCTGAGGTTGAGCAAGAATTCACGTGCCACGCTGACGTTTCTAGATTTCTTCCACTATTTCCTGGAGCACAGTCAGAATTATGAGCTGTTACAAGGGTGATGTTACTGCGTACATTCTGTTTAAGTCTTGCTAGCGACGTCCTCCAAGTTACTTTGCAATTTTGGTCTCTTTTCTGACGTTAGTGAATTGACTGAAATTGTGTTATTTCTTCATTGCGAAATCGCTGACCTCTGTAGGCTTCTAAGTAATACGAAAGATGCTAAAACTGTGGTTCGTGAACTTCCTTATTTGATTACTGATTATTCAATTTCCTTTTAACCGGTCTCCCAGACTGCACTGCCATACCAGGCTCTGATGAACACTTTCACAGTCACATGCGGAAGACCTTCAGATCACATGTCAGACTCGATTCTTCTGGGTCACAACCTTTTCGGTGCCATATGTCCTCATACGTCCACGATTATTCACGCAATGCTAACGTGACACACAGATACATAGCGCAGATGATTATATACAGTACAGTGCATCTAAAAAAATAACGTTTTGTATATTCATTCTACAATAACGATGTCCATAAAAGATCAACGATGTCCCCATAACGATTCCTTTATATTTAACGTCAAATGAATGCATCCCTTGGTTTGTTTAAACACATTTTATTCGTTACCACCAGTTATAACATTATTAATATAGAATCACTGATTGATGGGAAAGCATGAGCACATGACAAAGATATTTTATTTCAACACGTTTCTTGATCCACGTCTGAAATCAAGTCCTGGTTACACCACTGTGCTGAACTCTCTACCTCTACATACAGTATCTGTAATGGTGTAAGCAATTTTATTTCCGTTAAAGGGATATGCCAGAGTTTCTCAACCCAATCTCGATATCTATATCTGTAGTGCACGAATGATTACTATTCACAAGACATTTCTGAAAACCAGTTTATTCCAAACTCAGTCTAAAGTCAGCTAAATTATTCAAATACTAGTCTAAACACTGTAATTATAAAGGCGTTTACGTAAGACAGACATGAGAGAGAGTCCAGAGGCTCGGGAAGGCATTTTGACACACAGACAGGATGTACAAAGTGACATCATGCTAAATGAAGTCATTATATGTCTTCCCCCCCCCCCCATCCCATGAAAATGAACAGTGTGGTTCATTTTTTTATCTAACAGAACGTGTTCCAAGAAAATATACAGTACAAGATAGATGACACTGATAACACGAACGTTTAAAGGGTTCTAGATGTATCCTTCTTTTCTAAAAGTGTATGAAAAAAACATTATTAATATTCTTATTATTATGCAAATTTCAACTCTTTAGAATGGAAGGTTAATATCCTACCTTTCCAAAAAAGTTACAGAAGAGGAAACCTGTTGTATGTTTCAACAGGGACAAACAGAATAAAAGAAACCCCACCTAGAAACTAAAAAGCAAACGGTCACTGGATGTGGAAGGTTGGAGGTGGTGGGGGTCAGTAAAGCAGATTTTATCTGAGCTTGAGGATGGTCTGGTATTGGTATGGTGCTGTGTTTTGTTCATTCTATTATTTAATTAAAGAAATGACTCAATGTTATTTAAATTCCCTCGAAAGACATCCGGTTCTTAAAATCTACCATTATAAAGCTTTTTTTGTTAGGCTTTCCTTTGATTCAACCGTGGCATTTTCTATATCGTCTATTTGTGCTGTATGTACTATGTGCTATTTGCTCCTGATTTGAGTCTTTTCTTGCTCTAACTCAATCACTTCACCTCAGCTGTTAATTAGCTGATCAATTAAATCAGGACTGTTGGGAGAAGAGAAACACTAAACTGTGGATTCTCCAGCACCAGAGTTGGGAACTTGTGAATTTGAGTGATGAGAAAACACAGTTTTGTAATTATTTTGGACTCTAAACACGAATTATGCAAGAAAATGAAATGAGTGTCTGACTTAAGTTGTGTCATTAAAGAATCTGGTGTGGCTTTAGCTTTCTTTTCGGTGTAGTAAAGGGAAGAATGTGAAGAATCGAATCTTTCAGAAAGAATCTTTGAAATGAACCGGATCTAAAAGACTTGTCAATATGGTGCTGATTATATTCGGTCATATAATCTTTTTTTTTTGTAACAGATGAGTCAATAGAACCTGGCAGGCATTTAAGTTATGTAAATGCCCCTCACTCAGTTTAAAACAACAACAACAAAACACACAACCGAACAACTCGGAACGAATCAGTGAGTGAAGGAATCGAATCACTTTGTTGTACTGAACTAAACAAATCGACTCACTATAAATGAAGTGCTCTGTACACCACTGTGGCATTCATTATCTTACTGTAATTATCATCGAGTTCATATTACGTACATCAGGTTATTAGCAGGCTAATGCTAAAGCGCTAAAAAGTAGTTTTTACCGGAGCTCACGGTGAAAGGGGGCGGGGAGGTGGAGCTTGTGATGCGACGTGCAGCGCGAGCTCGCGGAGCCACGTGCTCTTCTGCACGTTCTGCACGTACACTTTCTTTTATTCGCAGTGCAACAGCACAGCAGTTACTCATCAGCGCGCACGTAAGAGTCGTCCACTGGGTGTGCGCGTGCATGCAAGAGCACAGCAGGGTTAACCAAAAAAATAAATAAATAAAATAAAAGAACACCATCACTTGTGCGATCCAAGAGACAGAAAAAAATATGCATGCAACAAACAAACAAACACACAACTCCGTTACGTGCTGGCGTGACGTCACGAGCACTCATTTACAGGCTGCACTACAGTAACCTACATAACCGATGAAAAGCTATGGGTTGTCATCTATATAACATTTTTTTTTAATGGTTGCTTTTCGTGCAACTTATCTCTCTGTCTCTTTTAAAGAGAGTAAAAGAAGAGCGCGAGGGTGGAGTTGCTGGATTTGTGTTTACGGATAAAGGATTTATGGTGTGTGTGTAATTAGAAACCACACTGAGCTATGCTATGAAGCAGTTATGTAATCACTTCCCTGTTGCCCCTGCAAGCATGCATGCTGCTCTGCACATCTCACTGCAGCTCATCTGAACATCCAAACAAAGTGGAATTCTCATGCACTTGATTAATGATTAAAGTGCAAACATGGCATTGTGGCATTGGTATTGCACCTGGACTTCTGTGGCACTATTACTATTACTAAAGCATGCACTTGTGAGTGAAAATGCGTGCACATCATTCTGCCATTATGCGGTGAAATTTACATTTGTTCTTGAGATTTCTTTTCCTTTTTTAGATGATCTACTCTGCAAAAATACCTTCTTTGCCATTGTGGCCAATGCCTCCTGCACGCAGGGTTGCCAAATTGCATGGGCTTTTATTTTTTGACTCTCAGTCTAGAAATGAAATTCCTCCTTAATGCACGACAAATTGTAGCTCTGACACATGAATGCTGAGTATTGAGTGAAAAATAATCAAGCAAAAATGCTCCCAGAAATATACCCGAGTATAAGAACACGTTTTTATTTCCAGGAATGAAGTTTAAAAAAAAAGAAAGAAGAAGAAGCAGGGTTTGGGAGAACAATCTGGCAACCCTGGCCACCAGTCTGGCGTAAACAAGTCGGGATTTTAGGGTGTGAGTCTTACGAATCGCCTTTCAGCCAATCACAGCTCACATCCTGCCCACATGGCTGGGTTGTTTACTACAAGAACTGGAGAGAGGAACCGAGAAACCCAGGAACTGACTCAAACCGGCATGTACAACACAACACACACACTACAATGGATATGCCTCAAAACACACACTTCTGTACTACTATAGATTGAGGGTTACACAACTGTTTATACACACACACACACACCTTACATTAAAAACATCAGGATGATGAGATGTATAAGCCAAACATTTAAAAAAGTGCATGAGATTCTTCTTTAAATGCGAGCAGTAACTGTCAGCAGTGCTCACTGTGCACTTTAAGTTCCTGAAGATGTCGGAAATCTTAAAGTGTACAGCTTTACCTCTGACTGTTACAAAGCGCTAACACTGGAGACTCCTTCCATAAATGTTAAATAAACATCTTATAGAATGCGCACAGCTCGCCATGTTACTGAGAAATCATAAACTCCTCTGTCCTGAAGACATCCATCCATCCTTCCATATTCCATACCACTTATCCTACATAGGGTCGTGGGGGAGACTGGAACCTATCCCAGAAGACTCGGGGGACAATGGTCCTGACTTACAAATAAGGAAATACAAGCAAAGTGATATATCAAGCAGAGAACAATACAAGTCGTGCTACAATGCAAGATTTATAATTGAGTTCTAGAGAAGCAAAGTGAGCAGAGTCGAGGTGTAAGAGCCAGAGAAAGTTTTATTTATTTATTTATTTGAATGAATAATGCGGGGGTTAGCATTTTAGGGGTTAGTTAGGTGTTCATGGAAGAGGTGGGTCTTTAGCTGTTTTTTGAAGATAGTGATAGATTCTGTTGTCCGGATTGAGGTTGGAAGTTCATTCCACCACTGAGGGACAGTTAGTTTGAATGTTCTGGAAAGGGACCTTGAGACACGCTGAGTAGGCACTTCTAAGCGTCGGTCTTTAACCGATCGCAGATTGCGGGAGGGAACGTAAGCCTTCAGGAGAGTGTTGAGGTAAGGGTGTGCGGTTCCAGACAAGGTCTTGTACGTGATCATCAAGGCCTTGAATTTGATACGGGTGGCTACAGGAAGCCAGTGGAGGGAGATGAAGAGGGGTGTGACATGGGTTCTTTTGGGCTGGTTGAAGATGAGACGTGCTGCTGCATTCTGAATCATCTGAAGGGGTTTGATGGAGCTGGCTGGGAGACCCGAGAGTAGTGTGTTGCAGTAGTCCAGTTTTGATATGACAAGAGTAGTATCTGCGTAGCCTGTTCGGAGAGATAGGGTCTGATTTTCTTGATGTTGTACAGGATGAACCTACAGGACCGTGCAGGTGTTGAAATGTGGTCTGTAAAGGTCAAGCTGTCATCAAAAGTCACCCCAAGGTTCCTGGCTGTCCTGGTTGGCTTGAGTTTGGTTGAGCCGAGCTGTACAGTGAGGTTGTGGTTGATTGAGGGGCAGGCTAGGATGACGAGAATCTCAGATTTTGCCAAGTTGAGCTTAAGGCAGTGTTCCCTCATCCAGTTTGAGATGTCAGACGGGCAAGCAGAGATTCGTGCAGAGACAGATGGATCATCAGGCTGGAAGGACAAATAGAGCTGGGTGTCATCGGCATAGCAATGATATGAGAAGCCATGAGGCTCAATCACCTGCCCCAGAGATGTAGTATAAATAGAAAAGAGCAGAGGACCCAGGACGGACCCCTGGGGAACCCCAGTTGTGAGTTGCTGACACTGATACTGGACACTCCTTCCACAAATGTTTCAAGTTTCAAGTTTTATCGTCATGTGCATAAAGAGTGCTGTAAGCATATATATACAGTGAAATTCTTTTGGTACTGTTGCAGAGACAGGGTGCAAAAATGAAACAAAGTGTAAACACGTGCAAAGAATGTTTTTTTTTTAAAACCCTAAACATTGTAAACATTGTACGCAGTCAAAAAAGTGAAACGGTAGGGGATAGTACACATACAGGTAAGGTTGAGTAAACATCCATTTTCCATACCACTTATCCGACACAGGGTCGCTGGGAGCCTATCCGAGTGACCAACACAACGTGTGTTAAATTATTGTCGGATTACGTTGCGGACTGCGCTGCCGACCTCATCATCCAACTCTGAATTCCCTTAAAGTGAATGTTCGTTGCTTTGACCTTCTGATCGTGAGTCTGAGTCCTGATTTGAAACCAAATAACCAGAGGTAAGTTAGCGTCCATCACTATTTAGCGTTAACGCTGCTGAAAACGCCTGGCCGAGTTTGTGATATTTAGTCAGGGAGCTCACGAAAATGTTTTCATTGTAAAACAGTAACTGAGCGAGTGATAATTAAGTTTACTTATCGCTACGGCTTCAAAAGTGAACATCCTGTACTGCTTCCTCAGTGTTAGCGTTACACAACTCGCGTCATGTGTTTATGTTGGCTGTGAAATATGGACCGAGGTTATTCTATAAATCTCTGGGTCTGTATCTTATCTGAGGCTCGGAGTTAGGGTTAGCTACCTGGATGCCGTCATCAGTCACAGTAGGGATGAGTGATGCTAACCTAGACGCTCACCTGAGGTAATAACATTACTTTAGCATACAGCTCGCGATATTCCCATGACCTTCTTGAAAGTTAACATTAACGTAGCATCACACCTGTACGCCATGATGTAATACAGAGAGCGGGTTAACGTGAATTACATTTAGCAAGTGTTTTTGAGAAGGCAAGCTGTAGTGATTAGAATTAGGAGGATGGGTTAGAGTCATGTTTCTTCATGTATTGGGTGAATGTTAATGCCGGGTAACAGGTGCAGACAGTCAGCGGCTAACGGAACTTAGCTAGCTCAGTAATGTCGAAGCCAAAAGTTCTTCACAAGGTTAACGTGACAAAAAGAGAGGACGGGGTTTACAGTAGGTTGTAATGCTTTCCACTATAATGTTGGTTGACTTAATTACTGCAGGTTGTGCAAATAAATTAGCGGTGAGGTGCTAAAGGCAGGAAAAGAAATATTCACAAGTTAGCTAGATTTCCCTAGCGAGTCTACAGCGCCATTTTGTTCATTAGGAGAGTATAGGTCACATTTCCAAAATTACCCAATTCTGTAAAGCAAATGCATTTGTCTATATTTTTGTAGCTAACTACTAACCAACACAATTTTTTTTTTGCTCTTTTAAAGCTTTTCACATGGAAAGGAGTGGGACTCCTGTCTTCCCAGATGACCGGGAGATTCGTAAGAAGATGCATCTTCTCCAGTTCTTACATCTGTCGAACGTTGAAATGATTTTTAATAAATGTCGCCTGAATGTCATGCAGTTGTTCGTTTACGTTGTGAGCATTTTAGTAGGATTTTAGCGTACGAACAAATTGCATTTTAGGATAACTGTAAGGGGGAAAAAGTATAAACAACACATCTCCGTGTTATTTTGTACTAACACCCTGATTGTGTTGAAAGCAACTTAACTAGACACGTAGGTGTGTTCAGACTCAACACGTGATGGTGTTATTTATCTGTTTTAAGAGGGTCGAAGATGAATCAACGACCTCTGACCGTGTAAAAGTGAGCTGTGAAAGGCTTCTGCAAGCGGACAGGCTTCCTATTACAAACCAAGTCCATCGAAGTGGAAAGCTGAAACGAATGAGTGACACGCCCACCGGTGCACGCCTTTACAGCACGCGCTCCTTCAGCAATCCGGTGCGGGTTTTGTCGCGTGCCAGGAGTGCGCATTTGGAAAGGGTTTCGAGTCGGAGCCGGTCAGAGCAAGTTCAGAGTGAAAAAAAAAAAGAAAGAAAGAAGGGGGAGTGTGAGCTGGAGAAGACTACAAGCAGGTACGAAATGTTCATTCAAAAAAGAAAAAAGCTAAGGTATAGATTAGTATGTACGTGAGTGCGTGCGTGGTGGTGCAGTTGAGCGCGCGGCGTTTGCGGATTTGTTAGGAGAGCGTTTTTTTATATGTTTTTTTTTTGTAATTTATTTGATTTTTTTTTGTGCAATTTTTTATTTTGTATTATTAGACCGAGTGAAAGTAACGAGTGGGTGTGTTGGAGTTCGACATTCCTTTAAGGGAAAGCAAGCGCGTGCTTCGTGTATTCATGCGAGAACTTTAAACAGACATTCTGTAAGGAAGGAAAAACAAACAGCGCGCGCGCGCACGCGGGTGGGTGTGTGTATGTGTATGTGTGTTGCACATTGAAGAACAAGCTTGCTTTGCGATACACGGATCTTTATTGCACTTTTACTGCAGTAACCAGAGGCAAAATAAACAAGGTGGGTGTATATATATATATATATATATATATATATATATATATATATATATATATATATATATGTGTGTATGTGTATGAGCTTGAATATCTCTGTAGGCTGCTGCATTAGTGTGACGTCATCCATACATCGATGACGCGCCGGTGAGTTCTGTGAACTGATCAAGAAGCGCGCGAGGGGTGTGATGGTGGCTTCGTTTGCCTTGTTTTCATCTTTCAGGCTTTAGAACCTTTAACTAGAACCCGTGTAGTGCACTCAAGGCATTTCCTGTGGGTGATGGATGTAATGCAGCTGGAGATTAAATGTCTCTCTCTCTCTCTCTCTCTCTCTCTCTCACACACACACACACAGACACAAAATACTGCTGAGCTTCTTAACTGTTTATGCAATATATATGAAACCTGTGCATTATTGTTACAACGGATCACGTGACTTGAAAGCTTTGTTTTCATATTAATTAACCACCCCTGCTGTTGCTGAACATAATTAAATTACAAAAAAAAAAAAAAAATACTAATCAGACACTGGGAAGTTTATAGAGTAGTATAACCATGGTGCAACAGGAGGAGGAATGCCACTTGGAAAGCATGGAAAGTTCTATAAAGATCACTTTCACTCATGAATCAGCCTTTATCGGAATCATGGAAACTTAAAACCCAGCTGTGCATCGCTCCTTCCCACTGCCTTTCATTGTAATGGCTTTTAGGGCCGAACGTTCCCTCATTATTTTGCCCATAATGGGTATAACTCTAACCAGAATCGCAGGAGGGAGTGTATGCGGGTGTCATCGTGTTGCAGCCCACTCGGATCTTCTTTTATGCTAATTTGGACGTTCGAGGGAAAGTCCAAATAAAGTGTAAAAGAAAAGTCCACGACCTTTCCAAATGTCAGTGGTTGCGCTACGTGATTTGGCTCACGAACGGTCGAGTCCTGAACCGATGATCGTGAGATCGTGGTGTCGATGTCAAGTTTTGACTGGTTTTCGTTTGATGAGTCAAAGTGTGACGCCCGGTCTTTCAGGATTTTGCATCATACCGTGTCGTGGTGTTTGAGTAACTCGGCCGGTGAGTGGACACACACCTGATTGCCGGGCTGCTGAGTCAGGGTGTAATCAGCGGGGGTTTGAGTGTACAGTTAGGCTTTAATTATCGCACGGCGCGCTGTTTTATATCGCAGTATTTTTAACACCGTCCTTACCTAATCGCTTCTAGTCGCCTGCCGTAGTTCTCAGGAAAGTGATGTTTGATTATGGCGGAATTAAGGAGACTCGGCGTGCGATCGAGTCAAGCCTCGTTCAGCACTTAACGAAAGCAAAGGATCTACCTTGACCGGCGTTTGTTGGTTAGTTGACCTGTTGTGTGGTTGAAAAACATATAAAAATGGAGACACTGGAGCCTCCTTCCATACATGTTAAACAAACATCTGGACATTTGAATGCGAACGAGCTGTTACTATGGAAACGATAACGTGTTTGAACCTGTGATTTGCAGCTAGTCTGTAACCCAAACTTTTCCTCTTCCTCAGCTTTTCTCTTGGTGCAGCTGATCTCCTGCAGGAGTAACGATGGAGAAGGTGCTAACAGCGACGGTGCTTCCGAGGAGCCGGTTAGGGAAGCGCTCTCCACTAGGAGCCTTGGTGTGCAACTCTTCAGCAGAGGGTCTCGTGGACGTAGGAGGACACGGAGACACCGACGGCGTTCCTGTGATCTCCGGGATCGGAGCAGGAGTCCACGGTGTCCACAGGGTCAAACTGCACCCGGGACAGCGGGTAAGCAGGAGTTCTGAAGTATCGAAGGACGATGTTTTGTCGATTTTGCTTTCTGATCTGTTTTCGTGTGTCTCAGGTGTACGTGCATTGTGGTGGACAAGAGCGTGCTGGCGCTGTGGAGCAGCACAACCACGTGGACAACGAGGTGTCCATATTCATACAGCAGCTCAATCAGCGCGTGCACCGGAAACTGGAGGACGTGTGGTTGAGCCCGTCAGGCGTCCTCGCTCACCCCGTGTCTTTATCAATCGACGTGCCAAAAAGGTTTGGTTTTGCTTTGGCTTTCGTCAGGGATTTCTGTTTGCTTGAATCGTCTCGGCTTGGTTCTGATCTTCTCTGATCTTCTGTTCAGGAGCGTAGAGAGCGCCGACATGGACGAAATCATGGCTGCTATGGTGCTAACCAGTCTGTCCTGCAGCCCAATGATCCAAAGCCCCGTTCATGGAGAACCAGCGCCAGGTTGGCTGACTTCCAGATTTTTGGTGTGACTTCCTTTGCCATGTCAAATGTGTTTTTTAAAAAAAAAATATATATTTATGCATAACTTTTGTTCACAGTGTCAAACGGGACAGATAGCACTGGTAGCGAAATGTCTGATGGTGGTTACTGGAGCTGTGACCATGGAAACAGCAGTCCTGCGCCGTCTCCACCTGACGCAGAGGCGGACCGCACCCCTCCTGTCGACGATGGCTTGGACATGGAGATGGATCAAGTGTTGTTTGATGAACCAGCACCGAGGAAACGCAAGGTAAATACTTCCTTCTGGTTTTGCGAGGTTTAATATACAGCAGGGGATTTAAAAAAAAAAATGTTTTTGTGGGACTAAATTGTATTCCTACCTGCTTTATTTCATTTAGAACTCGGTGAAGGTGGCGTACAGGTGCCTGTGGCCAAACTGTGGCAAAATCCTCACCACTATTGTAGGCATGAAGCGCCACATTCGTACTCTTCACCTGGGGTAAGTTTCCACAACAGGAACCTTTTCCGAAACCACTCGAGAACTCGCAAAGAACCAGGACCTATTTTCATTCCTGGTTCGTAGTTTCAGAAATGTTCCAGAGTAGGTATCAGGAACCAGAGCTTGCTGATTGGTCAGTGGCACGCTTTACAGAACAGCCTAAACTTTAAAAAAAATAAAAAACCAACAACAATCCTTCAAGGGTTCTTAGCTTGTCATAGAGGTTCTGCATGAAGTCCCTTTGTTACTGTACTTTTCCATAACGGTCACGTCCTGGAATTGTGAAATTCTTGTTCGAAGATGTTCTCTTTAGTTCCTTAGGAAGTTTGAGAACTTTATTAGACACATTTGTTTTCTGAAAGAATAGTTCAGGAACTCTTTGGTTCCTCAAGAAAGCCCAGAAACTCAGTGGAAACATGTCTGAAACTGTCTGAACTGCTCTGGAATCTTTGGTTCCTCAAGAAAGCCCAGAAGAAAACATATTGTAACTGTCGGAATAGTTCTGGAGCGCTTTGGTTCCCCAAGAAAGCCTAGAACCTGAATAGAAATGCATCCTAACTGATTTCTGGAACTGTTTACTTCCTCATAGAGTTCCAGAACTTTAGTAGAAAGAAGTATTTACTGACAGAATAGCTCAAGGACTCTTTGGTTCCCCGAGAAAGCCCGGAACCGCAGTAGAAGCATATTGTAACTGTTGGAATAGTTCTAGAACTCTTTGATTCCCCGGGGGAAAGCCCGGAACCTCAGCAGAAACACATCGTAACTGATTTCTGGAACGTTTTACTGCATAAAAAAGTTCCAGAACTTCAGTCGAAGCATGTCTTAACTGACGTCTTAATTGTCCAAGAACTACATTTTAATTTGGACAGGATTATTCCAGAACCTTTTTAAGCTTTATAGAAGGTTCCAGATCTTTGGCAGAAACGTTTTATTTAACAGGGTCGTTCCGAACCCTTTACGTTTCTTAGAAGGTTCCGGAACTCTTTTTAGAAACGCGTCATCTGCTCGCCTCTCTCATTTGGAGCTGTTTGAAATCCGGAGCTTGCTCTCACGCTGTACTGTGCTCGCCTTCACCAGCCGACAGAGCGAACAGGAGCGCTGCCAAAGAGAAGAAGACTTCTACTACACGGAAATCTACCAGGACGCGGAACAACCGGCAGCTCCGGCCGGCTCCGGATCGCCTTCCAGTCCGAGCCATCGGAGATCCTCTCCACCGACGCCGGAGCCTCTTCAACCCAGCCCGCTCAGCCAGTCGGCCCCCAGCAGCTTCTGGCAGGTCCACTCCGAACACTCGTACCAGGTGGGTCACGTGACATGAGCACCTTGTCCTGTTGTCTTACTGTGATGCACTATGGTAACCACGATATTACCACAATATTGCGGTACTTATGTTACTGTTATGTTATTACGTAACAGCAGGCAACATAAGAAGGACACATAGTGTAGTTTTTTTTTTTTTTTTCCAAAAATTTGTGTTTTAATGGTTAAAAAGTCTTTATAACACACTGTGGTCATGCTTTACGCAAGATCCACTCGTATTTTAGTCAAAATGTAGGCTTTTTTTTTTTTAACAAAAACCAACAACGGCACCCTTTTATCAAACTGCCTGTGGTTAACCCGGGGTTTCACAAGCCTTTGGTTTGGCTTTTTTGGTTTTGTTCCAGAAACCCAACTCCTTTGCACTCAGCGGAAACACGTCTAAGCTCCGACTCTGGATTAGCAGCTGTCGTATGACATGGGGTTTTCAGGTAGTGGCGAGAATTAAACGGGCTACGACTAACCTGAAAGGAAGTTGTGTAAAAAAAAAAAAAAAAAAAAAAAAGTACAAACCATTGCGTGATGCAGTTACGGAGTGAAGTAACAGAATTACATACGGAATAAATGACTCAGTGTCATGCTGTTATAGGGAAATAATCATCTACGCGCCAATAACAGCACGTCCCCGAGTTGGTTTATTTCAATTAGCGCCTGTTACTGGAGACTCCTTCCATAAACACATTGCTCCTTACGGAAGACGTCGCCACGTCGACGATGACACCGTGTTTTTTTTTTAATGCGTTTATGTGAAGCATCTGTCCTACACGTCCCTGTGAATGAGCTGCCGCTATATAACGTATTAACGTAGCGAGCGTGTTAATATAAAACTAAGATTTGCAGCTGCGCTTCTGTCAGAAAAAATTAAACCGCTGTTCAAGCCTGACGTCCATCCAAACACGCAAACCGTTGGCTTTCGGAAGGATTGTTGTTGTAAGAATCGTAACTCATCGAGCCTTTCTGGCGTGTTGCTTTACAGGCTCCGCCTCCTGTTGGTTTGACTCCGTGTAAAGCCGTGTGTGTGCCTGTCCTGCCTCGCTGGGCGCCTCTCGTCACGCCACACCAGAACAAACAGGTCAGCTTCTTCTCCACCAGCTTAACCTTTTGACTGGGAACATGTTGGGAAATTCTGCCACGGTGTTTTAAGTACGTGCTCAGATCCAGAGGTGCTGATGGCGCTTCTGCTATGTGTTATGACTCAGTGTGACTCTTGCTGACTGTTGAGTCGAACATGTGCTGGTGTGCACGTTGTGGGTTTAGGCAATGAAGCAGGCCATAGTGTGAAATCTTAAGTCGAAGCAAAGGTTGAATAGACTGTGTGTTTTCCTCAAGGCTGTAAAATGTCCATGGTGTGTTTGTTTTGGTCCTTGGTCTGCTGCCACTCTCAGTTATGGCGATACACTGCCATCTAGTGAGCAAATCATCAAATTGCAGACGTTGTACTTGTTCATTTATTTGTGTAAATATACTGCATGATACGTATCGTATATAAATGTTGTAATTTATTGTGACGCAATTAAATTTATCGTGACACTTTTTTCAAATACTTGAGTCTTTTTGAGTCTGATTTTGTTCAATTATTTATTTATTACCAAACCTAAAGTCATGAAAATACTCAAAGTATTATAACGTGACCGTGGTGCGATCTTGTGTGCTGAGGTTGTGTTTCTGTTCGCGTCTCCAGGCCGCTCCATTCCGGCGTCGTTCGGTCAGCGTAGGTGAACAGTGGCTCCAGAGCCACAGCGCCCCCTCCAGGCCTCCACACCTCGCCAGTGTTTCACCTCCAAGAAGCCACTGCGCCTCACGGTTCGTCCGCTTCATCCTCGCCCTTTTATTTATTTATTATTCTTTAGGGAGAAAATATCAGAGGTATGTCTAGACCATTAGCATTAAAATATCTTAAATACCGAATTGACACATTTATCAATTTATAGGCATTTTTTTATAGGCACGGTTTTATTTTCATGTCATGTACTTAAAATGTTTTTATATATATATATATATTGACAACCTATCTAAACTCATCTTCTATATAATAATAATCTTGTATAATAATAATAATTCTAAGAACATCATCTACATTATCATTTGGTTTGCGTGTCAGCTTTTCTGTAACGTTGTATTACTGAGCAGTTAACGTTTTCCTATTGGTTCTCCTAACAGGAGGGTTCGAGGCGAGGCTAAAAAGTGCCGGAAGGTGTACGGTATCGAGCACCGGGATCAGTGGTGTACGGCCTGTCGCTGGAAAAAAGCCTGCCAGAGATTTTTGGACTGAATCTGGTGCTGAGCTGAACGACGTCCGAACCAGAGACCGAGGAATTAAACGTGAACAGGTGGATCAGCTACACCGCGGTGGAGGGAAAACAGACGAACAACCTTTCTTTTTTTTCGTTTTTTTTAAAATTCTGTACATTTTATAAGAGACGTTTTACCGTTATGGCGCAGCGTTAACTGCGGACCGATCTACGCCGCAGTCGGTCTCTCACACCGCGTCAGTCTTCCTGAGGTCGTCCGCTCGGTGCCGATTTCTTTCGATATGCAACAGCCATATTTTCTGTGACGGCTCAGATTAATCGAGGGTCGTGACACTCCGTATGGTGACTCTTTTGTTTACCGCGAGAGATTCGCAGTCATTCCAGAAAACCCGACCCGTCTTTCTGTTTCATCGTTTTTTTTGTATTTTTTTTCGGCGATTCGAAAAAGCCGAGGTTTTACAGAAAGACGTCGTTTTTTTTTTTTCTTTCTTTGCTTTTTCGTATTTGGGTTTTGTTTCGTTTTTCAGGGCAGGAAGTGAACGGCAGCTCGACGGTGAAAGTGATTTGTATGGACGTGCTTTAAAAGCATACACGCCTTTTATGTTTATGTATGCCATGTATACCAGCTGTTACGTGCTGTTACGTGTTTTTATAACGACAAAAAGAGCAAAAAAAAAAAAAAGCCAAAAACCAACCAAACACTTTTTGTTTGTTGTTGTTGTTTTTTTTGTATTAAGACGTCTAATGACTGTGATTGCAGTCATGATCCGTCTATTTCTACATCTATCATCTCATATCTTACGTGCGAAAGACATTTTCCTTTTTCGGCTCCAGAAGGCGAATTCGTCCAGCGAGATTTGATTTCAGCGATGGTTGTTTTCGTTCTTATCGTACGCCTTTCGTTCCAAATGAACCCCTTTTTCTGTTGTCCTGTTTTCACTTGTATATCTCATCCCTCCCTTATCATCACCCAGCTGCACTACTTGGACTCTGTGTAAAGAGCCAGAATCCTGGATTTGTTTCAGCGTGCGATTGTAAAAAGGACGTAGCTGATTATGACGCGTTCTGAGACGATCTCCTAATTAAAAACCGAACGAAAGGAACATTCTTTCAGAATGAGGTTGCGGTTCGTGAGACAAAACTCTGGCAAAACAAACCCGTCGACAGTTGAGTGGAAACGCTCGATATTTTTGGGGTCCAAGCATCCGATTCGTGTTCATATTTCGAACTGTTATCGCGTCTTTCCGTTTTGAACGCCCGCTCCGAAACTGTCGGCTTTACACGGCGTTAACCTTGGGATACGGAGATGAACGAACGTTCGAGGAGGTTCATCATCAGGTTCGCCAAAGTCTGAACTATCTTCATACGACAATATCATCATCATCATCATCATCATCGTGCTCATCAGTTATAACCTGTACAGTATTTTGCATGAAATGGCTCTGGAGTTTTACATTTTGAAATCGTCATTTTCATGTTTTAATACACTTTCTATGTAAGTCAACGTGTCGTTATTGTTTTTTCTACTTTCGACAGAAGAGCACTGCACATATATATATATATACACAGTATATATTTAATAAAATCGAATAAAGTCCTGTATAATCACAAGGACTTCTGGATTCTGGAAAAGTCTCTTGAGGTCTGTAATATCTCTCGTGCTGTGAAAGATCATCCTAATCATTTAGATCTCATTTGCCGCTGTCGATATGTTCTTCTGTCTTTATTCCGTTTGTCGCTCAGATTTGTAACTCAAAAAGATGTCCGATATAAAACACTGAACAATTTGCGCTTTGTAAATGCAAGACTTAAAGACTTATCATATTTAGAGGTGCGTTTATTAAAAAAAGCCACGTCTCTTAACAAAATATCGGTCACAGATCTACTCACGGCTGCGAAGGACTTTTATTTCTGCACTGTTTAAAAAAAAAAAAAAAAAAAGTTGTCCTAGGGAAGTCCGCGTACGCTTCGTTATTCAGTCTGTAGACCAATCAGAAGTCGGGTCAGCGGGTCAGCGACAGGTAGGATACGGTGGGCGATACGACAGACATGTCACACCACGATACTTGAGGGCGTTTCTACCATACACCATGTGTATCATGCTATATAATTTAGCTAACCATCTCTGCAAATCTACAGTAGAAAAACAAACCAAAAAAAATCCTGTTAAACTGACTTTGACGATACTTTTCTTTAATGCCTATAAAGACTACGGGTTTTTTTTTTATTTAAAAAAAAAAAAACGCTAAATCAACAGCATCCGTTCAGTACCATATCGTTTATAATTATTAAAAATATTTTTAAAAAAATAAAAAACTGTACTGATCACTGTACCAACGATATCTCAGAAAAGTATATCGTGTAATCATTTATCGCGATATCGATATATCGTCCCGGCCCTAGCGACAGGTTTCCTTCTCAATAACAGTAACAGGTTATTTTTTAAATTTTTTTTTTATTTTTTAAAATTTTTTTAACCTCAAAATTATGATTAGAAATCTTAAATCTTATCGAATAGAAAAGATTTGCAGTATAAACAGCTCACCATGTGCACGGTTTAAAGCTTAAAGCTGACTGTTTGTATATTTCGGTATATTATATTTGTATATTATATAAATTCTTTAAAATAAAAAAACTGAAATGATTCATTCATTTAAATAGTTTGTATGATGAACACACGTCGAAAAGCACTTTGGATTCGCTCAAACAAGCAGACAACGAGACACACAATCATTTGCTTCATGACAAGCCACAAAAGAAATAGTAAACTATTTTATTGAGATAAATTGTTTTTTTTTTTTTTTTTTTTTTTTTCTCTATGTACAATTAATATGATGAGCAATATAATGGGTTATATTATAATAATAGTAATAGCAGTAAGTAAATAAATAAATAAATAAAAATCAAATAATTGTTTACATAAATACATTTTGCTTTTCTTAATTCCCTTCTTTTTTTTTAAATTATATATAATTACAAGTGTTTGATGATTTCCCGATGTAAGGAAATAAAAACCAGATGCGGAGGACTTTCGGCGCTGTATCATCAGTGAAACTGAAGAATCCGATTACACGGCGGTGTTCGTGATTGGCAGGGAGGACGGATCGCCGTGCCTAAATGACCTCTAGGTGTCAGTGTGGTTCGTATCTAGAACGCTTAAGGGTTCTCCAGCTTGTCCCTCCTCCACGTAGAACTCATCTAGGAACCGTCGAAGAACCGTTTCTGTTCTAAGAGTGTATCGGCGTATAAAGATCCTACTCTCCTCGCGGAAATTTCTAGAATTTTGCTTCTCCTAGACGTCTTAACAAACTACAGTCCCACCAAGAACTTCTGTTATTCCATCATTCAGCAAAAACGAAACGCCGAACGACGGCTAACGCTTTCCACGAAGGCCATACGTACGCGTATACAGTATGACTGACCTATGAATACATTCGTAACACGTTACACTTCATGACACGCATCACAGGGCGTTATACACACTGTTTTATATGGAAAGGCATACGTTTATAATAGCAGTGTTTATAATGTATTAAAAATGCATCATAAGGAGTGATTATAACACATTATATCACCATGTGTGCTAAAGAAATTCAGCTTTAGTTTGTTTAGCGAATGTTTAGTCAGAGATGATTTGATTGATTATACACTGACCGCCATGTGATGTTATAGCCTAAGTATAATAAGCTATAACGTGTATATATCTGTGAGATATAATGGAAACAAAAATGTTTATTACATCAATTTCTACGCTGCAGCTCTATATCAATTTTCAGCATTAATTTCGATTTTTTTTTTAAAAAAAAGAACTCTTTGGTATAATTCATTTAAAGGGATTATAATGTGTTATAAACTACTACTGACATTATGCCGACGATTCATAATGCGTAACGAGGACGGCTATAAAGCATAATGTATTTTCATCAGTCCTTATATTATGACGATGTGTATAATGATGTACAGTATGAATGTGCTATAAATACCGTATGAAATATGACCTTCATAGGAAGTGCTAGACGATGTATATTATTATTATTAATTATGATATTTTAAATCATTCATGAATATTTAAAAAAAAACAGTCGTGATTGTACAGGGATCCCAGCTTTAGTGAGTACACCTTGTATCCGAAGCACGTCCTATTCCCGACAAACTACAGCATGCATTATTGGTGTCCTGCAATCTCCTTGGGTATCTTTGCACACTAACCTATTGCAGTGCATCGTGGGATTTCGAGAGTACGCCGAATAGTCACACGAGCGAGCGATAAACCTGAAGGGGAATTATTTCCTAGCTACGTCCACCACACCGAGCCGCCGTTTCAGCCGCCATTTGCCTTGAAATCTTCCCAGTTCGCTTCAAAATGAGCTACGACGATCGGCTCGAACGATTCCTCGGACGTGCGCGATCCGACGTTCCTTCAGTTCCGCGCTCACAACTTTACTTCCTGCCTGTAATTTGTTCCCCCTTTCGCACAAATTACGCGCTTTCATCTTATCCTTAAATATACGTGAACTCTCGTGATCATCACGCGTTACGAAGAAAAATCTATTACAAAGAAAAATAAAGCAGGGAAGGAAGGAGCCGAGATCGTCTGCGCCTCCGTCGAGTGTACGTAGCTAGTACAGTTAGCTTGCTTTGCTAATCTGACAAAGAAGCTAGCACGTAGCCTAAGAGATTCGATTTTCACACCGATTAGTGCGTTTATTTATTTTGCGTTTATCTAGTTCACTTTAGAAACGGTCTATAGCGAATAGCGTTTCTCATCTGAGCTAAAAAAAAACAACAACAACAACAAAAAAAACAATTACCGGACAGGCCACGCCCACAAGAGACAAATTACATGCAATGTAAGAGACTTGCTAGTGTGAACGTAGGATATCTAGGGCACTAGATACCGTATATAGATATAGTTAGCAAAGCAAATTCCAAGATAAGACACCCCCAACGTTACTTTTGCTTTCTTTCATGGGATTAAAGTCTTTATTAAGGTTAATGTCAGATCCCACTATTAATGGCATTTTTTATTTGCACTGAAGCATGGTACCAGTATCATCCGACAGTTACGTTTCTGATAACTGATGAAATAACATTTCCTGATAAAACGTTCTTGGCTAAACAAGGACTCTTACATTTGCTACCATTTCGTAGAGGTCATTTTTTTTTTTTTTTTTTTTTGATGAAGGTGAATTAAGAAGTGTATTAACAGATGAAGGCTTTGCTGGGGAAGTGTAGTGTGGAAATGTAGCGTAGCGCTC
Organism: Ictalurus furcatus; assembly: GCF_023375685.1. Taxonomy (NCBI): domain Eukaryota; kingdom Metazoa; phylum Chordata; class Actinopteri; order Siluriformes; family Ictaluridae; genus Ictalurus; species Ictalurus furcatus. The sequence goes on along the minus strand of NC_071263.1, from coordinate 3,043,839 downwards.
ACGGCGACGCTCACACCTTGTTCTGCCGGATGATGTCAGTGGACACGCTGTTGAACTTGCTAGCGCGAGTGGTCATGCCCAAGTACTGCTTTAGGAACTCGCTGAAGCGTTTCTGATTGTTCCACTTGCGGGACGACTTGCGGACGCCTATGAATCCGCCGTATCTCTTCTGCATAGACCGGCCGGGGTCCATGAACTTCCTGTAGCCGTACTTGCTTTTCAGGAACCCTCCGAAACGTTTGGTGAGGTTCACTGGTTCGCCTTCTTGGTCGCTTTTTATCTCCCAGTCCGCAGCGTCGTGTTCTTCCTGCTCATACTGAGGCTGGACGGCCGTGCTAAACTGGGAGATTTGGTTCTCTTGGTTGAGTTCGTCCAAACCCAGAGCTCTTGCCACGTGGTCGAACCTTTGCAGGGTTCCAGAATAGGTCAGAGCTCCGTCAGATTGACCCATCGGCAGGACGGTTTCCACTTCCTCCTCGGCTCTTTTCGGCATCGGGTTTCCTACGGACAGGGACGCCAGGGGTTCTTCCTCCAAGGCGGTCTGACACCTCTCCCACGTGAGGCCCGGATAAACCGCGCCGTGACATTCCACCGTACAGACCTGAGATCGTACAAGGACGAGCAAAACGTGAGGCAAGATTTATCTTTGTTTTTGTTTAACCCTGGTTCCACATTTTAGCACAAAAAACGCCTTGTATAAAAAGGCCAGCGTGCCAGTTCCTCCCTGTATGAAGCTAATAAAGATGGAAATGTGAAGGAGTTAAGCGTTAAGTCACGACGCATCAAATGGTGCGTTAAGAAAGTGGACAAATTGGGAAAACCCCATTCTCGTTTCTCGTTCCAGAGGAATTAATTAGCTGACATAAATTAAAAGGAGTCGTGAAGAGAAAAAAGAAAAAAGGAAATGCCACGATTCTGTTCATTCAAGCCGCAAAGTTATAAAGAACGGCCCGAGGAGGTTCCCCCAAACACCAAACCGGGACAGCTAGACTCCATCAGTTTCCGCCACCAGCCGCGCCAGATGATGTTGTTGTGTTTTCCATTTAATTATGTGCAGAGTTAATTAAATCACCACAGCTGCTTTAGACTCAAAAAAACAAATTAGTGCTTCCAACCCCTCGAACGCTTCCGATCAACATCGGGAAACATGGAGATGGAGAGATCCGGAAGGAAAACGCATCCGAAATAAGGAATACGATATGCAGTCTAATTAAATATCTACATCGTGGTTAACGTCTAACGCGTGTACTATCGGTTGAGCTGAGTGCAAAAGTTTGTGCACCCTTACCTTTGTATTTTAAAAAAAAAAGAAGATATTTCTGAATGCCATGTAAACGTGGATTTGTATTTCCACTTGAAATACAAATGACGCCTTCTTGTAAATTAACTACATAATGCGAACATCCTATCCTGAATGAGACAGACGTGGATAGACGTGTTTTGGTAGATGTAAAGTGCAAAATGAAAGTTTCCTTCGGAAAACATTTGCACTGAACTGCCTAGAAATCCAAGTCATATTCTCGCAAGGGTGCACAGTGTAAAATGATAGCGACGTATCAAAGGAGCCAGCTGTAGTTCCAGAAAAGGAACAAGACTGAGATGTTTTGTCTGGGGGGGCGGGGCTTATTTCTGGGCTGTAAAAACAGAGGCACACGAGAAACTTCTATGACACAGCGATCTTGAAAATCACAGTTTTACCGTTAAAATGAAATGATCATCACAGGTCTGGAAACACTTTTAAACATTACACACGGCACCTTTAATAGACATGAAGTGTATGGTTCTCACCAGTGTGTCAAAGCCGTGGTCTTTGGGAAGGATTTGGCTGCAGGTGAGACAGTCTGTCTGACAGTCGCTGCGTCCGAGGACAAACAGTCCCATCAGCAGGAGAGTCCATAATGGCGTCTTCATTATACACTGATTGTAGTGATGGCTGAAATTCTGCACAGCGAGAGAGAGAGAGAGAGAGAGAGAGAGAGAGAGAGAGAAAGGGCAAAGACGATGATTTCTTCCATCATTCTAATTAATATGACTGAATGAAGAAGAAAGCCAAAAGAAAACAGCACACCAGCGAATGATTAGAGCAGCATTTGACATCTTCGGTGCTTAATTGGCTCCATTGTGGAACAAATTTCAGTGGGGGGAAAAAAAAACCAGTGAATGTCTGAGCAGATTAGAACCATCGACCTTACGTTACGACGAGAAAGATACGCTTGTGCGTGTGACAAACTCCGCATCTGGCGAGTACTTCATTAGCAAAACTCATCATCGTCTCTAATTGAAGCTTGAATTTCGCTGGCGGTCTAATGAGACGCGAATGGAAAAGAGAAGGAAGGGGAGAAGGGGCTCGGATTGACAGCCGTAGCACGGTGCAAAGTCACTACCAAGAGAAAAGACAAACGCAAAGAACATCTAAAAGATAAAAGAAGAAGAAATAGGACTGATAATAGATCGACGTGTTGACAGGTTTTCCATTTGCTTCGACAAACAGACCCTTCGCGAGGACTTTGAGGTCGGCCTGACGCCGAGGCAGCGCTGAAAATTCCAGTTTAAAAAAAAAACAAACCACGATGTAGCGTCGACGTGTGAATCGTTACGGCCCGGGAGATGTTCACCAGCCAGCGCAGATCCCAAAGAGAAATCAGGGTGAGAAATTACAGGGTGGATAAAATAAATGATGGACACGATATCTATAAATGTGAAAAAAGATTATATTGAAACATCAATATACATCACGCACTGAGAGCTACAGGTCTCATACCACTGCTGGGAAAAAAAAAACCCCAATAGAAACCCTCATAGAATTTGTAATGGTTTTAATGGAAACTGTAATGGGTCTCGCTACTGGTAATTTGTTGCCTTCTATTAGTGGCACTTTGGTTACATCTAATAGATGCAATTAAGGATCAATAATGGTTTTAATGGTTAGTTGATGGATTGTAATGGTAATTGTAGTGGAAACCATTAGAATTTCTGTGTTGGTTTCTATTGTTTGGGGGGGGGCGGGGGCGGGGGCTGTTCAGCAGAGATGAGTCATTGATTATATGATTATCTACCTGTTCACACTGGTGTAGATGCACTGCCTCTAAGTCTTTAGAGATAAAATATCATCTCGGAGCAAAGTGTAAATAGACCGGACAGGTGTCCAGACTTGTTCTCAAAAATTGTTTATCCATCCCGCATTTCATCATTCCTTCCATTCGGAATAAACGAGTAGAAACACTGGAACACCATGAAGAAAACATTCTGCTCTGGAGCTTTAAAATAGGAGCGTAAACACTGTTATAGTAAAATAATCAACAACGGAGCGGTGTGATGAAGTGGAGTTGATTATTTACCTGTAAGAGCACGCCGTGAGTTGTTTTACTTACTTTCACTCGTTTTCCTTTTTCTTTCTTTCCTTCTTTTCTATATGATCTATATTTCTGTTTTCAGTCTTTCTTCTGTTTTCTCTTTTGACTCATTTTCACGCTTTCCTTTTTCTTTCTTTCTCTGTATACATTCCCTCTTTCGTTATTTCCTTCTTTCTTTTCTATATCGTCTATATATTTCTCACGCCCCGAGTCGTTCCACAGCAGCAATCTGCCAAGGATTACAATTTTTATTGATTAAAAAACAGCATACTTATAGACTATTACGCACTGACAACTGGGCTCCGAAAAAAAAAAAAAAAAAAAAAGAATTAAAAATGAAAAAGTGATGTCGTTTTTAAGCGTTTCTCTCATTTTAGAGGTTTTTGGAGACTGCGAAATAGAGCTGGGTGAGAGCTTAATTAAGATCGTGAGGTGAATGCTGCTGTAAATCATGGCTCATTTCACCGGTTCACTTGATAATCAGTGATAAATGCCAGGGGATTCTCAAACACACGCAAATGGGGACGTTGAAAATAGTTTCACAGCAGTAATTATTACCGACGTTGTGGTTTGAGTCGGGAATCCTAAACGCGGCGAGTCGCACACCTGTAGAAGTGATGCCACAAACGAGAGTGAATATAAACGTGCGTAGTTTATGAAATCATCAATGCCCCGACATTGTGGCCGTCCTCAACGGTTATCCGTTGAATTATTCCAAAAGTCACGTGATCACGTTCATCAAGCGAACGATAAGGACAGCGAACCTTTAGAGAAACCCGCCATATTTGATTCTGCAACCTCTGTGCAAATTCTGTGTCTTGGCATAAGCAACCATAAATGTTATCACACCCACACACTCGCACAAAAAAAAAAACCTAACAATTTTAACGACGCTTGCTCACGATGCTAATTCTAATCATTCAGATTGATGTTTAGGACAAATTTGTCAGTGCTTAGCTAGCTTAGCTAGTCAATTCACAATGTTTTCCATTTGGAACAAAGATTTTCTCAGGATTTAACAAAAAATAATAAGACTGATTAGTTATAAATCTGTTACATTAGAGAATGACAGTATGGTACTTTTACGGAAACTTCTAGCCACACAAGCTGAGTGCTAAGCTAGCTAGTTAGGTAACTTAGCTAATATTAGCGATTGAACAAAATGGTGGTTGTAATGCCAACGTTATACACTGAGAAAATCGTGATGTAAATCAAGTTACAAGTGGTAAATATGAGCTAGTTTACAAGCTAGCCGGTTAGCTGTGTAAGATAACAGGAGAACATGGGTTTATGGTTTATTTTTTTTCTCCCCCCGATTTGCTTATTTATGTATTTGGGTATATTTTAAGAACTTAGATGCTAAGATGCTAACATTTCCCACAGATGCTAAATATCTAAGTTTCTGTCCATGTTAGCAATTTTTAATGATGTAATAAATGTACATAGGTTATTTTTAATAGTTAAAAGTCCTTGATCCTCGATGCGACACTTCCGTCTGTCCAGCTCGAGCCCAACTGCACAAACGATTATAAGAAAAGTGAAGAAGTAATCAGTGGAGGTTTGTGTCCATCGATAGACTCTGTTCTTTTACCGCTTGATTTAAGATCAGCGTTAGAGCCGGTGTAAACATGCTGAAAGCATGCGATCGATGAAGCGACCAAAATCATTGTAGGTCATTCTGAAGCGTAATGAGGTTTGCAGGTTCTGAGAGACACGTACCAAGTGGATCGTTCTGGGAGCCGGTGAGAAAAGTCCATTATTAGGAGGTCTGATTTACTGGCTGGATTCATCATCATCATCATCATCATCATCGTCATCGTCATCACCTCATTGTGTGGTCCAAGGTCACATGTAGCACACGTCAATACACACGCTAGCATGACACGCGAAACAGTCTCAGTAGAACTCTATACGGTTCTAACCTTTTATACTGAGAAGCTTTACCGAACTGTAATAAGGTGGAAGATAAAACTTCAGCGCACGGTGATGCAGAAAGCTGGAGACGATCTGAAACGGAGTCTGATTTCATTATTTATAACGCTGTTTACGTTCCGAGTGAAGGAATCTGCTTTGGTGGGCTTTGGTGCACTCCACATGGATTTTCAATGAAAAAAATGCATTTTTTTAAACTTAGATACATGGATGAATGGGAGAATTGAAAAGAAAGGAATAGAGAGAGAGATTGAAAGAGAGACGGAAGGAAAGTGAGAGACAGAGAGAGAGAGGGAGATTTGCTACAAAGAAAGAAAGAAACAAGAAAAGTTTGCGTCCCCTATGAATTTTGAATGAAATAGGGAAATATATTTCTGCTTAGACAGATAGATCAACTTCATCGATCCCAAAGAGAAAATCTGGACTGTTGTACAATTCACCTAAAAATCTCTCTATATAATTAATCATTCCAAGATGTAAAATGTGGACGCAACAGAACAACAATCCAAAACGGAAGAGGAACAAATGTTAAGCGGAGAGGATTCAAGCGCGGCTCAGAGGAGTCACTTGATATCCCCTTTGTCCTGGGGTGTACAAACTTTTGCACTCAACTGCAGTAATACAAATGCAAATCAGTTACGGACAATGAACGAACATGAATCACTGTTATATCATGAAATGCAAACTGCAACAAGTAAAGTGTCTCGGTGCAAAAGTTTGTACACCCTTAAGGACAAAAAAAGAACAGAAAAAACCCTGAAAAGGACAAATTTCAGATTGTTAGCATTTAATTATGAACTAATTACGCTGAATTAATATATTCTTAGTATATATTTTCAGGTGGCTTCTAACTTTTTCAAACACAGCAAGCATCAATTAATACGCATAAGGTTTAATGCACATTTAGCTAGATTTTTATCTTACTAACGTTTAGGCAGTTCAGACCTCATTTATTTCACATATTTATTAACGTTAAAGCATGGGAATATTGTTTAATCACATTTGAGTTGTATTTTATGGTTACTATGCACACACACACACACACACACACATATTCAGGAGTGCACCTTACAGCACCAAGGAGTTAAGGAATGAAGTACAAACGACAGTCAGTACAATGTGATGTGCCAGTATTTGATATCTACAAGCCTTTCCACGGATAATCTTCACATCTCTCCATAGCTGGGTTCGGCTTTCTGGATGGAATGAACATGAATCTGCCCGAGGTTGGTGAAGATCATTGCTAAATCTGTGCTTTTTTATTTATTTATTTATTTTTATCACCAGTGCCAAGACCATCTTATTAACCCTCAAGTGAAATTCCAGAGAGTGAACAATGTGTTATAGAAAACATTGCTACTGTAGGTCCTAAAAACTGTTGCCCTTTGTTTAAAATGTATTAAAAGAAAGTGAAATAAAATAAAACGTAATTAAAAACAAAAGAGAGCAGTTTAGTTTGAAATTGAACTAACGTTTCTAGCAGCTGTTTAAGGTTCATTCGTTACGTCCCAGGTTTGTGATCCTTCGTCTGCAACGACTGACAGAAAACCGTATAGGAAGGAGTGAATGATTAAGTCACACGTGTGCGTAGTCCCTTAAAAACATCACGTGACTAGTTCCTTTCCTTTAACGATCAAAGCCTTAATTCAACACTTCAGCGAAGATAAGCCTTTAAGCTGAAGTGCCCTGGGGTTTTTAATGACGATAACGATCGCGCGCTCGGAGTACTTGCGTTGATCTCAGTACGAATCAGTCGATCAAATAATAATAATAAGAAGAATAATAATAATAAGGGGATTGTGGCTGTTATATGGATGAATAGAAAAGAAATGAGACATGTTTGCTGAAACCCTACACAGGACCAGGTATTAAAAATGTTCCATTGAATCTTATTCTAATGGAGTAAGTGATGCTTAATCAAACTGTTAGTTAGTATTAAAACATTGCATATAAATATTACAAGTGAAATGGTAATCCTTTTTATATTTATATCTGGTGAAATATGTAATAATGAATAGCCTTTAAAAATAAAACCAGGGGTAAAGGAGGTGCTGGACGTACCTGTGCTGAGGGCAGACGTGTACCTGTCCTGAGAAATGAAAAAGCGTCTGTAGTGTCCTGTTCTCTGCTCCTGTTAGGATGTGAGAGGACACTGTTGCTCGGCTGTCTTTATAGCGACACGCCCCTCTCTGTGCACCAACCCCTGAACCCTCCCTTCCTCCCTCCATCCATCCATCCATCCTTCTTGTCTCCTTCTTATCTTAACAACTTACTCCTGGAGGAAAAAACAACAACAGCAGTACAGCCTCTAACGTCGTGAAGTGAACGAGTAAACAACGTCCTCGATTGTATCAGGGAGGATGTCCTCCTACGCCATGTGTCACAGGCACAAATCAGGGGGCTGTAAAAACAATGCAGGCATTCGATTTAAAAATAGTTTGAGCCACAACGTTCTGGGAACGTCACTCACACGACTTCCCCGGGTCAAGAAGGAGGAGAAACGTTGCAGCAGCGTTGCAGGAGCGCTGATCGATGGTTTTCAGCACGAGACCTCTTGAGAGAGTGACTGTTACCAGATGTGATGAGGAAAGAAATAACGAAAGAATAGAGAAGGAATGTGTGAAGAGAAATAAAGATAGTAAAAGAAGGATAGAAAGAAAGGAATTAAAGACGGGGAGGAGACGACAGAATGGAGAGGAACGTAAAAAAAAAAAGGAAAGCGGAAGAGAAGAGAAATATGTATAAATAATATAGAAAAGAAAGAAAGAAAGAAAGAGGGAATGTGTACAGAGAAAGAAAGAAAGAAAGAAAGAAAGGAAAAAAGACTCAAACTAAGTAAAAAGAGAAAACAGAAGAGAAGAAAGGCTGAAAAGAGAAATATATAGATAATATAGAAAAGAAAGAAAGAAGGAATGTGTACAGAGAAAGAAAGAAAGAAAGAGGAAAGAGTAAAAATAAGTAAAAAGAGAAGTCAGAAGAAAGACTGAAAACAGAAATATAGATACTATAGAAAAGAAAGAAATAAAGAAAGAAGAAATGTGTACAGAGAAAGAAAGAAAGAAAGAAAGAAAAAGAGTACAAAAGTAAAAAGAGAAAACTGAAGAGAAGAAAGACTGAAAAGAGAAACATATAGATAATATAGATAAGAAAGAAAGAGAGAAAGAAAGAGGGAAAGAAAGAGTAAAACGAGTAAAAAAAAAAGTAAAAAGAGAACACATAAGAGAGACTGAAAAGAGAAATATAAAGATAATTATATAGAAAAGACAAAGGAAGAAAGAAAGAATGAATGAAAAAAGGCTGTATTGCATTCAGAAACTGAGATACAAACTTTGAACACAATATTTGTCTATATTTTGTTGTGTGTCCTGGGGGTGTACAAACTTTTGCATTTATTTCCCACCAGAGCTTGTGATTGTTTTCTGAATTCTACACTCACTGTGTCATTTCAATGCTCTCTCTCTCTCTCTCTCTCTCTCTGTGTGTGTGTGTGTGTGTGTGTGTGTGTGGGTCAGAAACGGGCAGATGGTATCTGAGCTGTTTAGTATTTGAGCTTCCGTTTTTACCCTCTCTCTCTCTGTATGAAATGCATTTTCCAAAACAAAGCGAGTTGTGAAAGAGAAGCTGAGAGAGAAGGAACGAGGATGTCTCTTCCCTCCCACACACTCCTGCAGTTTCACCACCTACTGACGGAAGCTTGGTGGGAATTTCTTTTTCTTTTTTAACAAATGATATAAGATCTTCCGTTTAAACCTGTTCCCAAAAAAGTCTTTTTTGTTTCCTGGTTCCTGATAACTAATCAGTGTGTAACAGTGTTGCACCATATCACGATGACAACAGCACAGAGAGAATGCTGCAACACACAACCCAGAGAACATATCCTATATGGATTACACACACACACACACACACACTGGAGCAGCAATACATTCATAGCACTACTGACTATGGTGTGTGTGTGTGTGCGTGTGTAAGCGCATTTTCTGTCCAAATAGAAAGAAAGATGTTAGAGGTACATACTATAAGATGTGCTTACTTTATCTAGCTAGCTAGCTTCATATATTATACGATATATTGATATATTTAAATCTCATTACAGTGCAGTAATTCTACTCTATAGGTTTATAATGTGCTAAATGAACAGGATATCCCAGAAAAGTTGTCTTTTTGAGTGCACTCACTAAACTACGCTCACTCAGAATCTGGAAACTGCTGAATTAGCTTAACTAGCTGTCCTTGAGAGAGAAGCTATAAACTAAGAGCTACTTCAAGGCCGTTTTTTCAAACCATAACGGCGATGTTTCAGTCCTACATGCCAGCAGAAATGTGTCTGACCCCCATTAGCTCCTGTCCTCTCCGCCCATCACCTCAGCGACAGTCCTTACTCCGTCACGGCCGCAAAGGGACCTCCGAGCAGCGTCCGCAAATCCTCTATCTTTAGCATACAAGGTCCCATAATCAATCATCAAACGCTGATACGGTTTCTAACTCCTAGGCTGATACGCTTCTAAAATGAAGTGTTCTGAAATATCCTGTTAACTTAGCACAGTATAAACATGTGCAGTAGAACTGATGCACTATAATGCTATTTAAATATATCAATATATAATACATGAAGCTAGCTCGCTAGGTAATGAAAGCACTTACCCCAGTTAATGTACCTCATCCAGTCTAGCTGCTTAATGTTAGCACTGAACAGTAACGCATAAACAATTCCTCACAGAAATCCTGTCAGGTGAGCTCAGCTTAGCTGGCTAATGCTGACTAGCTCATTAGATAAGAATATTGGCAAACATAAAGACCATAAACATTCACTAGTTGGAAAGTTACATCCTCACAGAAATCCTGTCAGCTTAGATCATGTTAGCTAGCTGGCTAATGAAGCACTTAGCTCATATTAGATCAAAAACAGTAACGATTATGGATGTTACGTCCTCACAGAAATCGTCACGCTAGCTCATGTTAAGTAGCTGGCTAATACATAAGCAGTTAGCTCATCTTATCTAGTGTTTTTAATCCTATATTCTTTCCCCCCTCCCCCAAAATGGTTGTGACAACATATTCCCCAGTCATGTACGCATAAAAGGTTTTACAGAAATATTAAAGGAGATAAAAATTGTCCGTAAGGGTTTTCATTACATCGAATGTGTAGTGCCGCCACCTCAAGGTTTGGCATTCTGAGATGCTTTTCTGCTCGACTCGGTTGTAAAGAGCCTTCAAGCAAGCTCGAACCAGTCTGGCCTTGAACGTATATCAAAGGTAAATCATATGCTGTGCTAACACTCAGGGTCAATAATAATAATAATAATAATAATAATAATAATAATATGTTCCACCTGATATCGATTTATTTAGTCCTCATTATTAATGAGATTAAACCCAGTTCTCTGAAGTCGACTCAGCTGACCTTAATGCCTACATTTAACTTGTAGGAAACGTGTCCTTCTGCATGTACCGCGTGTGTGTGTGTGTGTGAGCACAACGCTTTCAGACTCCATTAGAGATTTCTGCTCCGAGTTGACACAAGGCTGCGGACGAAGTGCTATAAGTGATGCTTATTTGTGCGATAACTCTGCACCCCTTTTTTTTTTTCAACACCACTGCTGCACTGTCTAAACACTGTAATCAGTTCAGTCAGCGCACACTTCGCCTTCCTGTGATGAAAAACCTTTCAGGCATCGAAGCCTTTAATGTGGCGTGTATGAATGTTGTTATGGCAGGACGGCTTCAACCTGACACCGGCTTAATTGCGTATCGCTCATGTAGCAGGAGGCATGTTGAATACGGTGTTGGATTTCTCGGTTTCCGAATCCTGACCAACCAGGGGATTAGTACGAAAATGATTCGACATTAATGAGAAATTGCGTGGATCTTAATTTCCTGTAATCAAATAATCAGACTTATTCATGGCTCATGTGGCAAGATGATAACATTTCCATGTAAACTCCGAAATTGAGAAAAGCGTACATGTTTCGTGTTTAATAAACAACAAGCATCATCACAACAAATACACACCTATACGAACGTACCTTTTTGTTACACTGATGTTTTAAAAGTGCATCATGGATAGGTTTTCATCAACAGACAATGAGATATTGACAGTGTTTTATCCACAGGAGCGACTGATCACATGATCGCATCTTCGTTGAGGATGATAATGTGGCAATACGTTTAATCTTTTAAAATATAAATAGTAGATGCTTTTTTTTGTGTTAAAGAAGATGCATCTTCCTCCGGTGCACGCGTCAGTTTCATAATCACCCGCGTATCAACTGGTTAAAAATAGAGAATTGCGACTGAATGTTTTTCTGACTTTCGTAGTTTTAACTTTCGTCAAAAATGAAATGTAAATAAATTTGAAAAAAATCATTCCTTCTGGCCATTTCAGGAATTGTTTCATCGCTGAAAGGATGTTAATTGCATTACTTTACTTTGTTCTTTAAATTAGGAGAGTCCTCACGTAATCAACGCGCCCCCCCCGTCCCCTGTCCCCCGTAGCTGATTAGCTAAACCTTCCTCATTAACGTCCGCAAAACTTCTTTGTGACTGGACGTAGCCTTTGCACTGCAGCAGTGTGAAAGGCTTCTGGGACCCATCAACGAGCTCAGTCTAACGTCTACGTCAGTTTGGGAAGAGTTATAATGAGATGCTCTCTATTTTTAGAAGGTCTCCCAAATCGTGTGTCCGGGGTGAACGTGTGCGCTGCGCTGTCATCTTCTGACGTCCCGATCTGCAATTCAGGACGTCCTAGAATAGTGTCTCGGTGACGTATGCTTCAGTGAGTTGATGATTGCCTAGGTGTGTGTGTGTGTGTGTGTGTGTGTGTGTGAGAGAGAGAGAGAGAGAGAGACAGACGAATGTGTCCTACAGTAAATTCACATGCAAAGCAGAACTATTCTGAAACCAAAGGCTCCTGGGTCACAAGAAAAAATTATTACTTTTCTATTTTGAGTTAATACACAGCTCAGAGGCATTCAATCAGCCGTTTTGCTCTGGGATCATTCTGTTCATTGTCTATCTGCATGTATATATATATATATATATTCATCACCTCCTAGTGCTTCATTAGTGGATGCTTTCCTCTTTTATAAATGGAATATTTATTTAATCTTTTGTCATTTATCGATGCGTTTGTTTTAATGATCAGTTACACCCGGCCTAATGACGCTTTACCCCGAACTGAATGAATTCCTCGATGAGTTTACTGATTGGGGGGCGAGAAAAACAATCCTTTATTGCTTCTTCCCATCATTTATTTATTTCTTCTCCCAGCTCCAAGCAACAGCGCCATATTGTTGTTGTTGTTGTTGTTGTTGTTATTATTGTAGGAAATATTTGCCTGTTATTAGTTTCGGATGTTATCTTTAAGCAAATCCACTCGGAACGACTTGCATATCCATTTTTACAATTAACGTGATCATTAACGCTGTCCAAGAATGATTTTATAATGAAATTCCGAGTTTTTACTTTTTTGGATTACCCACAATGCCATGCTGATGGATAGCGCATGCAGTGGGATTAAACCCTCACTTCGTCTCTACCTAAAGACTGAAACGCGGTGGCGCTTTAACGTCTCTCCAGCTCTCTCATCTCCTCATCCGTGCACTCTGCTCAAACAGATCAGCTTCCGAAAGTTTCAGCACCATCACCGCATCTCGTGGATCTCTAACTAGCCGAGCCGAGTCTCGACTGCGGCGTATAGGCGCGTTGCGTTCTGGGACGTTGGATTTCTCGTTAATATGACGTTGCACGAAAACGGTGAGTGAGAAACAGCGAGGAACCTTATTAAAAAAGCCTTATCGTTTTTTTTTTTCTCCTATTAAACGCCATTGTGACCACGCTAGCAATAAGATCAGCGGGACACACTACCGCTAACTTCTCACTGGAACAATGAAAACACAGCCCCAGCCATCAGATTTGCACCAGAATCGCTAAACACATCAGGAATATTTCAGAATAAACATATGTAATGTTTCAGAGCGCAGGCGTCGCGCCCATAGCAGCAGTGAGTGCGATTTAAAGCTCATTGAACGCAGTATGGACTCGTGGTTTGATTGGTAAACCTGGAGAGTAACGAGAAGACGTACGTGTCATGTTTATGCAGCCTGTAGGACCTTTCGGTGCGGTCACTCTGTACTTATTAGAGAGCGAAGGCGTGGGATCTGTCATGGGAGGTCCATAAAATGAATGCACCGCGACCCTTGGTGGAAAAGGAACTCACAAAAATAGATGGAAAATGTCTGAGGGAGGCAGGAGGAGGCAGGGACAGTAACCTTTCTGCCGTATTTATTGGGATGAGTGACACACTCGAGCGGCTCTTGAATGAATGCCGTCTGTAGAGATTAATCCTCTGAGAGACTTGCCCTTTTCCCGAGACCAGCTGAAACAAACAAACAAATAAATAAATAAATGAAACATCTCTTCTGGCCAGTGAAATAAATGTGCAAGAGAGAGAGAGAGAGAGACAGAGAGAGAGAGAGAGAGAGAGAGAGAGAGAGTCTTTTCTCTTTTCTCCACTTCACCTCACTATTGATGAGAGATTGATTTCCTCAAGGGTTCTTTTAACGTTTAAATGTTCTACATGAAACCTTTTGTAAAAGGGAAAGCCTCTGTTTACTCTGTTTACACATGGAGAGGCTGCGGAGGAATGGAAGAATGTAAAAGAGTCAAAAGAAAGAAAAAAAAAGAAGCGAAAAGTATGAGAAAAGAAAGAAGAAAAAATGAGGCAAAAGAAAAAATAAAGAAAGACAGCAAGAACAAAAAGGTAAGCAGAAAGAAAGGACCCAAAAGAAAGAAAGAAAGAAAGAAAGAAGAAAAAAGTAAGAGGAACGAAAGGAAGAAGTACAAAAGAGTTGAATGAAAGAAAGAAAGAAAGAATTCTTTGCTGAAAAAAATCATGACAGAAAAGTTGTAGCGAAAGGAAGAACATAAACGAATGAAAGTAATAAGCGAACAAACGAAAGAAAAATAGACAGACAGATAGAAAGAAAAAAACAAGTAACCGAAAAGAAAGAAGGAAAGAATGAACAAAGAAGTAAGAGAAAAGAAAGAATAAAAAAAAAGTTGAAAGAAAGAAAGTCTTTGCTTGAAAAGTCGACAGAAAAGTTGTAAAGAAACAAAAGAACGTAGAATAGTCGAAAGGAAGAATGAAAGAAATAAACAAACAAAAAGGAAGGAAGAAAGAAATGCATTTCTTGAAGCGTATACTCTGCATGCACAAAGCAGCATTTGAAAGAAAAAAAGAACTCTTAGTTGAAATAGTCATCAGAAAGAAAGAACGAACAAATAAATAAATAAATAAATAAATAAATAAATAAAAAAAGACAGACAGATAGAAAGACAAAAAACAATTAACCGAAAAGAAAGAAAGAATGAAAGAACAAAAAAAAATGAAGAAAGAAAAGTAAGAGAAAAGAAAGAAGAAAGAACATAAACGCTTCAAAAGAAAGAATGAAAGAAACAAACGAAAGAAAGAAAGAAATTTGTAATGAATGAGGTGAGAATGATTGATTTGTACCTGAGAGAGAAAAAAGCACCGTTAATCTGTACACTCGTTTATGTGTAAAAGGAAATGAATGACGTCTGAGACGTCCGAGTGGTTAAACTGCTTGAAAAACCTGATCTCGTGACAAAAAAAAAGAAAAAGCATGAATTTAAACAACCAACAGACAGATTTGATCTTTCTTTGGAATTTAATACAAATGAAGACGGTATAAAACCTACAAACTCTCATTTCACTTCAACCCAAAACCTTTTATACAAATAATACTTTTAATATCAGATTTAGTCATGATAATTGTTCGAAGTGAAAGATTAGGCGTGTTGTATATTATATGATATGATATGAAAATACGGCTTGCTTTAAATCGTGTGTGAATAACCGACGGTGGTTGAACTCACAGCTTCTCCACGTGTCCAGACGACGTTTAACACAAAGCACAGTGACGCACATGCATTAAAAAGTATTCATGCACCGGGGTGAAAGTTTTGGAAACGTAATTAACGCCATCTTTATCGGTGTTATTGTGTTCACTGGAGGTTTCTGACGCTCGGTGGTTTCAGGCTCGTCCTCCTGCCAGTTAATTATTTAATCAGCTTTGGAGGCCACGCGGTGCGGGCGTGGAGGGGACGCTTCTCCCACGCTGCCTCGCTGCCTCGCTCCACTGCGCTTCAAGCAATTCCTCTTCCCGAAATTACACCTAAATTGCACTCGGCTTTTGGGCCAGATAACACCGAAGACCTTAAAGGAGAGGATTTTCTTCTATCCCTGCGTTAGGGAGGAAGTAGAGAGGGAATTTCACAGTTGGTCAGACATCACCGAAATGCAGGGTAAGCTCTGGGGGGGGGGTTTTAGTGAGCAAATACGGCGGGATATAAAAAGTTTACGCACCCCTGTTAAAATGGCAGGGTTTTGTGATCTAAAAATATGAAACCGAGATCAATCGTATCAGATCTTTTCCACCGTCAGTGTTAAGCAAACGTGTGATTTTTTAAAGAAGTTGAAAGAAAAAACACCCCCCCCCTCTGTTTGCAGGGTTCTACAAAGAACCTTTCAGACTTCACACAGAGGGACAAGACAAAAAGTGCGAAAGAAAGAAAGAAAGAAAGAAAGAAAGAAAAAAGAACAGAAAAGAAGGAAAGAACAAGAAAGAAAGAAAGAAACAAACTAAGAGAAAACTGAAAGAAAGAACAGAGAAAGAAAGAGAAAGAAAGAAAGAAGGAAAGAACAGAAAAGTAGGAATGAACAAGAAAGAAAGTAAGAAAGAAAGAAAGAAACAAATAAACAAACTAAGAAAAATGAAAGAAAGAACAGATAAAGAAAGAAAGAAAGAACAGGAAAGAACAAGAAAGAAACAAACAAACTAAGAGAAAAATGAAAGAAAGAACAGAGAGAGAAAGAAAGAAAAGGAAAGAACAAGAAAGAAACAAGCAAACTAAGAAAAATGAAAGAAAGAACAGAGAGAGAAAGAAAGAAAGAAAGAAAGAAAGAAGGAAAGAACAGAAAAGTAGGAATGAACAAGAAAGAAAGAAAGAAAGAAAGAAACAAACAAATAAACAAACTAAGAGAAAAATGAAAGAAAGAACAGAGAGAGAGAGAGAGAAAGAAAGAACAGAAAAGAAGGAAAGAACAAGAAAGAAACAAACAAACTAAGAGAAAAATGAAAGAAAGAACAGAGAGAGAAAGAAAGAGAGAAAGAAAGAAAGAAAGAAGGAAAGAACAGAAAAGTAGGAATGAACAAGAAAGAAAGAAAGAAAGAAACAAACAAATAAACTAAGAAAAATGAAAGAAAGAACAGAGAGAGAAAGAAAGAAAGAACAGGAAAGAACAAGAAAGAAACAAACAAACTAAGAGAAAAATGAAAGAAAGAACAGAGAGAGAAAGAAAGAAAGAAAGAAGGAAGGAAAGAACAGAAAAGTAGGAATGAACAAGAAAGAAACAAACAAACAAACAAATAAAGGAAAAATGAAAGAACAGAGAAAGAAAGGTTGAAAGAACGAACAAAGGAATGAAAGAAAAAACAAACACAAACAAACAAACAAAGAGGAAAATTAAAGAAAGAACAGAGAAAGAAAGAAAGAACAGAAAAGGAGGAAAGGAACAAGAAAGAAAGAAAGAAAGAAAGAAAGAAAGAAACAAACTAAGAGAAAAATTAAAGAAAGAAAGAAAGAAGCAGAGAACAGAAAAGTAGGAAAGAACTAGAAAGAAAGGTTGAAAGAAAGAACGAAGGAAGGAAAGAAAAACAAACAAACAAACAAACAAACAAAGAGGAAAATTAAAGAAAGAACAGAGACAGAAAGAAAGAAAGAAAAATACATGATGTAAAAAATATGGGGGAAAACAATAGGACATTCTTTTGACAAGAGTCAAAAGAAAGAATGAAGAAAGAAATTAAAATGGCATGAGTTCATGTGGAATAAAACATGCTGATGAAACACATGCAATCAAATCTGTTAATGCTCCTGAAGGATAAAAAACAATCCTTTAAACTGTCACATTTCCAACTTTTCTCTCTCGTCTACCTTTTAAAAGAAACACCTCCATCTGGATTCTGAAACCAACAAAGTATTCAAAGATGAAAAAATAAAACCCGCTAATTTTCTTCAAACATTCAAACCACGAGTTCAGGGTCAATAAATTCCTTACAGAATTCCCTGATTGGATTGGCGAGGCTGAGCACCTGCAGGAACAGATAAGCTGCTTATCTCTGAGCACCCAGTGTTTTCCAGCTCATTTCGCACCGGGGGCCCATTCTCCGACGATCAGAGAGAAGACAAACACCTAAATGCGAGCGTAATTGCACTTTCACTGTCATAATTACGCCATCACAAAGCTGTGAAAAGTAGCAGCATTATCATTAGCGTCGAATGTCGCGCAGATGTTGATGGAAAACCACACGGCATGCTGACGGAGGGAGCCAGAGGCGGCAGGATGTGTGCGCCAAGGGTTTTTACTGGGGAACATCCAAGAACACGCAGCAGGGCTCGAGACACAGTTTAGGGGAAGAAATTATGGAATCATAAGAGTGAGGGGGAAAAAAAAAAAAAAGAAAAAAAAAACCCCCAGGTAAACACTGAAACATAATGAAATGGATGAAAAGGAGGATTTGAACTGCAGGCAATGTGATTTTATAAAGAGAGAACAGAACATGGAGGATACACACTCAGAGCATGATTACACCTTTAAAACACACACGTGGAGCTCATGATGGTGGCGATGATGATGACGATGATGATAATGACACACACGGAACACAGTGTGAGTAAGGAATATCGGAAAAATGAGCTACAGTGGATCTGAAAAGTCTGTGGAATGCGGCTTTGTTCGGAATGATCCAATCATGTCCAATCTCACGTTCAGAAGTAATTATCATACAGCTGTCATTAATGCAATTATTCCGATTAACCCCAAGTAAAGACAGTGAAGCGCGGTGGTGGCAGCATCATGCTTTCGAGCTGCTTTTCTTCAGCCAGATCTAGGGTTCTTATCAAGGTGGAGGGAATCACGGAGAGCTACAGATACCATTCGATTTTAGTGCAGAACCTTCAGGTGTCTGCTAGTAAGCTGAAGATGAAAAGGAATTTCTCCTTTCAGCACGAGAACGACCCAAAGCACACATCCAGATCAACAATGGAACGGCTCAACCAAAAGAAGATTGATGTTTTTGAATGACCGAGCCCGAGCCCAAATCTGTGGGGAGACCTGAAGCGGGCTGCGCACTGGAGATACCCTCAGGATCCGATGGACGTAGAATGTTTCTGCAAGAAAGAGTGGGGAAAATATTGCCAAGGCACGATGTGTCACGCTGATTACACCCAAAAAGACTGGTGTAATAACATCAAACGCTGCTTTAACAAAGTATTCGTTTAGTCTCGTTTTTTTCCTAGTTTTCTTTGAATGTTTCTGATTGATTTTTAATCAGAAATGTATTTGTATACGTATGGGGCGCACGGGGGCTTAGCGGTTAGCACGTTCACCTCACACCTCCAGGGGTGTATAGACTTCTTCTATAGATTTAAGGTCAGTATTATAACAGTGATCATGACACTGCAGTACAGCCGGATAGGGATACGACAGGGTTATGTCAGGTTTATTACAGGGCCGCGTTCTAAATTGTTCCTAATTTCAGGATGTTTGGGAGGTGAAAGCACAGACACTTTCCAGAATATTACTACGCATGCAAGCAGCATAAAGAAAAAAGAGAAAAAGAAAGAAAGAAAGAAAGAAGGAAAGAAAGAAAAAGAACAGGAAAACAAAATGAAAGAAAAGAGAAGAGAAGAAAGATTGTAAAAAAAAAAAGAAAAAAAAAAGAAGAAGCAATAGAAAAGAAAGAAAGAAAGAGTGCGAGAGAAAGGGAGATAAATGAAGAGAAAGAGGAAAAAGCAGCAGAAAAAGGGAGAAAGGAAGTTCACAGTGTGCTGAACTGCTGGAGCGGAGCGAATTCTAGAAAACGGAAGAAAAGAAGGAGAAGAATTCAAAAAGAGAAAAAGAAGAAGACGAATTAGAAGAAGACTGGAGTCTTGCTGGAATAAGCGTATATCATGTTAACGTTGACGTTTTTGTGTTTTTATCAACGTGACACAACGAGTCAGAAAATGGGTGTGTATGCAGATCCGTCTCTTATCGGCGATTAGCTGTGATTTGCTTATGCAGCTTTTAATGAGGAGTCAATTAGCGACTATAATAACCAATAAAGAGCAGAAATTCTCTGCAGGAGGCACAGCGGGGTTCAGATGAGAGAACCGGCGGGACGGACGTATAGATATAGTGTTATTCCTGTAACACAAGATAAATAAATAAATAAATAAATAAGTTATTACTGTGTATCGCTGTTATTATTCGTCCCGACTTTCGCATCTGCGACGAGCACTGGCGTATTCATCTGAAGCGCCTAATGTTCTTCTTACAAATGAAGTCTTGAAGATTCTACCCAGAGTTTCTACGGCAACGCACGAATTGGTTACGCGAAACCGAATTTTAACGTTGTTGACGTTCGTGGAGACCGAATATATCAGGACAGATATAGAGAAAAGAAAGGAACATAAAAAAGTAAGAAAGAATCGAAAGGAGGGGAGGTGAGCGTTAAAAAGAAAGAAAGGAAGAAAGAAAACAGAAACGTCTCGGACTCGGAAGTTAACCGTTACTACGACAGCGCACAAAGTGTTCTGTGTCAGCGAAAACTATATGTTATTTGATTTCTGTTCTTTGATAGAAAGCGTCATGCTACACTCTTACGAGCGCTCAGCTTAATCAAAACAAAGGCTAGGAGAAAAAGAATCCCTAGCGTTTCCATGGTAACAGCTCATTCACAAGGGCTCCACGTAAACGTTTTGAATTTTTTTTTTTTTAAATCGTGTGTAGTTTTCGATATGCTGACGATGTTTATTTAACGTTTGTGGAAGGGGTCTCCAGTCTCAGCGGCGTTATTAACGTCAAGACCGAGAAGAAGAAAAAGAGGCCGGTGAGGGAATGGAGAAGAAGTATGACGTGTCGTTCTTTAAATGGAACGGTTGGAAAAGAATAAAAATGGCCTTGGTGTAAGAGGAATAAAACCCTTCAGGGAACACTTCAGGCGTTGATTATTTTCTAGAACAGAACGACATGGAGTGTTTTATCGGACTGGATTCTGGAAAGTCGCTCATGATTAAACCGTGACATATGGCGAATAAACGTAAGGAAAAGTTCAAAGGCATAGTAAAGACGTAATGTTTTGATTACATCATTGTTTTTGAAGCAGCATGTGCAACAGGTCTGACTCCAGACGGCTGATTGATACACACCCCTCCACCCAGCGTGAGTCACCACCCAGCATGCATCTCTCCCTACAGACCCTCTCACAGACTGCTCGCATCTTCTGTGGAGGCCCCCCGTCTGCGCAACGTCACCAGTAAATCACGGAAAAGATGTTTTCTTCCTTTTTTTTTTTCTTTTTTTTTTTAAAATTTCCTGCTTTTTCACTTAGCTTGTGCTGAAATGATAACATATACTTTATTCTCAGTTTTTAACTTTAAAAATAGCAAAAGCACAAAGTCGTATATATTCCATGGGTTCAGCAATGTTTTGCCCGTTCAACTTGAAATTTCAACCTGTCAACTTGGGGTCGTTTTCTGGCGTCAAACCAACATGGCCGCTCACACTGTGAGCAGTGTAAAATCCCCGTCCTCTACTTTAACATGAGTTTATAACAGTATCGGCTTTAGTTTCGTTAATATAATGGAGAGGTGTTGTTGTTGTGCAGCAATTTCAGTCCAAAATGTTGCCTGAATGTTTGAAGGTCACTATAGTACAACCGACCCAGTAGTCACCCCAGCCTTTAACTGTAAAAAAGAGGTTAGAGTAACTTTTTATGAGCTTTATGTGCTCTGACATAGCAAACACGCGCTTTCATGCAGGAGTCCGCGTTTTTATTATTATTTTTCCACTTGTCGAACGTCACGAAACGATGTTATTACCACTTGCAAATGACCACTTACACATTACAAGGTCATGAGTTGCCATGACAAGCTCGTATCGAGTTGTACAGCAAGGTCATGACATCTGTTAAAGGTGTCATTTCACACCATAATGACTGTCCGTGAAGTGTCACTCGTCGTCTATATGTCTTTTAAGTCCACTGAGATAACGTCCCGAAACTGATGCGCATTAGAAATAAACGGACGTATTATGCGTCTTCGTTACTGAATTAGCGTATGTATTCAGATTTTATTTAGCTAACTTCCTTGTCAAAATGCCACCGTTATAAGATAGCCGCTACGGTTATGTCTCAGAGGATACGTCTTACTCGGTCCTTGTGTTAATCTTTTCCACACACCGTCATCAAGAAATCATTACCTTCCTTGTAAAACCCGTTTTACAACAGATGGGGTAAATGTATCGCGTTAATCAATAAGACCGTGACCCATGAGGCGTGCGGAGTGAGCGCTCTTGTGTCTGGTGTGTAATGTTCTACCAAATATATATAAACCCACGTCATGTTTAAGTGTGATGAAGATGTCATGCGTTTCTTTCACGTGACCCGCTCGTACAGAGCAGAGCAGAGCTTACTGTATGGTGTGACGTCACCCCGGTATGGTTGAGGGGTCTGTCAGATCACACGCTGCCAAACTCACCAGTGCACACAATGTTATACGTGCGGAGTTACCCACTGACTGAGTCGCGGCTTGGAGTCTTAGATCACATGCATTCAGCCGTGATTAATAACATCTTCTTCTTCTGATTTGTCTTATTTTGAAATCCTTGCTTGAGTTTAAAGTGTCACTTAAATCAAAATGGGTGTTTTAGAGCTTTTCGTTCCTGTCCCTTACTGTTATGGACACAATTACAACTTCGACATGGGCAACATTGTGATGGTAGACGACTGGGTCAGAGCATTTCCAATACAGCAGGTCTTGTGGGGTGTTCCCAGTATGCAGTGGTTAGTACCTACCAAAAGTGGTCCAAGGAAGGACAAGCGGTGTACCGGCGACAGGGTCATGGGCGCCCAAGGCTCACTGATGTGCGTGGGGAGCAAAGGCGAGCCCGTCTGGTCCGATCTCACTGAAGCTCTACTGTAGCACTGTAGGGTCAGAGCTGTTTTGGCAGCACAAGCATGACCTATACAATATTAGGCAGGTGGTTTTAATATTATGGCTGATGGGTGTTTAGCCAAAAGTGCTGCTTTGTTTACTGCTGATGCTGTAAGCAGCCGTTTTGATTTGACACCATTTGCAGAACTTGGGTTGAGGGGGCGTTTTTGTTGTTTTATCCTGGTCATGACTCGCGAGTTAGTCAAATGCAGCATAATCGTGTGCTAATGTCGGTCCAATTCAATTCCTCTACAAACTATACAGTATGTAACATACAGTCTACACCTCAACAAGGGGCGGGTCTTGCTCTACATGAGCAGTTTGTTAACTCTTTTGCAGCAACAGCAGCTGAAACCCCTCCCCCCCAAAAATTCTCTCACTATTCTCCATATTTAGCTACTTTTCTAAGCAATTGTCATGTTTGTATTGTCAAGTGGATGGATCTCGAATACTACTGGCTGTCAGACATTTCTACACACAGCCCCTCTGATTTCCTGTTTCAAAAGGAAATACGTCAAAATACAGAATCAAATCACGTCTCCGAAGCCATTTCAGGAAGAGACGAACGTCAGAGACACTTCGAATGCCCTTCGGCAATGCCACGCTGAGATATTAAGAGAAGCAAACTTTTTCAATTATATTTCGGAGTGGAGTTCCTGCACTTTGATTGACACTCACTTCATAACCTCTTCGCTTCGTTCTAATTTGCCCTTGGATATTCAAATTTAAAATTACCTTGATTGCACTTTGCCTATAGTAATTGACAAGGACAAGAATTTCATTTGCTGGATACTTATAACCTTCGTCGTGTGTTTTTATTCCAGGGTCTCCAGGATTCACAAACCTTTATAAGGTTGAATATTTCAGCGAACCATCCTGGTGTCTCCAGCGTCGGTGCTTCAGGACAGGTCTTTTCACGCCTTCTCGCTGGGCTAAGCGCTGGTTTTAAGGCTCCTCTCCTAATTATCGAAGATCCTTACATTTAATTAGCAGGCATGAGCAAAGATTCGTTACGCTACCCCCTGCGTGGAAAGAAGGAGAGCAGAGAGCTTCTCTCAGTGTGTGTGTGTGTGTGTGTGTGTGTGTGTGCGAGTGACGCACGAGCAGGCAGCTGAATCAATGAGACGTCAGTGATGTCTTATCATCGTCTGGTGCAGCTTGACTCCGGTTTGTCTCCCGCTGGTAGAGGTCTTGGAGGATCCTTCATGTCCGTAAATCTTTCAGTGTAAATGACACTAAAGCGTATACTGGAAATAACTTTGCTTCAATATAGTGTTTCAAAAAGCATTTATATGTGACAGGATGGACAGTCAGTAAGACATCAGAATCCCTGAACACACACACTCCTTTCGAAGACCAAACACTTTCCTTTTGAAGCTCGGCACTGAGAAACTTTAGGATTTAGCGATGTAGCATGTCTAACATGTCCAGTAAATTTCATCATGGACACAAACTTAATCACGTGACAGAAACATTCCTGCTGTGAAAAAAAGTCCTTACCAAAAATCCTGTCAGGTTCATTCATGTTAGCGATCTGGCTAATGCTAGCAAGGAATATTTTTTTTTTTGCAAAATAATCCCCTCATAAATCCTGTCAGGATTGCTCATGCTAACGAGCTGGTTAATGTTAGCACTTTCACATTAAATCACTTAAAAATCCTGTCAAGTTAGCTGACGTTAGCTAGCTGGGTAATGCAATCACTGAATATTGGTAGAATTTTAATTAAAAAATCCTCACAGATATCCTGACAGGTTAGCTAATCCTAGTTAGTATTTTGAATCCTAGGCTAATGTTAGCACTGAATATTATTAGACTTTAGTAAAATCTTCTCAGAAATCTTCTCAGGTTAGTTCTTCCTAGCTAGTTGACTAATGTAAGTAGATAGCCTATCTGAACGTTGTCGGACATAAATAAAAAATTGTGGGTTCACGCAAATTAGCTAGCTGGCTAATGCAAGCAAGGAATATTTTTGCAAAATAATCCACTCACAAATCCTGTCATTTTAGCTCATGTTCGCTTGACAGGTAATGTAATCACGTAGCTTATTTTATCTAGTTGTCCTTATGTTAGCATTGAACATTATTAGACTTAAAATAATCCCCTCAGAAATCCTGTCAGGTTTGCTCATGTTCTTTAGCTGGTTCGTGTTAGCACTTAGCTTAGCTTATCTACCTGCTTTTTGTTAGCACTGAACATTAAATCACTTAAAAATTATCTGACATTAGCTAGCCGGCTAATGTAATCACTGAATATCATTAGACTTTTTTAAATAAAAATCCTGACAGAAATCCTGTCAGGTTAGCTCATGCTAACTAACTGGCTAATGTTAGCACAGGACTTTATTGGAATCATATCAGGTTAGTTCCTGTTAGCTAGTTAATAGATAGTAAATAGATAGCCTATCTGAACATTGTTGTACGTTTAAAAAAAAATAAAAATCCTCAGAGAAATCCTGGGTTTACTGATGGTATCTAGATGGCTAATGTTAGCAGTTAGCCTATCACTGGACTTCTCACAAAAATGATCAGAAATCCTCACAAAGATTATCAGTGAAATCCTGTTCAGTTCAGTTCAGTTAGCACTGAACGTGTTTGGACTTAAAAATCCTCTCTAAGATCATGTCACACAATAGTGCACTAGCTAGTTATCTTAGTTACAATCTTATCTATCTGGGTAATGTTAGCAATTAGCTAAGCTTATCTAACTGTTTGATGTTGTTTGATGCTGAACATTGGACTTCAAAAAATCCTCACAGGAATCTTGTCAGGTCAGCTCATGTTAGCTAACTGGTTAATGTAAGCGGTTAGCTTATCTTATATTATCTACCTGGTGAATGTTAGCAGTTAGCTCATCATTTCTAAATTGCTAAAGTTACTGTTTAATGTTACAATGGAACATTATTGGACTTAAAAATCCATTCAGCACGTTTGTCAGGTTAGCTTATGCTAGCTAGCTGGCTATTGTAAGTAGATATCTCTTATCTTATTGTCCGCAATAGTGCTTAGCTTATCTTGTCAGGTAGGTTCATTTTAGCTAGCTGGCTAATGTAAGCTGATAGCTGGCCAATGTAAGCTGTTAGCATATTTTATCTAGCCCGTTAATGTTAGTGCTGAACACCGTACTTAAAAATCCTCTCAGAAATCCTGTTACATTAGCTCATGATAGCTAGCTGGCTAATGTAAGTGGATCATCTTATCTAGCTTGTTTACTCTGCACTTTTTCTTTTCTTTTCATGCACTTATTAACGTCACTCAGTTTTTGAAGTTTATCCATTTCACTTACAAACTAGCTTTTCAGAAAAGGTATGCTAATGTTAATCGTTTATACTATGTGTACTTCGTGGGATGTTCATTTTTCACGTGCAAGTAATGTGTTTTCTCACATAATTAATTTTTCAGACGCGATTGTGTCACATGAGTAATATTTTCCGCCCACTTGTCAGCACGTATTGTTTACATGCGTGTGCAATTTCAGGGCAGGGCACGAGATGTTGAAATACATAATAATAAATACCCCCCCATTAAAGGTTGAAAAATGGCACAAAGCAGTACTTCAGGTTATGAATACTTTCAGATTCTCCAAGTACTTTCACCTTTGATCCTTAATTTTATTCTTTCCCTGCAATCCACTAATCCTTCACACACACACACACACACACACACATACAGAGCTCTCTCTGCATTCCTCATGGAGGCCAAAAGTCCAGATATTCATAAGCTTTTTTTTTTCTTTTCTTCTTTTTTTTTTTTAGTTTGACATTTTCTGAAAATATTGCTGACGTCCGCTTTCACTTCCTGTCCATGACGCTAGCACCGCTTCACAGACTCTCGTAGCTTTTAACATTCAGCTCAGATACTACATACGTGACCGTGAAGGGCTGCACAAACACCTGACGTGGTTATAAAAAGTTCGTAACGATAAATTATTGTGATTTTCAGGATACAACAAAATATTTTTTTAGCATTTGACCATTCCTTGGTGTGACAGCACTCGAGAGCTCTCTGTGGCTTATTTTAAGGAAGGGTCAGTTGTTTACCCATGCTACTTCCTCCTCCACACACACACACACACACACACACACACACAATGAAATTGAACCATCTGCCTGCCGCTGTCTGATTAGCAGCCGGAACAATTACTTCAATCGTGTCATCTTAACGAACCCCTGCGATAAGCAACACCGGGCCCACTAATCCACGGAAAACCTTCGCAAACACAGAAAATTGTCTCTTATCGCTTTTTAGAATAAAGATAAATCACTTCATAAACACCAAATGAAAAACGCAAACATCCTGATTTAATTAGGCTGTAATTGAATTCCTTTTGCAGTTAATCACAATGGACGATAATAATAAAAATAGGGATTAATTCTGCTGTATTATATTCTCTTATATAACATGACAGCGTGGCATTTTGTAGTTAACGGCTGTGTGCTAGAAGGACCAGAAGGATGTGAGATCAAACCCCAGAGATCTGCTGACGGGATTTAAAAGAACAGTTGTACAGGTGTAAATGAATTAAACGAACATACGGTAATTTAGCCGAAACGTAGTCAATCAGACGAGACATACTGTATTTGGTGACGTTTGCCTCGTTAGTTTTGCGCTGGAGCTAATATACAGTGCCTCCAGAAAGTATTCACCCCCCCCAGTGATTACTGACTCTCTCTGCTATATTACAAGAATGGGATTATTTTCTGCTCCTTATGAAGTGACTCGTTACATAAATCAAATTAAATTAAGTATTTAGTTGGCGCAATAATTTGAAAAAAAAAAAACAAACAAACCACCAACCCAACAACCTTAAACTGTTTAACTGATAAGCATTCAGCCTCTCAGGGTGAATTGTCTTTTATTTTTTGCAGCAGATACAGATTTGAGTTGTCTCGGATTTGTCTCGCTGAGCTTTGCGCAGTTTGATTTTGATATTTTCTTCCATTCCTCACTGCAAATGTTCTCCAGCTCGACATGCCAAACTACATGGAGAATGTTGGCGAGCAGCGATTTGCAGATCATTCCTTAGATTTTCAACTGGATTTAAGTCTGGGCTTTGATTCGGCAAACGCAAGCAGCAATCATTCCTCTGAGCGTAATCTTTTTTCTTTTCTCTGACGTTATACTCAGATCTATCCGCTTTCACCTAAATATACACTTTTATACACGTAGACATATTCAGAAAAGACAGAACTACAATGGCTGGAGCTGTGAAGGAGGACGAGGAGGAGGAGGAGGAGGAAGAGGAGGAGGACAGCAGCATCAGAGGGTTCAAAGCCTGTGGCCTTTCCCCAGGACGCCTCGGCTAAACACATCACAGCGGCTCCCTCTAAAGCCCAGCGAGTACTAAAAACACCGTAACATTTACACTAAATTACCGAGCTTCAAAAAGGGCCGTGTATATTTAGAAAAGAATAATCACGTCCTGACTCTAAAGAGTCACGCGATGGGAATCTTTTAATTGAATTCACAATTAAAATTAGAATGAATTAAATAATGTTGTGGTGTTAAAGATGCGGAGTTACTGTGAGCGCATAGAGTCGATTCATTTTCTATAACGCCACGTCCACAACTTTTACATTTTTAAAATGAGTTTATAAAAGAATGACACGTTATACTTTTTATCCCTTTATAGTTACATTTAATGTTGTGGAGCATCCGTGAAACAAATTTCCTGTTCTCACTTACGTCATAGCAGCTATAGACAGTCGTTCCCTCACCTCATCTTTTTTCGCAGCTTGTCATGTTACCAAGAAACTGCAACACCAACAAAAAGGAAGGCGTACAGATGTCGGAAAACTTCAAATCACAGCTTTACCTCTGAGCGTTACAAAGCGCTGACACTGGAGACTCCTTCCATAAACGTTAAATAAACATCTCCTTCTAGAATGCTAACGATTACACGTCACTGTGAATGAGCTGTTGCTATAGAAACCATTAGTATCGGAAGGAGCGCGTTAATATAAATTTGCAGCCGCACTACTGTCAGAGCTGCTGTTATGGAAAATGGATCAACACCAATCAGAATCGTGAATTTAACATATAGGTCAGTGTTATTTCTTTAAAGAACTGGTTAGCACTGTTAGAAAATCCTGTTGAGTAAATTAGCAGCTGTAAACGCAGCCCGCCATTATTTACGCTTACCACTTTCAGTACAGTACATATACATTTCTATCATCGTTTGTGTCAAAACAACATTAATTAATAATAAAACTTCTCATGGATCAGAAATATAGTATGTGATGATTGATGCCTCATGGGTTGCCTTTTATGGAAAAGAGGTGTAACTGCGCAGTTCTGATCTGCCTGGGGGCGGAGCACATTTCCGGACCTCAGAATAGCAAAGGGAATGGCAGAGAATGGCAGTAACCTTTATATGATTATTCAAACATTCAAACATTACACATGGCATCTTTATTGTTGAAGTTATATAACGGTTGTCCATCCATCCATCCATTTTTTATAGCGCTTATCCTACAGGGTCGCGGGGAACCTGGAGCCTATCCCAGGGAGTATGGGGCGTGGTACACCCTGGACAGGGTGCCAATCCATCACAGGGCACACTCACATACACGTTCACACACCCGTTCATACACTACGGACACTTTGGGCCTGTCAGTCAGCCTACCATGCATGTCATTGGACTGGGGGAGGAAACCGGAGTACCCGGAGGAAACCCCCGCAGCACGGCGAGAACGTGCCAACTTGGAGTATAATCTTTATTTGGCACTGTATATCAGTGTTTACATTTAATTATTCGCTAAATGCATTGATTCAGACCAAGGGATTTGAGCTCACAGCCTTCTGGTTACAAAAGCAAAATGGCTGAAATACAACTTTATTATTATTATTATCATTATCTAGGATTATATGTGATTCTGACTTTACTTTCTTTCTGTTCTTTCTTTTCACAGTACCATCGAGAACGTTTTCAGTGCTACAACTTTAAGTCTTTCTTTTTTTTTCCTCTTACAGAAAGCCAGCTCCACTTCAGCACCGGAGCAGGAAACACACCGACATTTCAGTGTAAATCTGACTCACGTAAGAGCACTTGGTGTGATCCCAGGTGCGCCGTGAATCAAGCCTTATTCGTTCTGTTATTAGGAATTATTGTATTATAACAAAGCTATCTGAAGGAATCGGATGGCAGGTTTAATGACTAAAACGCTGCGTTGGTGGAAAGTTGAGGAATACAAAGTTCTACGGATGCAATAAATAACCAAAATATTCTTGCGCATATTTAATGAGGGGAATATGTGAAAGGTTTGATTATATTCATAAAATAAATCTGTTTATGGTGGAGTCAAGCTGTCTGAGGGGCAGGGTTGAAAAAATAAATAAAAAGGGGACCTCTTACATACAATGGGGAAGAAAACGGGGCATCTGGAGGTCATTAACTTGTGTTTTGTTCTACTATAGAGGCACCCTAGAGGGCATGTCATCTCAATTTCTTGCATGGAAAGGAGCCTTTAGGGCACTGCATCACGCATTCGCCACTGAAAGAGTGCCCTAGACAGCACTTCATTTCTCATGTGCAATTCATTTACTCATATGTGGGGCACCCTAAAGGGCACTACTTCATGTTTTCTCAGACATAAGGGCACCTTAGCGAGCACTTCATCATGTTTTCTTGCACATAATGGAACCCTAGAGGGCACTTCATCACATTTTCTCGCACATAGGGGAACCCTAGAGGGAACTTCATCAGGTTTTCTCATGTGAGGTAATGCTTCAAAGCACTTCAGCATGTTTTCTCACACATAGGGGAACCCCAGAGCGCCTGTCACCACATTTTCTCGCACGTTGCGGAACCCTAGTGGGCATTTAGTCATGTTTTCTTGCACGTAGTGGAAGACCTATAGAACACTGTGTCACACATTCTCCACTGGATGTACACCCTAGAAGGCACGTCATCATATTTTTTTCACACATAGGGGCACCCTAGAGGGCACTTCATTTGTTTTTTTGCACATAGGGGCACTTCAGAGGGCACTTCATAAAGTTTTATATATATAGTTTGCATTTCATCACATTTTTTTTTTCCATTTGAAGTGCAGCCATTAGGGCACTTCATCACATTTCTCTACTGTAAGGACACCCTAGAGGGCACTGTATCACATTTTATCAACCATAGGAGGACCCAAGAAGGCACTTTCATAGTGTTTTTTAAACCCCCGACCCTCCCTCCCGAATGCCCCGGCAGGTATGAGCACATGTATGCACATTTTTATTTGTAAATTCAGTGTAGCTTTGGAAATTCCTATTTGATGCACTAGATTTCAAGAAAGAATATCTTAGAAGGATATAGATAATAAATCTTTCCTTTGTTCAGTGCCAAATATAACACATTTATACATTTATACATTTACTGTCAGCAGATGTGAACACTCAGCGTCTGGCTCCATCTAGTGCAACAATTGCTTCACACTCTGTAGCTCTTTAATGGGGTCAGTGTATTATTGTTTTTAGTAAAAATACAGCGCTGTGCAAGAGGTTTCAGGCGCTGTACATTTTTTCTGACAGACGATCATCATAAATCTGAAAGCCATGTGAAAATGGCTATATATATTATTTTTTTAATGCCATTTCTTTTTGTTCATTAAAATAATAAAAAAAAAACAACAACAATATTATATTATTACAGGAAATATGATTATTAATATGAAATTGCTAATAATATGTTTACTATAATATTAATGATTATAATATCCTAAATAAGTTCTATAAAGTATTTTAATATTAAATATTAAAATGATATTAATAGTTTAAAATATTATGTTTTTAAATACTCAGCATTATATAGGCTACAGTAATATGCAATAATTATAAACATAATCTTTGAGATAATATTATAATAGCTAATAATCAATTAATAATACATTGGCTTTTTATTTTAA
Organism: Ictalurus furcatus; assembly: GCF_023375685.1. Taxonomy (NCBI): domain Eukaryota; kingdom Metazoa; phylum Chordata; class Actinopteri; order Siluriformes; family Ictaluridae; genus Ictalurus; species Ictalurus furcatus. The sequence goes on along the minus strand of NC_071263.1, from coordinate 3,012,602 downwards.
ATGAACAAAAACAAAGAAATACAGTTTTATTTTTATTTATTTATCTGTCTTTCTATCTAGTTATGTATTTATTTGATTTTTTTTTTTTTTTTAATTTTCAGCAATCATTATTTTACCCTATTTTACCTCTTTGATGTCTTTGACGCCTGGTGTCCACATGTGGATATTTCAGTATTTCAGTGTCTTTTTAATATAAATGATATTTAGAGACAATAAAAAAGCAAATTCATGTGTCTGTATTAATGTATTTGGAAAAACAGTGTAAAAGCAAAATGGCATGATTCAGACAGAGACAGTCAGAAAGTGCAGGAGCTCAGAACTTGCTCTGAGTTGAAGGATCTTGTTGATTTGTTTTAAATCTGGAGTGGATGAAATGTGTTGTGAAATGTGGATGAAGTGCATATTACCAGCAGATGTCACCACAGCATTATAGTTTGACTTGTTTGGCGTCCTGAGAATAGAAACTATACCTGAAACCAAATGTTAGAGCTCATGACATGACGTACACAGTAAAATCCCTAGTGTTGAATTAACACCCCGAGTGTTCATTCGTGTCCAGTGGACTTATATAAACACTGTAGGGTGTAAATTCATCACTCTGGGTGTTAAATCAACACTGGGGATTTTGCTGTGTTAAATATTAATATTAGAATATTAAACAACAGGTGCAATATTGATTAATGTACCGATATGAATTATTAATTCATATAAAACTGGGTTCAGTGTGGTAGAAACATTGTGATGTTTGATGCAGCAATCGCACAGCATGGTCGATTCAAAAGATAACAAATGACATTATACACTATTATTAAATGGTTAACTTCATTCAAAGAGATCCAATAACAAGAACGGTATTGTAATTAAAGAACATTTATAGATTGAAATATCATCTTGAAGTTAGGGCGGGGCAATATGACCATGTAATATCAATATCACAATCATTTATGTCACATTACCTTTTTGGGGGGGAAATTAAACATTTTGTACTTGACATTATAAATGTAAAATGTTTTATAGACATTATATAAACAGTTCCTTGAACTTTATTTATTTATTTATTTTTAATTACTGCATTTGCATTGCAGACCTTGTTCTCATATTGTAAATAATCTGGATATTGTAAATATTTTACAACACTTAATACAACACTGCTATTACTACTATTTCTACAACAACTACTACTACTACTACTAATAATAATAATAACAAAGTATTATGTTTTGTTTATATGCAATATATTAATATGTTGTTTATAACATTATTATATAATATTATATATAATATTTAAATATATTACACAGACATTTTGAGTGTTAATGGGATGCTTTTAGGCATTCTTGAAAACCATGCACGATTAATATAATATTATTATTATTTTTTTTTAGGTATATAAGTAGCCTACTTTTTTCTATATCCTAGGAACATCAAATTCATTTGTTTAATATTTTAGTCCCTTATCGATTACATGGTAACTTTTGGGCTAACAAATCATAAATAAATCAGAATATTTTAAAAAGACATACAGTATTGTATAGCGCCTGTTTTGACCTCACAACAATGGCGCGAAAGGTAAAGGTTTCATATTACCTCACCACGATGGCGCGAAAGGTAAAGGTTTCATATTACCTCACCACGATGGCGCGATAAGCTGCCCAACCCTTCACGGAAAAAAACAACAACAACAACCCGGAAGTGAAGGGGCGGGGCTTATTCCGGGCGACTGATGGGAGGAAGCTAATATGTTAGCTGATTTTAACGCACAAGTCGTGAATTCTCAGGCTGTCGCGCGTGCACTTGGCTACGACAGGAATTTCCCGTTTAAGCGACGTTTTATTTCGTTTTTTCGTCCATGCCTCCGCTTTCCTGATATGACACCGACAAAGAAAATACGACACGGTCGTCTGGGGAGAATCTTGAAGAAATGATGTCGGGTTCGCCGGGACGGATTTAATTTTGTGTCACGCGCCGCTCCGTGGGTTTAATAATGAAATCGGAGGCGAGTCCGTTAGCCAGTCAACGCTGTTGCTATGTAACGTTAGCTAGCTGTAGCGTTTTAAGTTAATAACACTGTCTGTCATGGTTTAGTTTTTTTCCTCCCCCTTTGTCTTTCGAAAGGTTTATCATATTATTTAGGCTTTTAAAAATTTCATTGATAACACATCAGTTTGAAATGAAGGTTCAGTGATACGTCAGCTAGCTAGCTAATAAATAATTTACATAGATACATAACTAGCATAGCTGGAGTTTAGCTGGTGAAATTCTTAATACAGAGGAATAACAGACTGGTAATTCAGCTAAGAAAGGGGAGAATTGCTTTGTCGGTTTAAGTTTACGAGCCAGTGCTGATTTTTTACTTGCACAAGACATTAATCAACATTCAAGTCAGTCCGGCGGTTATGCTAGCAATTTGACTCGGAACCGACTCGGAACCGAATCTAATGTAAGTTAGGTTAAAAAGTTCTGTTAAGCGCGTTGACAGTTTGGGTTTCAGGGAGTAAATATTTGAGGCCCTGCGTGATTTCCAGTTGAGATTTGTGGCACTCCAGCAGGGAGTTGGCTTTCTGTCAGCTTTCTGATCGACTCTTAGGAATATTTATCATCTTACTAACTCTAAATCAAAATGAAGAACTACATGGCGAAGACCAAGATGTGAATTGGAAGAAGGTTGAGCTTATCATGGCCTCTTTTCCTTGGCGTGACTTTGTTGCCCTGGAGGCTGAGATGTTCCAGAAATAAATAACGCGTTTCTAAAGGATTCTAGGATTTATGGATAAGTATGTGTATATGTATATGGGTCTGTCTGGATCCTCCGACTAGATCTCTCTTTTAACGTTGGTCTTCTTGTGGAGAACTGTGTTTGTGTACAAACATGGGAGAAACCAGCCTGAACGACTCGAACGTCAAGGTGGCCGTCCGCGTCCGACCCATGAACCGGAGAGGTGAGGAACCAAATCTCAAATCTCACTTCCTAATGATGTCATTATGATGTCATTACACTGTCTTTTATTGATGACATGTTTGGAATGCGACACACCCTCTCCTACCCCCTCCTACGACCTCATACCCTCTCCTTCACGCTCATACGCTCTCTCATCCTCTCCTGCCCTCGCAGGTACCATTATTGATGCATGTTTTGTCCCTTTATTTCCTGGAAGGTGCTTGTGGTCTACTTTTAAGCTTTACAATAGATCCTCGAGGTCAAATTATGTACCTTTTTAATTAGTCTTAAACGGATATTTATGCATATTAAATTACAAAAACCTCATTGATGAGGGTGCCATTATTTATGAGAGGTATTTAGGGTTAAGGGTTAGCTTTTCCCGTCCCTCGACATGATTATGCAGGTGTTGTCACGCTTGTCTCATATTGGCACAACAATCAGAATTATGATAGATCTGATCTGAAACGGAACACCGCATCATCCAGGGTGTATTCCCGCTTCACTCCCGGCATTCCCGGGATAGGCTCTGGATCCACCGCCGCCCTAACCAGGAGGTAAAATAACGAGCCTGAATATTGTTGGATGATGTTTGGAGCGGAAGCTGTGGAATTTATTTTACAGTTACACCACATCATTTGCACACCGAGCTACTGCAGTGCATCGTGGGATTTCAGGAGTGCACCATGCTTTTAGACACGACAGCTTGCGCACCGTGTACGAGACGCGGTGTCGGAAACGGGCATCGTTCCGTCGTAACGACAGGACCTGTTAAAATATTCGCGCATATCAGTTGGTCTCTGACCCTGGGTCGAGTTTACAAAATGGAGGTTTTATTGGAAGGGATTTGTCATCGTGCTATCATGCAAAAAAAGGACATCATAAGGACACACTGCTCTGTCCTGGTGATGTACCCGTGAAGCTCTGGATCTTTCCCAGAAAGATAACTCAGACTTTCAGTGTCGTTACGTGAAACTCGAACGTCCGGGTGCAGACATTTCTGGAAGGTGAACTTTGTCCACGCGCCTCAGTAAATAAAAGGCAGCGAAGCATGTAAAGTCGTCACGTGTTGGATTTGTGTGTAAAAAAAAAAAAAAAAAAAAAAATTCGGTCACAAGACGACCTTAAACGCTCTGAGATCGAATTAATCTCTAATCTCACTCGGGTACAGGTTTAAGATTCGGCTTTAGATATATATTTCTGTCTAGGTCTTTATAGCGTTATTATTTTTTTAGAGAGTTTCTGTACACTTTTTAAACGCCATAAAATCAGCAGACCGGAGTTCACTCAGATGTGGACTGCCGTCTGTCCTTGCCTTACTTCCTCAGATCTCTCCTCGGTTCTGTTTCCGTGTGTGTGTGCGTGAACAAAAGAAGGAAGGGAGTCTCAGCGAGCCGTAATGAACTATTTGCTAACGTTGCATAACAGCGGCACGTTCACGTTCTTCTAGTTCGAGTCCAAAAATCAGAGCGAGGAAATTCGTCGACCGTTCGAATAATTTCCTGACGCTCCACGTTGACAGGAAAGCGATGAGCTCACCTGCTTATCTGTTGTCAGACTGACGTGTAGGGTTTGTACACTGTGCATGACTAACGAGGCGGCGCTTCTCAATTTACTGATTATTTACTGAGTTAAAAAAAAAAAAACACACTTTGCACGCTTATTGTGCCGGTGCAGTTATTATTATTATTATTATTATTATTATTATTATCAGTCTCTCTTAACATATATTAGTACGTCAGATGTTTCGACACGTTCTTTTCTCCCAGCCGCAAGCTCCGTTCTCTCCCAGTTTCTCCTCCAGTTCCTCCTCGGCTCTCGGAGTGGGCAGGAAACCTCGGTTTCCTCTTTAAACCGAGCTGCTGGTTGGCATTTTTGGTTCCACGCCGTGCCGTGTCCTCTCCAAGGATTTCTGAGTCAGCGACATTTCCTCTCTAGTTTCCAACACCGAGCTGCTAAAGCTCTGAACGTTTTTGATCCGAATGGTTATTTATCATCAAATAGTGTTCGAATAGAATTTACTTTCCTGGTCCAACACTTACTTCCTTTTTTTTTTTTTTTTTTTTTTTATTGGCGTGGCTAAATTTGATCTGTTTTGCATGCGGTTATTAAAACGTGCTCAGAAGTTTTTGCATATTTAACATCAAACAGTTAAATTAAACATTAAACCAGCTTCAATACTATTACCGTAGACCAAGATTATGATCTATATCATAACGTCCCCCCCACTGAAATGCCTCGAGGGGTCGTAAAATGGGGAGGGTAAAAAGTCTTTCGTGAAAAATTACTACCGGACCAGTACCGAAGGTTCTGTTGGAATATCTCTTGGTTCTTTTGTATTTGTAGCGAATGTATAAGGAACAAAACGCTCGGTATGACGCCGTTACAGGAACATAATCGAGGATGAAGTGGCGTGATGAAGCGGCGTTTCCGTTAAGTTGATTATTTTCCCATGACGGCACGTCGCGACGTGTTTTATTCCTCTTACGCCACAGCAGTTTGCCAATGTAAGGTTATTATTTCTTAATTTAAGAAATGTCGTTATATTTACACCTCTGACACTGGAGACTCCTTCCGTCAATGTTCAATTAAACCTCAGGTTGTGTCATCTTATATGTAAATCATTATACACACGATGTAGGAGTCGCACAGCTGGAGGACGGGATGCGTGACGCTCCTGTTGCTAAGCGATTGGCGTTTGTTATTACGGACGGCACCGTGTACGGACATGCCCGAGTCTCAGTTCCAGCTAAACAAACCGATTTCTGTAATTAATTCAGATGGAATATATGCTGTTAAGCTTGTTTACCACTAAAGTCAACAAAACAACTTCCTGCATTCGTTGTTCAACAAACGGTCCGAGGACGCTGTCGGTGTGTGTGTTTGTCTTCAGGCAGGAGTATTGTTATGGCTGGTATTTTAAGTAATTCATTGTTTAGACCTCTCTCTCTCTCTCTCACACACACACACACGCCCTCTCTCTCTCTCTCTCTCTCTCTCTCTCTCTCTCTCTCTCTCTCTCTCTCTCACTCACACACACAAAGCCAAAACATTTCCATGTCCCATTTCACCCCCCCCACCATTTTGTTCTTCAATAGCAGCCGCATCAGTCTGTTATTATTATTTATTACACATAAATCGTAGTGTGTGCGTGCTGTACAGAATGTTGAATCCGCTGTGTCTCTCCATATTTGTCAACAGAAAAGGACCTGAACACAAAATGTGTGATCGAGATGGAGGGGAACCAAACGTTCCTGTATCCTGCAAGCGGGAACCTGGGAAAAGCCGATTCGAGGTGAGCTCACGTCAGAGAGGAGTTTTCGTATCTGCTTCAGAGAGCCGGCATTCTTTTCTTCATAACATTCTACTTCTTCTTCTTCTTTTTCTTATTATTATTATTATTATTGTTCTACTCGAAAATTTGTTTCGTTTTTCCTAAATTGTTAAGCAAGAAATAACAAACTACCACACGACGCTGATTATTTTCCACTAACAGCACATCCACAGCGAATCGTTTTATTCCTTTTATAGCTCTGCAAAGCACTCGTCTTTTGTTCAGTTACTATAGAAACGATAATGTTTAGTATTACACAGAGTACATTTATTTAAACCTGGGATTTGCAGCTGCACTACTGTCAGAGACGCTGTTCTCGAAAATGAATCCACACCTTCAGACCAATCACAATCCAGAATTCGACAGTTTGGTCTTTCTTCGGTCGATCATTAGGATTTGTTGGACGTACACGATTAACATATGATCGAGACGGTGTTTGGTTTTTTGTTGTTTTTTTTTTTTCTACCGGTGTGTTTGGAAGCCATTTTGTTAGCGCGCCTAAATATCCAAATATCGTTCAAACTAGCTTGTGTCGTAGAATTTTGTACCGATATCAGTAAGATGTGTGCGTGTGTGTGTGTGTGTGGGGGGTAAAGCTGTGTATAACCCATGTTTCCAGACATAACTCTCCTCCGTCTGACTTCTCCCTATTTTCTTCACCCCTCTGTCGCCGTGGCAACGTCGGGGGGAAGGTTAACCCCAGGTCACCCTCAGCCGAAGGACGGTTCTCCACGTTAGACAGGAGAGCATAGAAGTTAGCTTTAGCATCTGTTGGCCATAAACGTTTGTTTTATGGCGGTAAACAAGAGAGCGCCATCACGGCTTTCTCCCGACGTGGCGCGTGGACAAAAGGAGCTGCTTTTAAACTTGGAAGTGAATGGACCCGCCGCCTGCTGCCTTCACACAGCGGACAGTTTAATTGCAGACCGGAGTTCATGTGTTGAATTTCTGCTCGTGTTACCACCGCACCAGATGCCGCCGCCGGCACGGTTCACGTGGGTGCAGCGTGGCCGCTCACAAATCCCGCGCACTCCGATTCATATTCATTGTTCAGGTGGGCGTTAGAGAGCATACGGCATTCTCCCCCGCCGTCGCACCCCGTCTCATCGGACACGTCTCCCTCTTCCTTTTGTCACGGAGGGGATTCCACGACTTTGCGTGAGCGTATCTCGTACTGACTCCGACGGGTCTTAGTGCCTGACACTTTTAATAAAATCCAGATCGTACGAAATAGATTTACGTTCACGATTACGTTAATTAAAGAATAAACGTGTGTGTATTTGCTTTTAAGATGAAAGCGAGATTTTTCTCAGAGATCATTAAAGACGCTTCACAGCTTTTATGAACAAAAATGACCAAAACACCAACTAAAAAAATATATATATAAAATTTAAAATCCATCACGTTCCTGTTTTGTCTTTTGTCTTTTCTTTTTTTCTTTTTCTTCCCCAGGTTCTTCGCATGACCGTGAACACTTTTGTCACACCTGTGTCTTGTTGTGGCAGGTCTGTGATGACTAGACTCTTCACCTCAGTTTATCAAAGAACGAAACGTACTTTTATGCGTTTATTGTTTGGTTTAGTGTTGTGAAAGGAGTTAGTTACTGTTCTCATATATGTTATAGCAGCTATAAACAGTGTCTCCCTCAAAACAAACAAAAACAACCAAACTTGCCGCTTGACCTATTTTGTACTATCATTGGTTTAGCGTATGTAAATGTCTGCCTGACTGTAATGTAGGTCAGATACCGTAACCCATCTCCTCACCGCTCACGGGCTGCGTATTTGCATACAACTGAAGCGGAACGTAATTCTTAAAATGATTGCGAGAGACCGAGCGAGTAAGTACGTGAGTAACGTTTAAACGGCTTGTCTCATCTTTCTGACATCGTGTCATGTGGTTCCCCGTCAGGAGGTCAGACGCGGAGCCTCTTAATCACTCCGCTGACTCACACTGACGGCTGCCTCCGAACAACCGTGTCGGGTCTTGAGAACGTGCCGTAGCGTAAGCGGACGGAAGGAGACGCTTTATCGCACGGCGTGTTCATCCATCATCGATCGAGACGCCAACGTGATCTATTTAATTCTCGAGACTTGGACTTGTGAGCCAGTTTCTTAAGATACATAAAATAAAAATAACCACCATAGCTGTATGGTAATGATGTAGTTCTAGGCAATTACACGGAACTTCTGTGCTTGTATTTATGGTTGGCTTTTAAACCAGAGAGAGAGAGGAACCTGGTCATCCTTCTTCCTGTTTGGTGGAATGGGTCTCTCTGGTGGATCTGATGGCCTCAATCAGTGGCACAGTCCCGGACCTTCGTTAGCCGGGCGTTATTCAGGACCCCGTCGAGCCCTGGTGTGATAAATGATAGGAATTTAGGAGCATGCTGTGTGTAATGTTGGCCTCATCCACAGAATTCTAACTGTGCAGCTATGCAGGAGTGGCAACTGTCTCTGGGGGAAATGAACATTATGTACGACTGTGTGTGTGTGTGTGTGAGAGAGAGAGAGATAGGAACAAGTGTGTGTGTGTGTGTGTGTGCACTGTGCAGGAGTGCAGCAGCTGCAGATGCAATCCACACACCATCAGTGCTCGCTCAAATAACCAGCACTCTTCGACTCCGAAACAAAAGATGAAGCACTGAAGAGTTCCTGTGAGGAAATCTGATCATTATTAGACACTAAAACACTCCAACAACCCAAAGTTTGTGTGTTTACACTCATCCTCCAGCCTGGTTGTGATTGGTCTCACCTGTCGCGAAGGTATTTTTGGGCTAATAATAACCACACGCTTTATTATGAAGGTCAACATGATAACGATGCGAGTCTTACAGTATGAAGAGAAAACATCTGAAACAAGTTAGTTAATGTTGTTACTTACATTATAGCAGTCTGTCCTTCACCAGCCTCTCTTTCTTCTCTTTCTTCAAATTACTAAGACTTGTCTGACACTGGAGACTTCCTTCTTAAGGACGACACTATATCAACACACACGTTTACAGATATTACCGTAGAAACGATGACGTATTCGAATGTAAACATGTGACTTGCAGCTGCAGTATTGTCTGAGCTGTCGTTCCAGAAACTGCCGGCCAATCAGAATCCAGAATAAAACAAACCGGTCACCATATAAAATAAAAAAATAAAGGCAAGACGTGTGTGTTTGAGCTAGCTAGGGGATATTAGAGGTTGTTAATTGTTGTTAATTAGTTGTTAACCTTGGAAGTGCATCTTTCTATACTCTGATATGAGTATGAACCAGTATAAGGAGAGATAAGTGAGAATCAGGGGCTTTGTCTGCACTGAACTAATGCCTTTTTGACTTCTAACACACACACACACACACCAGAGACCTTGGTCTGTTTCTCTCACACACAGTCCACAAAACACACCATCTGACCTTTAGCTGTGTGTTAGTTCTGTGGCAGAAAAATCTGAGAAGCAAAAAAAATATATATGTCTGAAATTGAAATCTATATTTGAAAAGGTTTAGTAAGTCGTCTTCCTTATCGATTTTATCAGACGTTACATTCCTGTTCCAGGTATAATCTCTCCTCAGTGACAGGATGAACTGATTATTTATTTATTTATTTATTTATTTATTTATTACCACATCAATCCGGAGTGTCTCACGCAGCAGACGGCCCCGCGATGCCCCGAAAACGCTCCACGGGGGGCCGAATCGCTTCCAGCTCGCTCTGCAGCGTGACGGGAGATTCTCCCGTTCCGCTCGTTATCCGGCGACAGAGCTCTCCGAGACATGGCCTGATTTTAAACGACAAGCCGAGCCCGAGGTCACCGGAACCGAAACGCCGTTTTTGCTTTCTGCGTTTGCTTCACTGGCTTTTTTCGGATCGCGCGCTCCGGTCACACTGTTTTTTTTTTTTTTTTTTTTTTTTTTTTTACTCGTTTTTTTTCTTTTTCTTTTTAATGTCATTTTCAGGACGCAGAAACAAACTGACTACGTGCCCTTCGTTAGTGATGAAGCATCAATTTCACTCTACTTTGTACTCATAGGTGTGAAAGCACCCTTTAGAACAAAATCAGCATGTAGGAAAGCTAAAATGATTTCTTTTGGATTCATTTCAAACCCAATTTTATGAATGCCAGACTGACTAATTGTGATCTCATGCATTATGATACCAAAAACAATACTGAGGTACGATGACAGTCCTATAGTAACATGCTTGTAATGATCTAAACGTGGATAACTAACTGTATAAATATATAAGGTGTGTAGTAATGTTTATAGAGGTCGTTATATGTGCATATGGGGTGTAGAACAGCTCTGAGTCAGAGTTCCCAGTGTGTGTTTACTCTGTCCTCTCTCTCTCTCTCTCTCTCTCTCTCTCTCTCTCTCGCCGACCGATCGTCTCTTTGTGTTCGGGTCCACTGAGCAAAGTACAGCTGATGACATGGACTCAGGGTTTAGGTTTCTGGGTCCTAGTGCATGTACACTTTGCTAATAATGAGCTATTTTGGTCCACAGTATGTGCGATTTCATGCTTCTTCTGTTTTCTAGAACAGTACCAGATGGTGTATATGTATCGTTGAAGCACATTTATACCAAGAATTGTAAGTTAATCATGATAACCAGCGTGATGATAAATGTCTGGTGTATTCCTTTTCTCCCTCCTTTATGTGAACCGGTGCCGTGTTGGAATGTCATCCGGCAGGAGTCAACCCAAGGTAATCTAATCTAAGAGCACTCTTTTAGTGCATCCTACCTTTTTTATAAATCAGTCATACGAGCACATAAACAGAGATGTTTAAGCCTTTTTTTTTCCTGTCCTTTAGACTTTTGCGTACGATTACTGCTTCTGGTCCATGGACGAGTCCGAAAAGGAAAAATATGCAGGTATTGTTAGGACATCCCTTCTGCCGGATCTGCCAAACTTTTACGCATAATGCTTCAGAGCTGTGCATTTTAATGTCCGAGTTTTATTTACTCGGGGGGAGGGGATGGGGGATGGGGGGGGTGGATGAATCATGTGAACTGAAATTTGAGTAGCAGTTCAATCAAAATGCAAATGTCAGCGGGAACATTTCCCAGATTTGGATATTAGAGGTTGATCTTCCTGGTCGTTCTGAAGGACTGTCGCATTCTTTAACCCTTTATCCACAGGACAAGACATAGTGTTTCAGTGCCTCGGGGAGAGTTTGCTGCACAACGCCTTCCAGGGTTACAACGCCTGCATCTTCGCCTACGGGCAAACGGGTGAGAGACGCTCCATACGCAACCAGGTCGTCCCATGGTGCATCGCTTCGGTCTTTAATCTTTTATTTTACACCCAAGTCAGTAGGCGAGAATCTGACCAGATTCGTCTCTAAGATCTATGTCTCAATGTTAAAGACAAATTAAAACAGACTTATTTAAAAAAAAAACAACTTTGTTGGATGTTCAGGTGGGAGGTGAAAGAACATATTACCCAATATTATGTCACTTTCATCTCATCAATAAATTCAGTTACTGGACCAGCTGATGAGTTACTGGACCAGTGACTTTATACTTATTCTACAGAATTTAACATTTTGAACTTTTCAGTGTATTTTATTTACATCTATTTTTCGTATACATTTTAAATACATTTCGTTAAAGTATGAATCAAACCTATTATACATTTATTGTGTATTGTAGAATCTTCTAGTGTTGTGATATTTTTTGTCATAACACCCAGCCCTACTTCACATTATCCCTTTAGGCAAGACGTGTGTGTGTGTGTGTGTGTGTGTGTGTGTTTTAGCTAGCTAGGGGATATTAGAGGTTGTTAATCGAAATATTAAGGATGTCGGTGGATGTGAGTCATTCTAAGAATGCAGGAACGTTCCTGGATAATTTCCTGAAAAGTGTGAGAAATCTTCAAAGTGTATCTTTCTATACTCTGATTACAGTGTGTGTGTGTGTGTGTGTGTGTGTGTGTTAATGTAGGCTCGGGGAAGTCGTACACCATGATGGGTTCGGCAGACCAGCCGGGTCTGATCCCTCGGCTCTGCAGCTCGCTGTTTGAGCGCACGCTGCAGCACCAGAGACAGGAAGAGAGCTTCACCGTGGAGGTCTCTTACATGGAGATCTACAACGAGAAAGTTCGGGACCTCCTCGACCCTAAGGGGTGAGGATCAGCACATGATTGACCATGAGCACTGCACACGTTTATTATGTCATTGCTTAACATTCTGGAGGCATTGACCAGTAACATTTTATATATATATAAAATATAATGTATCATTTTTTTCCTGCCGATAACAGCATGTCACGAAGTGTTTTATTCCTCTTATACCATAGCAACAGCACAGAGATTGTTATTAAGCACTTATTTATTAAACAATGACACGTCTTACTTTTTTATCTGTTTATAGATACATTTAATGTTATGGAACAAGACGGAAGCGTGCAAAACGTAAACTAAATGTCCTAAAGATGTCGAGAACACGTACAAAAAACTTACAGCTTTACCTCTGACACTGGAGACTCCTTCCATAAACGCTAAATAAACAGCTCGTCAAAGAAACGTCTGCCGTACACGTCCCCGTGAATGAGCTGTCACTATAGAAACAATAACGTATCGGAACGTGCAAGTTAATATTAATTTGGAGCCGCACTGCTGTCGGAGTCGCTGTTGGCCACCTGACCAATCACAATCTAGAATTCTAGAGCACTGTGGAGTAATTGGTGCAAGAGCTGTAATAATCATACCGTTTAATGCTACCTCACAGTAAGGGGGGGGGGGGAGTGGTAAGCGTGGGGTAATAGTTTCACACGCAGCAGATTGCTCGAACAGCATTGGCGCCGGTCATGTCGATTGGTTTAACCTTGCCGTCTCTTCACAGGAGTCGTCAGGCTCTGAAGGTGCGAGAACATAAAGTGCTGGGGCCGTACGTGGACGGACTCTCTCGGCTCGCCGTCGCGAGCTACAAGGTACAAGTCTAGTACAGACAAGACGAGCGATGCGAGAGTCCTTACTATTTTTAGACATCATGTTTTCACAGCTGCTTGTGCAGTGCAATATATTTCACAAAATGTCTTCAGGATTTTGCTTTTGTTACCGATTTCACTCAGCCAAAAGGAAAAAAAAAAAAAAGGTCAATTGAAAAAACTGCACGTTTTTACCACAGCAATACGCCACCGTTTTTATTAAACAACACGTCATACTTTTATTTATCTGTTTGTGGTTAGATTTAACGTTGTGGAACCTCCATGAAACAAGTTCGAGTTTCTCACTTACGCTATAGCAGCTGTAAACAATCGTTCTCTCACCAGGTTTTCGTCCCCCCCCATTAAGAAATTAAAATAATTAAAAAATAATAAAACGGAGCTTGTCATGTTACTGAAGCGTGAACTCCTCTGTCCTGAAGAAAACTTAAAACCTCTGACTGTTGCAAAGCACCGACACTGGAGACTCCTTCCATAAATATTAAATAAACATGTCTTTACAGAAAACTTCACATACATATCAGCGATTATTCAGGTTTGCGTATGACATACAAATGCTAGCACATTAATCTAAACCTGTGATTTGGAGCTACACTACTGTCAGAACTGCTGTTATAGAAAATTAATCAACACAGCGCTGGTGAAGATTATGATGTATCGAATCTTTTAGGATTATGTTAAACCGTGTTCTTTATGTAAGTGAGAAACACCATATGATTGTTATTATTTGCTCAGGTTTAGTTCAGATTTAATGTCATTAAAGGAGAAGTGCTGTGTATATAAAGGATTAACAAGCGTGAAGAACTTCTCTCCTCCTCTCGGTTCATTTCCCTACAGGACATCGAGTCGTTAATGTCCGAGGGAAATAAATCTCGCACCGTGGCTGCTACCAACATGAACGAGGAGAGCAGTCGCTCCCACGCCGTTTTCAAGATCATCCTCACACACACACTCCGAGACCTGCAGTCCGGGGTAAGGCCCAGCCCCGATGACCTCATCGCTCCGTCCGTGTTTGCCTTTCCCTTTATCAACTGCTGTTAATCCAAATGAGCTTTAACCCTGTCTGTTCCTTTCAGCTTTATGTTGGAGTTTCCTTTTTACACCAGGACTGATTTTCCCCAAACTAACACGCCGGGTGAAAATAATTCTGGATTCTTGCATTTGTGCACAAAATACAATCCTCTTTTTTTAAAACATTTAAAGAAAAAAAATATATATATATGTATAACATTGTACATAAAATATGTATTTATGTATGGTGCCAAAACATTTCTGTTATTAATCGGCTAATCATCAGGGAATTTAGGCGAAGTCGTTCAGCCCTTGAACACACATGAAGCTTTGAGAGCAGGCCCTCCAATCGGGAGGAAAATCAATGAATAAGTCATGCCGTTTCCTGACTCGAGTGTCGACTGATCTCAGTCCCACTTGCTCGTGTCACCGCGTCCCTCTGCGCTGCCCGTTTTATTCGCTACCCGGCAAAGATCGCTTGCCTTCCAAATCAATAATTCAGCAGCGAGTGAAGCGTACCTATGAATCAGCTGCTGCATTCTTTCTCACTGCGGTGCCCCGAGCGCTGAGCTTCTCTCCCCAGCGCTTTGGCAAGAGCAGGACTTTATTTACATGGTATTTTACATGCAAAGGCCGTAGTTTGAATTTAAGAGCAGGTGTGGCTCTCTGATTCATCTTGACTGCGCTGTTCTCTCATTCCAGGACTTTACTGCTCATGATAAAGGGAGCGATTGTGTCTGTAGTGAAGTCTGTGCTCGTCTGTCTGTCCGTACTTCATAAGGCAGAGAGGAAACAATGATCTCTTGTGTCCCGTTTGGCACGGCCTCGGTCGCTTTTGTTCACGCTCAGCTGGAGATTTCGGCCCAGTTTGGGCAGCAGGATCGTTCCAACACCGTTCTGCAAACAGGAAAATGTGTAGAAAGGAAATCAAAGTGTACACAGTACAAACTGTCGGATCTTTACTTTGCTTTTTCCTTTTTTTTTTTTTTCCCCCTGTTATTAAGGCTTAAATTTATATGGTCTTAGGGAAGATCGACACCAACAGGATCCTGTGATACTCTGGGGGTGGGGTAGCACCACGGTTTGTTTCTGATTGGTTAAGAGTATCACCATATACTCTGACTTGTTTGTTGTTGCTGCAAAAACCACTTTTTGAAAACTTTTTGAGCAAATTAGCAATCGGAGCAAATGAGAATGAAGTTCCTGGCCGGAAACGCCAATTCACCGAAAGGGAAAGGACGTGAGACGTGAAAGACCGGCGCATCTATGTATTAATTAGCATTAACCCTGACATTTTCCATGTTGAAACCTGCTCTACATTATGTGTTTTGTAGTAAAATTCTGCCCCCCCCCCCCCCCCCCCGCTCTGCCTGCTAAGATTTTCTTGTTACAACGTTGGCGCATCTCAAATAAATTTTGTTTTATTTCTCAAGCCGCACAAGCATTTATGTTCTTAAGAAACAACTGCGACTGCTGTGAAGCTGCAGTGTCCTTATAGTCAGTGCTTCCGCCCAAGGCATTATGTTTTCGGGTTGTCCGTCCGTCCATCCGAGATTCTCACAAGCGCGATAACTCAAGAACGACTTGTTGAGTGTTTTGTAGGATTTATTTATCTGGAATTGTCGCTATAACCAAAAGACGAACTGATCTTAGATTTTGGAATCGATCCAAACAGGGTCGAGGTCAAAAGCCTGAAATAATTTTTCCATTCAATAGCTATCTCCCTTCCTGTTTGAAGAATTGTTTGTGATCGAGGCGTCACAGTCAAGTTCTTCTTGTTCCTCTTTTATTAATCATCGTTATAATCAAATAAACTTGCAATTTGGCCAAATGTGTTAAAGAAACATTCTACGTTACATTCAGTTATTCCATCTTGAACTTAACAATGGTGTGTGTTCTGGAATAACGGTCTGCTTCAGTTGGTGGAAAATGAACTGTTGGCCCTGGTCATGTTTTTGAATGTGGCATGGAAAAACACCCAAAGCGAAGATTCTGATTTAACTCTCTCTCTCTCTCTCGCTCTCTCTCTCTCCCTCCCTCCTCTAGACCAGTGGGGAGAAAGTGAGTAAGCTGAGTTTGGTGGATTTGGCTGGAAGTGAGAGAGCAGCTAAGACCGGTGCGGCTGGTGAGAGACTGAAGGAAGGCAGCAACATTAATAAGTACATACACTCGACTTCTTTCCGCAACTCGCTTCAATCCTTATATGGCTACCTTCACATTGCAGCATTCAAATAGCACAAATCTGTTGAATTTTTTATTTTTTTTTTTCTCTTTCTTTTCCCCCCAAATGTCAAGCAAATCTAATTTATTTTCCAGACAGTTGAACAAAAAAACACATGTCGGTAGTGCTTTTAACAATAGACGTTGCCACAAAGCAGCGTTTTTACAAACATCTGGATTTTGATCTAGGTCCAGTGAGTATCAGAGTATACAGGTGCAGAAGTACTGAACAGTATGTGTGAGTGTGTTGGAAGGATGAACATATTGCGAATGAGTCCTGGGATGAGCACAGGGCAGTGTATATGCTTACAATAACTACGAGTGATGCTTGGGGGGGGGAAAAAATCTGTAGAATCCAGGTGAGATCCTGGTGCAAGCTGATCTTTAGAGTATCCTTGTAAGATTATTAACATCCCAGCTTATCAAAAATCTTTGTGCCCCGGAACCTCCATACCTTCCATATCTCCCAGGAACCTCCATATCATACCTTTTACTAAAAAGAAAAGAAGCTATTTTTAATAAAATGTCTGATGAACTGATTAGCATTTCAGCACAGATTTAAAGATTAAAACTGAATATTAATTGGAGGTCTGTTTCATAGCTGCGGGGCTTTGTAGGAAAAGTGTTATTGTGAAGTTGTAAGTGATGTGGTTGTTGTCTCTGGCACGTCAGACGTGAAAACGGCAAGCCCAGTCAGAAGAGGTTGATTTTTAGGTAGTGAATGAATCCTGAATAGAACCGGCTTTTCTCTGTGTTTGTGTGTGTGTGTGGGTATAGAGGGATACTGTAGTCTCTCTCTCTCTCTCTCTCTCTCTCTCTCTCATATATACTTTCTCTTATGTTTTTTTATGATGCACTGGGCAGGTCTTTAACCACACTGGGGCTGGTGATCTCAGCACTGGCTGACCAGGGTGCAGGAAAGAACAAGAGCAAGTTTGTGCCTTACAGAGATTCCGTGCTCACATGGCTGCTTAAGGTAACTGACTCACCAAGAAAAATTTCCACCATGTTTCCCAGTTTCCTTCTCTTTTTTTTTATTTTATTTTTAGAATGACATTTTTAAAAAAATGTCTCGGAGATATTAGCTTTGGAAGGTCTAAAGAGATCAATTCTAGCTTGTAGTCTCATAAGTGCAATATCAGAGTTTTCTTTTGGGGGGGGTTGTGGGGGGGGTTATGTGCTAAAATATGCAGCTGTATTTTTATCCAGTCTGTGCGAGTAGTTTCTTTATAAGTGCAAGTCATTATATATGATGCAGCTCTACCAAAGCAGTGTTCGATTCTGGATTCTGACCAGTCTATATTAACAGTTTCTATAGTAACCGATGGTTCACAGGGGACGTGTGTGTTCTTGGTGAGGAGGCGTTTATTGAACATTGTTACCGGGGGACTCCTTCGTTAAATCAGCGCTTTTCTGAGATCTTCAGGACCGTTTATCGAATTCAGTTTTATTTATAGCGCACTTTTGTCGCAGAAATCTGGATATAGATTTATATTTGACCCTAACGAGCAAACCAGAGGCGACCGAGACAAGGGGGAAAAAACACCCTGAGACGACACGAGGAAGAGGAACCTCTTCTGGGTGACACCGAATAGTGCGATTATGAGTCATCACTCATAATCACAACTGGATACTATAGAGTCAGAGAGTGCTACGTGTAAAAGATATTGATCTCAAGTACGATCCTAAGTACCTGTAAGCTCAGGGCCGTATCATTTATTTATTTATTTATTTATTTATTTATTATTTTCTTTCTTTTTTCATTTTTTCTTCTTTTTGAGTTTTCACTTTTAAGTTTCGGAAAAGTCCTTTGTATCATCGAACCGCTTTCCTCTAACCCCAGGACAGTTTAGGAGGAAACAGTCGGACCGCCATGGTGGCCACGGTGAGTCCGGCCGCCGATAACTACGACGAGACTCTGTCCACGTTGCGCTACGCCGACCGCGCCAAGAGCATCGTCAACCATGCCGTCGTGAACGAGGATCCTAATGCCAGGATCATCCGAGAGCTGAGGGAGGAGGTGGAGAAGCTCCGGGACCAGCTCACACAAGCAGAGGTATGCAATGAGCAATCGTTTTAAAAGGAGCACTATGTACTTTTTTATTTTGATTATTATTATTTTTTTTAATGAATGATTTCAAGCCCAGGACAATGCAAACAGAATCCTAAAATAAACGGGTTCATATATATATATATGTGTGTGTGTGTGTGTGTGTGTGTGTGTTTCCTCAGTCCATGAAGGCTCCAGAGCTGAAGGAGAGGCTACAGGAGTCTGAGAAGTTGATCCAGGAGATGACAGTCACCTGGGAGGAGAAACTGAGGAAGACCGAGGAGGTTGCTCAGGTAACCTGTAAAAGGTGTACTGCGCTCCGCCTCGCCAATACCTCTGCGTTCCATACGGATTATAAAATGGCAACTTGGGTAAAATGAAGTTACTATTTCTCTGTTCAGGAGAGGCAGAAGCAGCTGGAGAGTCTGGGCATCTCTCTGCAGTCATCAGGGATCCGTGTGGGAGAGGATAAATGCTTCCTGGTCAACCTCAACGCTGACCCCGCCCTCAACGAACTGCTGGTTTACTACTTAAAGGTACACACACCCTGGATTTCTGTGTGAAACCTTGGCAAATGATCACCTTTTGTATGATTGTCTTTGAACCTGCATTGACAAGTTTTCTGCGTTATTGCATTGGCATGACATTGACCTTAAGGAAGATAAATGCATTCTGGTGTGTTTACAGTTCATCTCATGGCTTGCTGTGCAGCCTGCTATGCAAACTATGACTGTTTGTTTGGTGACTTTCCCGTGCCTACATGTGCTTCAATGGAATATCTTCCTTATTGTGTATTAAAATGGGTGGGGCTGATCTGTATAGATATAGGAAACGTACAGGAAAGTACTTTGTTGCTTAAACCTAACCTTAATTATTTTATCTGGAGTCGATGTGTTATTGTTGTTTGCAGGAACACACGATGGTGGGCTCAGCAGACTCGCAGGACATCCAGCTGTGCGGTATGGGCATCCAGGCCGAGCACTGTGTCATCAACATCACTCCCGAGGGCGCGGTTTTCCTCAACCCGTACAAGAATTCCAGGTATTTCAGTCTTCAGAGAAAAACCTGTTCTTTTAACTACAAACAGACTGAAATGGGACTAAACCGGACGAAGTATTTGGTGTGATGTTGACCTGCTGATGTGTTCACACAGGACGTGTGTGAACGGCTCTCCAGTCACGAGCCAGCAGCAGCTTCACCATGGCGACCGCGTACTGTGGGGCAACAACCACTTTTTCAGGTCAGTCATCACCACTGCAAAGGAATCGGAGTATGTTTGAATCGATGCGTGTTATATATATTGAGATATATGGTTTAACGGTCATTTGCCCTCCAGAATAAACCTTCCGAAGCGGCGCCCTCGTCCTGCGGCCGATGAGGAGGAAGGGGAGGGCGGTAACATGAAGAACAGCAACAGCAGTGAGCAGCTGGACGTAGACGGAGACACGGCCAGCGAAGTTTCCAGTGAAGTCAGCTTCAGCTATGAGTTCGCGCAGACGGAGGTCATGATGAAGGCACTGGGGAGCAACGGTGTGTCCAAAATGAGAAATAATATATAGTGCATCCATACAAGTTCCGGGTTTAAACGTTGAGCTGTTGCTTGGTTACGGTGAGCCTGTGTGCACTGTAGCCTGACAGGAGTGGAACTAGACGTGGTTTTCTGCCGTCGTAGCCCGTTCTGTCTTACGTCTCGTACATTCTGAGATGCTCTGAGATTCTCATAATGACTCCTACCTTTCTCTCTCTCTCTCTCTCTCTCTCTCTCTCTCTCTCTCTCTCTCAGATCCCATGCAGGCTGTGCTGCAGAGTCTGGAGCGACAGCACGAGGAGGAAAAGCGCACGGCCCTGGAGCGCCAGCGGCTGATGTATGAGCAGGAGCTGCAGCAGCTGCGCAGACGGCTCACCCCCGAACGGCAGAGCACGCAGACCCAACAGCAATACCGCAGCATGGAGAGACTCAGCCTGGGTGGGGCGTCGTCGTCTTCTCGTCTGCGCCAGTGGAGTGAGGAAAGGTAAAGTGTATACCGAAGTGTTTTTTTTTTTTTTTTATTATTGTTTTTTTTATATACAGAATCATATTTCAGACTCGGTTACACACCTTTTTTCCCGTTGTTTTAGAGATTACTGATGATCACTATCTTAATACGATTATAAAAAGTTTATATCTTGACGCGTCACTATTTTTGATGTCTAAACCAGACGTTGAGTCATAATTGAGTCATTAGTAGTCATTCTTCACTGCTAGACTATAGAGTTTGGTTAAGCACTGACGCATGCATCCAGAATCGTAGTTCTAACCGACAGCTGAATGAGAATGGACAGGAAGGAATCACGATGATGTATTTGTCAACCCGGTCAATATCCGACGGCTGCAGGGAGGCGGTGCTGACACGGAGTTTGCGGAAACTTCGGGAGCAGATCGTAAAAGCCAACCTGCTGGTGCAGGAGGCAAGCTTCATCGCCGAGGAGTTGGACAAGAAAACCGAGTACAGAGTCACTCTGCAGATTCCTGCTGCTAACCTCAACGCCAACAGGAAGGTAACTCCCCTCCACCCTCAACCATGCTGAGTGCGCAGGTATTATCCCTTATGCTCACAATAGCAAGCATCGCCGTGACGGATGATTCACTTCCAACGGATTTCCTTCCGGGGAATAAGGGTAGGCGATGTTAGAGCCAAGATATCGTTTTATTCAGATTAGTTGTAGATAAAGTAGGTAACAAATCCTGAAATAAATCCAGGGTACTTGTTCTAATCTGTAAAAGTATGCAATTTCAAAGTTTTTTTTTTTTTTTAAAAGGTAAGGTTTTTAAATATGTTCTCTTTAGGTATTCGTGTATTCTTGTATTCGTGTAAAAGGTCAGGAATTTTCCCTTCAGGAAAGAGCAAGAACTCTTCTTGGAGTTGTCTGATGTCCTTCTCAACTTTGGTTGCACACTCAGACATTGATGGAATAACGTACATTATATATACATTAAAGGTTAAAAATGTAAAAACACGCTATTTTTTTTATATACCTAGGATCACACTTGGTTAGCAAGGTTTCAGACATCTTTACAGTTTTGGGTCTGACCGTTTCCATGTCGTTTTCGGTGAATTCCGTGTACAAATACGTCACCCGGATGCTCCAGATACAGCCACGGCGACATCCTCACTTTTTATTTTCACAGAAAGCCGTACACGTTTCGTAACGCATACGCACACACGCTCACCGTACCACACCATGCCGTGCTACATCTCCTCCGTTTGTGTCCTCGTAGCGCGACGCCGTGCTGAGCGAACCTGCCGTCCAGGTGAGGCGGAAAGGTAAAGGCAAGCAGATCTGGGCTCTGGAGAAGATGGAGAACAGGCTGGTGGACATGAGGGAGCTCTATCAGGAGTGGAAGGACTATGACGAGGATAATCCCGTACGTCCTTTACGACAGGAACATCATCGTCATCATCATCGGAATCTCGGCGACGATGGCATCATTTTAATCATCGTGTTCTCTCGTATACCTCGCAGGTGATGCGTTCATACTTTAAAAGAGCGGACCCTTTCTTCGACGAGCAAGTCAATCACAGTCTGATCGGAGTGGCTAACGTCTTCCTGTCCTGCTTGTTTTATGACGTGAAGCTGCAGTACGCCGTGCCCATCATTAACCAGAAAGGAGAGGTACAGAGTGCCGATGCTCACATTCATGATCGTTATTTCTATTATTATTATTATTATTTATGATATTGATTAATCTATTGGATGTGTGTGTGTGTGTGTGTTTGTTATAGGTGGCAGGACGGCTGCATGTCGAGCTCGTGCGTGTTGCTGGAGGTGTAGAGGACAGCATGGCTGGAGGGGAAGATGGGGACAGCAGCCCTGAAGGAGATCCACTCGAGCGCAAGCTCGTCTGTATGGTAGGCATTAAAGGAACGTCATGACGTGAGATTCATTATCTTCATAGCTCCTGTACAAAACCAGTGCAGCACATCTCAGACACCGAAAGTGTTTCGGATGATCAGGGGACATTTAGTAAGCAGGATACGAACAGATTTAGATACGTTTACACGAGCAATGTGCTATTAATGAGAGTGTTCGAGTCCTACGCTCACTCCTGAGCTTGTGTTGTGTAAATTTTACACATACGGAGACCCTCTAATGTAATTGACTAAGTCATATAATTAGTAATGATTCCCTGAAAGTTTTCATATCCATCTATCCATCTATCTATCTATCAATCCATCTATCTATCTGTATGTACACTACCGGTTAAAAGTTTGCAGACACTTGACTGAACATATTCTTGACCAACATTTTCATTTCTTTCATTAGAAAACTAAAAATTTCTTTACAAAAAAAATATTTTTTTTAAACAGACGACTCTGAGCGAAATATTCCGAAAAGCAGCCGATAAGTGTCCAGCGTCGGTGGGAACTCCTTTAATACCGTTTAAAAAGCATCTCGAGGAAATTCCTCAAGAAATCAGTTGAGAAAATGCCGAGAATACATTTCTGGAAATTCTTTAAAAAAAAAAAAAAAAAAAAAAGGGTGTGTCTACTTTGAAAATGTTAAAATACGAAATTATTTAGATTTTTACATTTTTGTTTTTATCACAACATAATTCCCATAGTTCCCTTTGTATTCTTCCAAAGTTTTGATGACTTTTATTATGATTATTCTACTGTTTGTGTACGTACATGGATTACTCTCTCAGGTTAAAACCACATCTTTATTTCAGTTCAATTTGGCTATGAAAACATTTCCACAGAACTTTTACTAGAAACTAATAACTGTGTGTAGTTTATTTTTGGCCAGAGTGCTTCTTTAATGTCTGAGTATTCAATGAAGACACTCTCTTACCTGACTGGCTTTATATATTCTCTACACGTCTACGTATTTAGTCTGTTTGTTGCGCTCGATGAGATTTTGTTTTTTTTTGCCCCCTCCGCTCTTGTGTCTCTAACAGATTAAGATCCTGCAGGCTACAGGCCTCCCCCAGTACCTGTCCAACTTCGTTTTCTGTCAGTACTCGTTCTGGGACCAGGCCGAGCCCATCATCGTGGCTCCCGAGGTGGACCCGTCTGCCTCGTCTCCCTGCAGCGGAGACCCTCACTGCATGGTGGTGTTCGACAGCTGTAAGGTGAGAATCGGTTTACATCAATCAGCGAATCTGTTACCGTGTGCTTTCTCATCAAAAACATCACCAACAGGTCTGGTTTGATAAAGGAGCTCCCTCGTGGGAGGATGATGATAGGAGTCGTGTTGAAACTTGATGCTGGGGAGGAAAAAACGCTGCAAAAGCACAAACGCGAACGAATGCGCAAATCAAAAAATGTATTATAATTGAGTGTAAAGATTAACCATACTGATAAGGCTGCTAGCACAAAGAGAAAGTAAAGTAAGACAGCAGTAGTTGAACAGTTGCAGGTGTCACAAGGTGTGTTCCAGCGAGGAACGTTTTCAGGAAACTTTATCCGCTTTCCCTCCGAAAAAAGGAACCAGGCTGAGTTTAAGTTCCTAAAACCAGAGTAGGTACTTTCAGGTTTAGGTTGCTTTACTGAAAAGCGTGCATCGCTCAAATAGTCTCTTACATACCATTTAAAAACAAAACTAGGAAACCAACCTATTTGTAGCTAACAATTAATCAGTAAAGTGTGATTTATGATAGTTAATACAATAATCTTTTTTTTAAAAATACGTAATGAATCAAAACTAGACTGCAGATGCAAGAACAAGGAGCATTAATATAAACCTGTGATTTGTAGCTGCACTACTATCAGTGCTGCTGTTATAGAAATCTAATCAACAAAATAACAACAAATAACTTTTTTTCCCCAAATGAATAGTTCTGGAACCCTTTAGTTCATCAGAAGGTTATAGAACTTCTGTGGAAATGTGCCTAGGGATATATGTCTAACCTGTTGTGTGTGTGTGTGTGTGTGTGTGTGTGTGTGTGTGTGTGTGTTAGGAGCTGGCCGTGGCAGTAACGGAGGATTTCATCGAGTATCTAACGGAGGGAGCGCTGGCTATTGAGGTGTTTGGCCACAGGCAAGCTGATCCAGGCAGGAACCTGGCCCTGTGGGACCTCAGCATTATTCAGGCCAAGACTCGCACACTGCGTGACAGGTGAGCCACAATGAAAACCACTTCCTCCGATATAACACACCGTACACAAACCGCCCACACGGAACAGAAGAGCAGCCTCGGATAAGTTTACAGTCCAGCGATTCATATTTTGTGGCATTCTCTAGCTCCTCTGGCTCGGGGCCACCATTTTTTATTATTATTTTTTTTTCTTCTTCATATAATACAGACCAGTACAATACACAACAGCGTGCACTGCAGTGCAGCACAATGCACAGCACAATCCTTATTAATCCGCTCGAGCGCTTCAGAAAGTGCGTGTGCATCAGTTACGTACGCTTCTTTCACCCCCGGCCCAGATGGAGCGAGGTGACGCGAAAGCTGGAGATGTGGGTGCAGATCCTGGAGCTGAATGAGAACGGGGAGTACGTGGCCGTGGAGGCGGTGTCAGCCGGAGATGTTCGCACAGGGGGCGTGTTTCAGCTGCGACAGGTAGCGTTAACCCCCAAACGTGTCGTTTTAAACTTTTGAAACGCCCAAGAAAGATGTCTACATCGTCATTTTTATAAGTGCCCAAGATTGATGAATATGCAGAATTATGCAAATATCCACTTGCCATTTCTAATAGCTGAATGTTGGTAAACTAGCTAGTTTTTGTCAGTTTATTATTTATACAAAAGAAGCCAAACCTGTAAAACTATAATGTTACCATACCATGTGTGTTGCAGGGTCAGTCTCGGCGGGTGCAGGTGGAGGTGCGTTCGGTGCAGGACTCTGGCACTATGCCACTGATAGCCGAGATCATTCTGGGCGTGTCCATCGGGTGTGTGGAGATCAGACAGGCTCGCCCCGCTAAAGGCAACGACTCGCAACAGGTGCAATACAAAACCTTATTTACTTCCAAGGAAAATTCCGTTTACTCATTTAGCAGAGTCTTTCCTTCCGAACGGCTGCCAAGTCGTTTACGATGGCTTTAACGGGTCGTTTTCTTATTTCTTAGCTGGAAGGGGATGAAATGGACAGCTATCAGGTACGGCGGTTTGCAATATTAAACTTTTATCGAGTCTGCTTCCTCTGGCAAGGTTAATAATTAACTGTTCGATCACAGGAGCGAGACCTGGAGAGGCTGAGACGCCAGTGGCTGGCCGCTCTCACTAAGAGACAGCAATACCTGGACGAGCATCTCCAGAG
Source organism: Ictalurus furcatus (assembly GCF_023375685.1). Classification (NCBI taxonomy): domain Eukaryota; kingdom Metazoa; phylum Chordata; class Actinopteri; order Siluriformes; family Ictaluridae; genus Ictalurus; species Ictalurus furcatus. The sequence continues at coordinate 2,986,868 of NC_071263.1, read as the reverse complement.
TCTGGTCAGCAAAACAGGTAGAGTTTATCCCTGCTGCTGCGCTCTCATGATCTGCTTCAGTTCAGAGTCAAATATAAAATAAAAAAATTAAAAAATCAAGATGTCGCGAAGAATCTGAGCCAGGCAGAGCGGGTCCTGACTTTTTAGGGATAAACCATTCGATAAACCAATCAAATAAAAACGAAGAAACTCTGGATACGACTCGGACGGATTTGTGTTGATAAATCGGCAGTATTGAGGAAAGTACTGTAAGATTGTCAGATTGTTATTAATCTGCACATCCGACGTTAATCTGATGATTAAATGTGACTCCTGCGTGTGATCAGATAAGTCTGAAGACGACGTGGAGCGCGAGGCTCAGCTGCTCGAGTGCCGTCTGACTCTCACCGAGGAGAGGAATGCGGTGATGGTGCCCTCTGCTGGTAGCGGCATCCCGGGAGCTCCTGCAGAATGGTGAGGCTTCAGTTTAGAGTTTTTAATATTTAACGTGTTCCGTCTTTATTATTATTATCGTTATTATGAATAATAACGATAATAATAATGACACTTAATGCGTCCTGTTATCTATCCTGCAGTCTATTTGCTGATGAAGTGGTACAAATAACTCTCAGAACATGACAAGCAAAAAATATGTAAATTCATAGACCATTTCTACACCATTAACACTTCATTTTGGCGGGGGTTCAAAAGGTTAAGTAATTTGTCATGGTTTAAAATGATTTTTTTTTTTGTTGTTGTTGATGTTGTGGATACTGCCATGTCGATGATATTTTTGTCTTGGCAGGGTACCGGTGCCTGGGATGGAAACTCACATTCCAGTCCTCTTCCTTGACCTGAGTGGTATGTTAACTCGAACGCATTAGGAATGCCAGAACTCCAGTTTTGGTCGCTGTTTAAAAACCCCTTATAACCTCTATCTATCTATCTATCTATCTATCTATCTATCTATATATATATATATATATATATATATATATATATATATATATATAATGTGTGTGTATATATATATATATATATATATATATTTTTTTTTTTTTTTCTTTCTTTCCATTTACTTTTTGTCTCCGCTTCAGCTGAGGATTTTAGCTCCCAAGAAAACCTGGAGAGCCCGGAAGCCGGCGGCTGGGACGCCATGTTGAGCGGAGAGGACGAGGACGACTTCTTTGATCTGCAGATCGTCAAGCACTACGATGGAGAGGTGAGGGGTCTGCATTTAAGGCTCTGTTACCAACCGTAATGGTTTTAGAATAATAATAATAATAATATTAACGGTGAGTTACTGATAGGAGTTTTTGAAAATTATTTATTTATTTATTTGTTTATTTATTTATTTATTTTTAGCCTTCTCAATTTAACAGCCAATCAGAGGACTCTCTGACACTGATCTAACACTCTCAGTACCAACATTTCAGGATGTTACCGTATGACTGACACTCTTCACTTGATCTCACCAGAGCTAACCCCGACCGGTTATGTTTCGCTGCAGGTGAAAGCCGAGGCCTCCTGGGACTCCACGGTTCACGAGTGTCCTCAGCTGAGTCGAGGTGGAGCTCCAGACCAGAGGGTCTACCTGACCGTACGCACCATGGTGCAGCTCAGTCACCCGGCAGAGATGCAGCTCGTCCTGCGCAAACGCATCTGCGTGAATCTGGCCGGACGACAGGTCGAAGCGCACTCTCGATTCTCTTTTAATTAAGAACTCTCCCTGGATGCGATGTGAATGAAGCATAGTTTAGTTCTTTTGGGTTTTTTTTGTTGTTGCTCGTTTTAAAGGTTAAACATTACAGAGCGCCTTCACGATTCTGAAGCTCGTACCCAGAAAAGTGCAGTAATCGAATGCTATTTTGTGCTGATACACATGTTTTTCTGTGGGTCTGCAGGGTTTTGCCCAGAACATCCTAAAGAGAATGTCGACACGGAGCACCGTGCCTGGCTGCGGCGTGACCTTCGAGGTCGTGTCCAATATCCCGGGGGTAAGCGAGCGCACACTGACGCTAGACTCGTACGCGAGATGGAAAAACCTGCACGCTATTTAACGCCGAACGCGACTGTGTTGATATGCAGGATGCTCAGAGCTCCGAGGACAGGGAGATGCTCGCCCGGATGGCCGCCAACACCGAGAACCCCAAATCATCAGACAACGAGGCGGCCATAGAGAAATACCTGCGCAGTGTCCTGGCTGTGGAAAACATCCTCACGCTGGATCGCCTAAGACAGGTCGATTACTCAATTCTCAAGGCTCATCAACTGGATTTAATCACGTTTCATTCCAGATCTGTGATGGCGATTCTCAATGCTGCTGGATGTGTCGGGATGGTTTTGTGTTTTCAGGAGGTGGCTGTGAAGGAGCACTTGGCCGGTAAAGGGAAGGGAAGCAGACGGAGTCTCAGCTCGCCCAGCGTCCACAGAGTAAGTACACTAGTGCTTTTAGCAAGAACAGTCCGAGTTAAAACTTCTCGCAGGAGTTTTGGGACGGGCGATACGGACAAATATCCGGATATTAACAGTATTTATGCACATTTTTATAGTGACGTGTATTTCCTTTTTTTTTTCTTTTCTCCCCCAATAGCTATCTGGGAGCAGACAGGATCTGCCTTTAAACTCGAGCCTGGAGGACAACAAGGTGAGCAACCTGCTGTACTTCCTGTTTTCCTTATGATGGCGTGCAGTTCTACAAGTCTAAAAACTCTCTTTTTTGGGGAAGAATCGATGGGAAAGTCAGCAGGACATCTTCCTGACGGCTCCGCAGTTCAGCCGCACGCTGCCTCGGCCCACCAGAGAACCCACTCCGCCACCACAGGGCCAGAGCCCACCCCAAACCCAGGATCCAGAGCAAGGTACACCGAACACGCCTTTCTCCTCACGAGACCGAGCGTCGCTTCATTTCCATCACCGACTCTTCCTCTACAGCTTCTGCTTTCTCTTAATCTAATATACGGCGCTGTAATACATTAACTCTACACTCTACTGTGTGTTTCTGATGCATGTTAATTACACGAGCGGTGTGTCCGAATAATCTGAATTTGAAACTTTTGTGAACCGGATTATAAATTTATAATCATGCTTTAATCTTGTCTAGGTGTACACAGAGGCGAAAGAATTCAGTACTTTGGTGTAAAGTAAAATTTTCAGATTTTGCCGTTTGAGATTTCGGAAAAACATTTCTAGTCGTTTAATAATGTGAGCGTCGGACATTTTTAAAGGAACCGTAAAAACTTTGGTTCGCGATGTTTTCACACGGATCTGGATCGTTTCTTTATTTCAGACTTATTTTTTCTAAACCTGAATTTGCTCTTTTACTTCCTGTCGCCGTACGAACAGATTCTCACTGTATTCTCACTTCCCATTTCCCATATTTTTGTCGTGTCCACCTGTATGTCAATGTGCCCTTCACCTTCTCGCACTCTTTCCCCCGTCTGCCTCCATCACGTCCGTCCTTGTTTCCCTGTCTCGGTCTTCTGTGTTCGTCCTCCTCCGTCTCTTCCCCGTCCTCCCCTCAGGCCTTTCAGGGCTTGCTGCTTCTTATCTCTCCCCAGTCAAGGCCCTCGTCCCCCAGATGCCCAAGCTACTCAAATCCCTTTTCCCCGCTCGTGAAGACAAGAAGGACCTGCGTCCCTCTCTGCAATCGCAACAGGTACGCAACCTTGTCTCTCTTTTTTTATTATTATTATTATTATTATTATTATTATTATTTAATTTTTAACAAATGTACTTCTTCACATTCGTTGAGCCTGACCCTAACCCTGAGCCGTAGCGTTTATTATTTTGCGACGACAGACACCTCGAAACTAGGCTTTTATGCTTTTCCATCTAAGGTCAGACCAAACAAAAGCAGTCTAATGTTCGTCTGAGGGTTTTTTTTGGTTTTTTTGTTCTTCTCTGCCTGCTAGGATTTTCTCATTAGCAGTATTGACACCGCTGATGCCCCAAAAGCAACAGAATAATAATAATAATTTGCTCCTGCACAGTCGATCTGCAAAACCTGAATCTAGTTATTCCATGAGAACAAAAAAAAAAAAAAAAGTAATTTTTACGTCCATCCTTCCAGCACGTGCCTCGTATCGTGATGCAAACTAGCAGCAGCCCAGATGAAAGCAGAGTTCGAGTAGAAGCGGTGAGTTCCTCAACCCTAGCTGGGAGTAAGATGTGTGATGAGCGGTGTTGAGTTATTCTGTGCTGTTATTCATGCCTTCCCCTCAGGTGCCAGTGATCGGGAGGAGTCCTGGCTCGGAGAGACCCTCGGACGGCCCTGACGCGTCCGCCTCCTCCGCGCAGGACTCGCAGGAGCTGCCCCTCAGCCCCATCAGTGAAGCTTCTAGCGGTTATTTCTCCGCCAGCATCTCCATCGCAACCCTCTCCGAGGTCTCTGCTGCGTCCGGGGACCTTACCCCGAGCCCCAACACTTACGATACGTCCCGGCGGGGCGCAGACGAGTGCGAGGACGCCTTCGTTCCTCCTGGGCTAAAACGCGACACGGAACCTCTGCAGAACCCAATCCCCAAAGACCTACAGCCTTCCGCGTCTCGGAACGGCGTTCCCTGTTCTGACTCCGAAGCGAAACTAGTAACCGTCCTTCCTGTAGTATCTAAAGCTACTACAGATTGTACGTTCTCCCTCCAGAGGGTCAAACCCTCGAACCTGAAGTCGTTCAGCCCCATCCTGCCTGAGATGGAGAAAGGAGAAAGAGGCAGGGCGGAGGGCAGCTCTGACGAAACCAGCAGAGACGCCGAAATCCCTCGCTGGCTCAGAGTCGGAGAAAGCATCATGTTGGCCAATAGTAAGTGTGGCACGGTGCGTTACGTCGGGCATACGGACTTCTCAGAAGGCATCTGGGTCGGCGTGGAGCTCGACATGCCCGCAGGTCAGTCACACAGTGTGTAAAATTTACTTACACGCTAATATCCCGGGCAGTATGACACACATATCGTATTCTCAAAGAGAGTTATTTAATGCCTACAAAAATAAATGTATTTTATTATTAGTAATATTTATATTTAAATAAATATTGGAGAATTGTGATAAAGAAAAGGGCGGGGGAAAAAAGAAAGGGAATTAAAAAAAAAAAAAATTACAACGTTAAAGATTAAGCACAATTTTTTAACCACTTCAGTCAGTTTCTAATTAAATATATCTCTTTTTTTGTTTTTGAAAAAATTACACAATATCCATGATATCTCAGAAAAGCACGTTGTGGCATACTTTATCGAGATATGGATATCACATCGTAATATCCCCCAGCCCTAGTGGAGTAGATTTAGGATTAGAGATTTCTTACGTATATTTAGAACCTATCAAACTTTATTTATTTTCATAACATTGGAGACGTTTAACTTCGTGCTAAAACAGCATGCCTGCTAGCTGACTTTTATCTAACGTGAACAAAACCTTCATAAATGTATGTGTGTGTCTACGTGTTTGTCTCTATCTATCTATCTATCTATCTATCTATATCTATATATATATATGTATGTGTGTGTGTGTGTGTGTGTGTGTGTGTGTGTGTGTGTGTATTGTCAGGCTTCAAAGTTAAAGCCTGCTCCCTGATCTTTCCGGTTCTTAAAGAAGAAGAATTTAAGTGACGACGTTTTGACTTGTTTTTCCTCCTGCCAGGTAAACACGATGGTACCGTAGGGGGCCGTCAGTATTTCCGATGTAACCCCGGTTACGGAGTCCTCGTGCGGCCGGACCGGGTGAGTCGGCGCGACGTGCCCAGACGGCACTCGGAGAACCGGCGCAGCGGCGAGTTCCTACAGGTCAAGGCGAGTTCAGGCCTGACCAATCAGAAAGCCGAGAACCGCAAATCCTGGAGCAACTAAACGCCGTTCCTTCACAAGTACGAAGACGAGGATGGAATCAAATTCATGCACTTGTGCTGTATAACCCTGGTGCTCAGTTCTACACGGAGGAGCTTACCCGCTTACACCAGCTTACCTGCTTGCGTGACGAGTCGCATCTCAACACTGTATAAACTGTGCGAGTCGAAACTCGGTCATAACGAGGAACCCTGTTCTCCGGGGTCAAACGGTCGATTTGTTATTATTTTTTTTATTTAAATCCTGCCCTGATTCTCTCCCTGATTATGCATGATTAATCTTCCTACCCCTTTAGTCAATAATCTGTGCTGAGAATCCCGAACGTGCCTTTGTGATTCAGGTTTTTTATTTTATTTTAATTTTTTTTTTAAAAGTCATCCCTTATTCCTCTTTAACACTAGTGAGAAAGCCTTCTGTCAGCGCGTGGTCTGATCTCAGGGATCGGTCAGATATAACGGTTGTGTCTGATGTAATAGAGAGCAGGTTCTGCATCAGAAGATGCCAAAAGTGTGGGATATATATATATATATATAAATATAAATATAAATAATACAAGGTTTGTAATTTTGAAGGCCTGTTCACACCAAACACGAATTTTATGCGTGATGCGTCATGTATGCATTGTTAAAGCTCAATTTTTGTGGTTTTTGGATGATTTTAGGCATTTCACATCATGTCATCGTGTCAGCGTCGTACTGAAGGGGTCGACAGCTCGTGTTCGAGCTGTACGATGCTTTTATTTTAAAAAATAAACCGTATCGGTGCTTTAGTGGTAAAAGTAAGTGAAGGTTATGGCTATGGCTTTATTTTAGCTCCTGTGTCGCTTCAATAGGTTGTCTAATCTAATAGATTAGATCGATTGGATAAGTAAACGTAGGGTGACCGCTGTTAGGGGTCGTTGTGTTGGGTATAAATCGTTTCCATCTCTTTTTTTTTTTTTTTTTTTTTTTAAACTACACTTTCACGGTGCATCGTGTTTAGTACGAATAGGCCTAAAGACAGGAAGTTGCGTTTCCAATGCGATGTGCTGTATTTATTGCACGTGGGAGAGTAAGGAAAAAAGATGGGATTGCGTCGGGAGAAAAGTCTGTCGCTCACACGGGGCGAAGACCACTACGTACCTCGGAGCGTGTAGCACGTAGATCTGAGCGATTTAAAGAGAACGGATAAGTCGAACTGGGATGTAGGAGGTTTTAACGTCGCACTGGAATTCCCGAGGGTAAACCTCCAGTTAAGAATGGCTCTTGAGATCATCCATAAAGTTCAGTCTTCCATAAAGAGCTTTGAATTTGGCGAAGATGATGATGATGATGCTGAGAGGCTACACTATATTCAATCGCGTAAAGCGAATAAGTGGAAGGAAAGTCATTCCAAGAGAACGTTTTTGCGTCACGAAGAAGTCGGGGACGCACGTACTTCAATATGAAGGAGCACGGATGAACGTTCTCGCATGTGGGAGCAGACCAGAACAGATGGGTTATACCATTGCATTTTAATCCGTACCCCGCGTTCACACTGCAGTAGCTTTTTATATACGGCGTCTAAAATATTGCACGAGCGAAACCACGGTAGAAATGTTTGTCGTCCATATTTTTTTAATTATTTTTGCTCCAAACGGGAACATCGGTCCGAGGAATCACGCGAGCCGATCGTTTGGATTTGTCGTTCGCGTGTAGTTGAGAAAATCTCGATTAAATTCTCACTTTGTCGCTCGTCAGTGTGAACGCAGGGTTCAAGTCATTTAATGTGATTTCTTCAATCGAATGCAATATTGATTTTTATTAAAGTATATTTTAATGATTCTAGATAGCTGTGGAATTTTATTGTTATTTTTTTAAATAAAAGTTTTCAATTTAGGAATCCCTTTGAATTTCAAACATTGCACATTTTGCTTTAGATTAGATCCCAGCCCACTCGGTGGGCTCTAACCGAGGACTCTGTGCTGAAAAAAAAGCCATCATCTTTTTTTAACTCAGAAGGGTCAAGAGGTCCCCAGGAAGGGCTACGATTTCCTTCAAGTAGTATTTATTCTCCTGATTTTATTTTTCTTTGATAACTCCAGAGTCTTCTAACTAATAGAACTGTTTAGTGTGTGTGTGTGTGTGTGTGTGTGTGTGTGTGTTGTCATTAGACACGGCTTCTTCATCTCGTCATTGCACATCGCACGTATCTTTTTATCGCTTTTATTAATCGTATCTGTGCCTTGTGCATGGAGATATTTGGAAAATCACGCACACGTCACTGAGAACAGCGCTGCTCTGATCGGATTTTGGCAGACGTGCCAAAAGACATGTCGGTGAGAAGAGTACGGCGGTTACCGGCGAATAAATAACGCTCGTGGTTTTTACGAATCGCAGATCAAGACGGCGTAAAATCGTAAAAATGTTCACGTTTACTTTGTACCCGACTCGCTTCGGTGTGTTCACACCTTTCCATTTTTCATGCGTTTTAGACGTTTTGCAGCTGCGACTCGTAGAACTTTTTGTCCAAGCCCCGCCCCTTTTCGGCGATCAGTAGCTGTCTGCTTGGCCCCGCCCCTGAAGATGTTACGGCAGTGTCTAATCGTTTGTTTCGTACATGTAGCATGAACGTAGTAAGCATGTCTGTCGTGATGAAATTACGGTCTCGTCAATCTCTCTCTACACCGGGGTTCCTTTGTTTTTGTTGTTTGTTTTTTTTAAAACATTTTTTATAAGTATTACGCATTTAGCGGAACTCTGATTAACGTTCTAAACTATTTCAGTGACACTCTTATCATATCCAGTGTTGTAAACGTGGCTTGTGTTGAGCGTAATGAGTTGTTGCCTCAGAGTTTTATCCTGCAAGTGCAGACGATAAAGGGTTTAAACCGTCCGATCTTCGCAGACAAAACCCGTTTAACGTATAACGTATCGTGCGACGTTCACGGTATCACTGTCGATTTGGTGCCGCTGCGACCGGACGTTGCCGACGACAAAGTTCCGTCAGCGTGACACTCGACTAAAACCCAGCAATACGACGACCGCAAACTCGCAAGTCGGCTAAAATACCGTAGTAGCGCAGTACCACGAATTGACGTTGAAGGGCGTTTGTGTTTACGCGAGCGTCGTACCGATTTGTCGTCGTTAACGGCATCGTACGCAGTAATTCTCCTTAATCGCAGGTCTGTCGTCGGAGAATCTCCCATCGTATAACCCGACACGGATCGCGCACGTCATCACGCGCGCTCTGTCGATCTTTACGGAGCGCTCTAATGGTACAGCGTAAAACCGTCCAACTGACATCTGTCTTACTGACGCGAAATATTTTGCCAGGATTTAACGCTAAAGTGCAATTTACCGATGATCACAGATCTATCGTCGATTTCCTGTCGTCTCGTTCCGTATCCTGTTCGCGACGCCGCCGCCGTGATCTTTTGTACGTTTTCATATCTGACATGTAACCTTTCCTCAAACCTGCCACTGATCCTCAGCATTATTATTATTATTATTATTATTATTATTATTAAAGAAGACCACAAAGTGTCCTTTCAGCTCCGTTCCAGCCGGGCTCAGTCGGCTAAACGTGCTCCCTCAAACCCCCCCCACCCCTGAAAATGGGTTCTTCCACCTCTGTGTGCTCTCTACACCGACTCTCGGCTCCTTTTCCCTCCGTGTGTACGTGTGTGTGTGTGCGTGTGTGTGTGTGTGTGTGCGTGTGTGCATTCTGAGACTCCAATCTGAGCACAAGTTTGGGATTAATTTAATGATTTGTAATTTGATGCTGATATCCAAAGAGTAATCATGTATAATAATTCATTTATAATTTCTTTTATATCGACTGTACAGTAATCTCTGCGGAAAGGAAAAATAAAAACGACTGATTTATCAAACCGACTGCGTCTCTCTGTCTTTACTAATCACGTCATTGATCTCCGGCACCGATGTCACTCTGAACGTTCTCCGGAACGTTCCTTTCTTTTCTCTTTTTTTTTTTTTTCCTTCGTTTCATCCTCACACCGTTCCCCCCCCCCCCCCCCGACCTTTTCTCTTTCTTTCTTACTCGAACTTTTTTTTTTTCATTTCTCTCTTTCTCTCATCTTTTTGTCCTTTCTTTCTTTCTTTCTTTCTTTCCACAAACTTCTTCAATGGGAACTTGGATTCCTCTTTCGCACGTTTCTTTCCGATCACGTTCTTTCATTCGTTCTTTCTGAAAGCAATCTCTCTTTGATCTTTTTTCTTTCTTTCTTTCTTTCCACAAACAACTTTAATGGTATTATTTCTCTCATTTTCCTTCTTTCTTTCTTTTTTTTTCAAACCTTTTTTGTTGTATTTTTGTCTCTTTTCCTCTTTTCTTACACGCACATCATGAAGCACTCTCTTCCTCGAACGTTTATTTTCTCTTGCTCTTATCCCCCCCCCCCCGGTTCTCGTTCTTTCTATACGAAAGCGCTATCGGCCCTCTTCCACATACAAGACCTCGCGGACGCCCGGGATTGGCTAGTCTTTCTTCTGTCCTTCTTGTTCTCATAGTCTTTCGATCGTCCTTCCTCTTCTTTCTTCTAATAATTCATTTAATAAGTGTATTTTGTTACTTCTTTCACTTTCTGGCTGGTCCTTCTTCCTTTTTCTGTTGTTTCTTTCTTTCACTTTCTTCTAACTTCCTTCCCCAGAAGCGATCAGTCCTCTCTTGTTTATTTCTTTCCTTCCTCTAGCTTTTTGTATTTGTTTTTCTCTCTCTCTTTCAATCCTCCCTTCCATCTCATTGCTTTTCTTCCTTTCTTTTCCTGTCTTTCTTTCACACTTAATACTCATCTTCTTTCTCCTACTTCTTCCTTGTGGTTTTTTTTTTTTTTGGTAGTTAATGTAAGTCACAAGTTCTTGGTCCCGGAGATCCCTCGCTCCTCTCTAACACACCCGGTCCATCTCATCCGCTCGTTTCTAACCTTCCCGGGTTGACCCGTGCGAGTTAGGGCAGGACAAACGCTGGTCATAACTCGCGTTCGATGAATTATTTATTTCAGGAAAACACCATTCGGAGCTCGTCGTTGATTTTAAACTTTATTCTCTAGAAGATACAGTACTAAAATAAACACAGGTTTTTAAAAAAAAAAAAAAAAAAAAAAATCTTAAAAAAGTGATAAAGCATACATATACTACATATTAATTACTGAACAGTCTACTGTCCAAAAAAAGGCACTAAATTCTGAAATAGGAGTTACAGGATTTAACTATCTGTAGTTGATACAACAGTATTTGCGTCATATAATATTTATATATATATATATTTATATTTATATATATATTTTAATATATTCACATATTGAACATGGACAGATCGACAGGACAGTCGAGCTCCTGATTTCCCGTTGAACATAAACCGCGTCGACTGCTCGTCCACCCTGATCAGACGATTTGGGTTCTGGTAGCGTTTGGGTTCCTCTCTGGACATCATCAGTAATCAGTAAAGGGTGGAGTGGGATCGAAACACAAAAACGGCTAGACGTCCGACTGATCGTGAGGAAAGGGATGGCTAGCCGAGGTCATCGACGTCAGACTTGAGTTGACGAGCGCGAACGCTTTCGGACGTACCGAAATAAATATCAAGTGCGGCAAAACGCCGGCTGAAGCCGACGCGGAGGGGGGAGGGGAAAGCGGATCATTCGAGAGCGATCTCGGGAAAGTTAAAGATTGTCAAATGCCGCTTTTCGATTTCACATTTCACATAAAGTGAAATGCGCTTCTTGAATTAACAAGGTTTAAAAAATTTTTTAAAAATTTAAAAAAGGGGGCGGACTTTTTAGGGAGCTTTATACTCCAGAGGAACAATATGCGAATACAAACAGCAGAGCTGAAAATTTTTCTCTTTTTTTCAGTTCCACAATTTTAACATTCCTTGCTGCTGACCTCGGGAACATTTCTGAAGTTAAACCTCTCTGACGTTCGTTCGGTCACGTTATAGACGCTAAATCGAACGCTCATCTTTGACCGTGGACCTCGTTTCACGTTTGAAATCGGCCAGAAATCGACGTTTACGCGCTATCCCTATCCGGATCGGACAAGAACGGACGTTTTTTGGCCGAGTGTTTTTTCTTTTAGTGGTGAATTCCACCGCCGTTCTTGATGTCCAGCGATAATTTGGATGAAATTGTTCAAACCATCTGAATTGAGAAATGTAGCCTGACGTTATTTAAGTGCCTTAGAAGTCGCGGTACCGCGTTTACACGCACTGACTGAACATTCGCCTGCGTCCGTCCTCCGGTCCAAGCGCTGCTTCTACAGAGTCAGGCCCTGATTTACTAAAAGGTTTCAGTGTGTGTAAAAAAAACAAAACAAAACAAAAAAACATCGAATCTTTCAAATGAACAAAATAGCATGTATTGTTCGGTTGTAATTAATATCGAGTTTTGGGTGATTTCTATGTATAAAAGTTTCTAAACATTTTTTTTTTCTTCTTTTTAATTGACTCTACACTCTCTGGAAAAACGGTACCGGACTGTACCATTCCTATTCGCAGGGGTGGAACCATTAAGCGTACACCGTTTGCACCCTTAATATATATATACACATCTTTCTGAAAACTTGATCTGCCCTCTTCCTCATATACATGACCTCACACACACCCGGGATTGGCGTGTCGTCATGATTGACAGTGGAGACAGAGTATGCCCCGCCCACTCTGAGAGAAAGCCCACTGCGTGTTAGTTTCCGAACTAAAAGTCCGACCTTATTTTGATTGGACGCGTAAAAACTTAATTTACATATCGTTGGGGTTTTTTTTTTAATGTTTAAAACGACGCCTATTTTTCTCGGTAAATCGGGGCCTCGGTGTTAACCCCGACACTCTGTAGAGTTGAGTACAGCACCCTGATACAGAATACTATGAGGTTACACATGGTACGGTTAACAGCATTTGTCCGATTGCTTAAAGATGTGTAGCAGACCCTGGGCGAGTGTTGATGATGATGATGATGATGATGAAGCACATGATCATTGATAAGGCTCATGTGATCTCAGGACCAGATCTCACTACTGAGGAGATTCATGTTTACAGGTAGCTAGACGGCAACAGGCCACGATGTCAGGCCAGGAGGTGATGTACAGCCGAGGAGGAGACGGAGAGAGAGAGAGAGAGAGAGAGAGAGAGATAGCAGAGGGGTTTCAGAGAAGGAAAACCGTGTGGGTGAGTGACACTTTTTACTCAAAAGTGTTCTAATAAAGGTGAAGTCTCACTAGGTGTGAGCAAAGAAGTTTCCAAATGGTTCAACATTGCTGTGACTCAGCGTTTAAAAGATACTCATACTATCTAATCTAATCTAATCTAATCCCGCCTCCTGACGAGCTGCATCCCATGCTTCTTTTCTTTTTTTTTTTTAAATACAATAATTTTTTCATCTTCGTTAATATTACATACATATCTAAAATGAACACTTTCTCCATTTTGGTTGTCAACGTTCATGAAAATTAAACTGAAGTTGAAAAAAAAAATGATTTGTGATGCGAAATCGCATCACAAGGTTTCAGTAAAGGGGGTGGAAAAACTGTAATTTAATCGACAGGCAGCAGAGGGCGCTGAAACTGACAACCGGCTCCTTTAAAGGAACAGTTAAAGGTGCTAAAAGGTAACTAGCTTCTTGTTCTGTGATTTAAAAAAAAATAAATAAAATAAAAAAATGTAATTACCAAATTCTGCCAGTAGTGCATTTCTACTTCACAGAGCCTCTGTTTAAATATTACAGTAAAAGAGATTATGGCTGTAGGAGGAAAGTCGATTGGGGTGGCGTGAGATTAACTGACTCCTCTTCGGCTTTGGTCACGAGTCACGACACGGCGTTTTCCCTTTTCTCAAATTGATGGCTTTGTTTGTTTGTACGAAGGCCTGAGGAATCGAACTAGCATGACTAGCACGCATTTAAGAGTATTCGTTTCCCTCGAGGCTTTCGAAGAAAAGGAGGACTAAACGGCGTGTATGTATAATATTCCCCAAAAATATTACATTCAGTTTGAACATATGCGCTTATTAAAATGTTTAAATTTCATGGCGATGCATAGGTTTGAGTTGCAAAACTAGCGAGTCTTAAAGAGTCACATCAGTCCCCGCCTCCTCATCCCAGTACCGTCTCCTCCTTTGGCAGATACAGTGTGTATATGTGATGGTATGTGTGTGTGTATATATATATATGTGTGTGTGTGTGTGTGTGTGTGGAAGAGTCCTCAGTCATCATTGAGCACCTCGGCCTTGACGTCGTTGCCGCCCCTGCCCTGCTGTGACAGCGCCAGTATGGAGTGATTGACCGCCGCCATCTCCACCGCCAGGCTGATGGGGTCCTGGTGCTCGCTCGTCCCCGTGCTCTCGTCCTGGTGGGGGAGGGGCGACAAGACCAGGACACAGCCGTCAGTCTGAAGCCAATCAGCTCGATGCCCCGCCCCCACTGCTTGAGCCCAGCCCCGCCCCCATGGGATGCTCCAACCAACCAGAGATCAAAGTTGGTACCTACAAACGCAAGAGTGGCCTTTTAGGGCTTTTTTTTTTCTTTTCTTTTCTTTTTTTCTTTTTCCACTGCACTTTCAAAGACAGGAAGTGGCCCAAGCGGGAACCAACAGAACTTTAAAAAAAAAAAAGATACTTGAGTTGTCAGGACTCCTGTATTTAGGTGTTCCCTGAAACACAAGAGCTTGGATTTACTTGTCTGATTAGCTGTTTTATCTGATCTTTTATTGGCCGAGCTCAAACTCGTGAAAGATATCAAGTCCGAGGTTCAGCGTTCCGGTGCAATGTGCGGTGGAAAAAGTCACACTCGAGCCCATCATGAGGCCTTGAAAGCTCCATTGCGGTTATGTAATGTAAGTATAGAGTGTATTCCAGCTCTAGGCATGTCCTGTGCACCTGGAAGGGGGTGGGGGGGTGACACTGAAACCAAAACCTCTGGCCACGGCTCTCTTTTAACAAAAAAAAATGCAATCAGTTTTGTAACAGTTCCTGAATTTGTCTTATGTTCAGTGTCAAAAGTAAAGACGCTGTGACAGTGGAACCTGCAGTATTTATTAAAAGCGGAGTTAAATACGTTCCTTACCGTCCCTAACCCCGGCTCGGCGCCCGGCTCGCTGAAGTCGTTGCCGTCGATCTCGTCGCTGTTGGACTGACCGCCTGGACTCTGCACGTCGATCCCATGAGTCTCCAGGATTGCTGCTTCTTCGAAAAAAAAACACACCTTGCCATAACATATCAGAGGTCCGCGTGGACGTAACCGTAAAAGTAAAATAGCAGGTTGTAATTTTTAGAGCTATAATAAAAATAAAAAACACTGACGAGCTTTCCCCTTCCCGTTCTGCTGAAACGAGATATCCCTGATGCGTTGCCTTTTAAGGGGAAAGGGGGCGGGGATAACTTCCAGGCCAGAAAAACGCAAGTCTTGAATAAAATTAAATGAACCAAATCCACTTTAAAATAATATCATTACAAATCGAACAATTACAAACCACCCCTTTAAGCAATCAGTTCACAGACGGAAATGATGAAATGATGTTAGAGTGTTAGTGCTGTGGTTTGACGTTTTTAAGGAACAGGAGAAGAGCTGACACGTTGTTTTGTTTTTTTTTGTAATCCCGCCCACAGGGCTTCAACGTTACCTATATTGGCTCTTCTCTTAATCTCCTTTCGCCGGTTAGCAAACCAGTTGTACACTTTCAGAGACGTGACCCGCTCTAGATCGGAAAGCTTCTTTCCTAAACGTGAAGACGTTGTAGAGGTTCAGAGATGAGTTTCATGCCATGGACCTGCATTTATAAAAGGCTGGCTGCGCTATAAGGCGTCGCCTCACCTGGTTTTTGTATCACAGCATTGCAGGCGTTGGCGATTTCCTCCCGCTTGGCCTCGTCAGGATACTGGTTGTCGTTAAAGTAACTGAAGCAGCATATATAATAATAATAATAATAATAATAATAATAATAATAATACACTGAGCCATGTATGTTAATACACTCCGCTGTGGTAGAACACCTGATTCAGCACGTTAGCTAATTACTTAAACGCTTAATCAGGAGCATTACGGCACTGAATTGAAATTCTCCGACTCTCACCTCTCCATGACGGCGAGACACTCCTTCCTCCAGGTGAAGCGGCTGCCGCGGCGCAGACGGAAGCTCCCGGGGCTGCAGTTGATGGGTGGAGCGCTCTGGTGCCACTCTACGATGTCCTCCAGCGCCATGGGGGCGGGTCTCATAGCCAGAGTGGCTCCTGGGACGACAAAAAAAACCGACCGCGTATAAGCTGTACAGCCCTCAGCGTAGGTCCGTTTGTGTGGTTCTCTACATACAGAACATGCTGGCTGCTCTGGAACTCGTAGTGGAATCATCTCCACTGTGCATACTCTATACTCTCGTCTACGAGTGTAAAAACTCGTACACTCGTAGCTGTAGAGGGACGGTGGGGTGGAGTTAGGGGGCTGTGTGGGTGGAGTTAGGGGGCTGTGTGGGTGGAGTGTGGCATTACCGGGCGTGGTCTTCTCCAACTGGTACCACCGGTAGAAAGCTCTCTTCTTCTGCTCGCTCAGATCGGAACCCTGCTGCAGGAGCCAGTGGGAGATCCGACTCTGACTGATGCCTGCGCGACACACAAGACGGACGCCATTTTATCAGGCGCGCCGATCAATTCAACGGAATTCGTCTGTTAATTGAGAAACGATGGCATTCCTCGCCGCGCAGTGAAAAAGCGATAAACTAACTGGAGTCGCACACGATCATTAGCACACAGAGCGGTGAGTGAGCAGCGTGTTCACGAGCACCAACCTGTGACTTGGGCGACGACGGCTTGCGAAATTCTCCGGCTCCCTAAGAAGGCCTTGATCTCCTCTTTGATTATATTACTGTCCTTTCTAGAAAGAGAGAAAGTGAAGGATGATGAAGGATTTTAAAAACAGATGTGACCAATCTAGAATAATAATAATAATAATAATAGCACTGTAATATAATTCATTATTAATTGAATGATCGTAGTGACCTCATGAGCTCCTCCACCCGGTCATCGATGTCTACTTCCTCCTCAGCCGGTTCGAAGCCGAAGGCCCGAGCGGATACGGGGTACTGGGGAGGCGAGTGCTTCCCGTTGCTGACGGGCGCCAAGCAGTCACGGCCGTTCTGAGCCGCTGGCGCTACCACGCCCATGGGCACGGCGATGGTCGGGGGCGGAGAGGTGTCGTAGCTGGTTGGAGACGGGGACGGAGTGCCGCCGTGGAAAACGGTCTGCGTGGCCACGCTGGCGGACGAGGACAGAGTAGGAGCGGTGCTGGACGGAGCAACAGAACTGGAGCTGCCATGGCTGTTGACTCCTCGAGTCCCTCCTGCGTAGGAGTGGCGCGGGCCGAACTTCTGCACGTGCTCGCGCTCCAGGCGCTCCAGTGTGTCCAGTGCGCACAGGATCTCCTGCTTGGTCATGCCGCTCCCGCGCAGCCGCTGCAGCAAATCGATCTGCTCGATGGTGAAGCGAGGCTCGTCGGTGTAATGTGACATTCTGACCAAACGTGAGGAGAGAGAGCAATGAAAATGACGCATCCATTAATTACTATTACTGATGTGCTAAAAAAAAACATACACATCTGAACAATCACATCATAAGCCCGTTGCTAGGCAACCAGGAAATATGGCTGCTGAACACGAGAGAGAGAGAGCGAGAGAGAGAGAGCGCGCGAATGACCGAGGCTATCAATTTAGCTGTCAGGATCTGGCGTATTTGACAGATTTAGGCTCGGACGGTGGTCGAGGCGATAGGATCATCGGGATGAAAACAAAAAACCTCTGGTCCGGTTACAAAAGGAAGTCAAGGATTCGGTTTAGAAAGATCTCAAGACTGGTGGATATAAAGCCGGTGTGGTCCTAAACACAAAGATCTTTTAGCGTACGTTGGCTGATGATAAAAGCACAAAGCCGTGCGAGTGTTTGCGCTGGATGGATCATTCTTTTCCATCTGGTATCCGTTAGCAAAGCAATTCCTGATTGGATATTCATGGAATATTATATGACTTTGTTCCATATGGAACGCACATTGCATCGGCACTCGAAGGCATGACTGTAAATGTGTGTGTGAGTGTGTGTGTGTGTGCGCAAGTGTGTGCATGCATACACCAGATTACTATTTTCAAATTCCAAGTAAATCCCCATAGCATTGTGTGTGTGTGTGTGTGTGTGTGTGTGTGTGCGCCTGTATTTAGACATTTGTGAGGACCAGATGGTAAAATGATTACAGAAACGCGTGACAATTTTGAGATCAGTTATTTTGTCTGGTACGGATTAAGAAACATGTGGCTTTTGTTCGAAAAAAAATAAAACGCATGATCCAAGCGATGTATTTAAGGTTCTTTAAGGTTTAACTACGTTACTACACAGTCAACGGAATTACCTCACACGATATAAACGTGTGTGTGTGTGTGTGTGTGTGTGCGCACGTGCACGTGCATGTGCGCAGGCTGAGCTCAGCACTGAGAGAATTATTCTCACATCAAATTCCTGCTCTGAGGCTCTTTTGTTAAAACAAGCTCAGCTATCTTGGACGGATTTTTCCCCCCCCCCCTTTGGTGGTTTTTCCCTAAATTTATCTCCTCCCTCCCGGGTGCGGGCTTCGGCTCTGCCTCTGCGCTGCGTAAAGGCCATTTAAAATCCTGCAGGAATGCATGTATTATCCTTGCATTCACCTCACAGAGACTCCATATTTCACTGCACACAGTGGAGAACAAGAGCAGCACTGAAACTGAGATTTATCTCAACAACGCACACGTCAAATTCAAAAAATGAATTCACAAGAGCTAACTAAATATATATATATATATATATATATATATATAATATTTTGCAAGCAGGGGTCACAAAAGCACCAAATTGTTCTATATAATCTCCATTTCGAAAACGTTCCCTCTCATTAAAAACCGGAATCACGTTCTTTATCCTGTCCCTCCAGGATGTCATGACTTTTAGATCGCAGAAATGAACGCAAAATCAAATAAACTCCGCCATATTCGCAGAAGCTTGCGATTTTATTAAACTCCCGCGGAATTCGGGCCGAGGCGCGTCATTTGACGATATCACGACGCGCGTTTAGCCGAAGTCCTCTTCGATTCACGTGCGTCGAACGCGAGTACAGCTAAAAGGTCTCGTTCACTGACGGACATCACCGCGAAAGACGATTTCGTACAATCGCGGTTTCGCCAAATCGAGGAGTTTTTCGCCCGAAAAACGCACAAAAAAACCTCCCCGAGTTGCACCGCAAATTTTTTTTTTTTTGGGGGGGGACGCAGCAAAATCGAGCATTTTTCACAGGAACTATCACACACAAAAAAAAAAACTCAGTGAAATCCCGTACGGGCCGATTAATAAATAAAAAAATTGGAATTGTTGGAAAGTATAAAGAAAGTAGTAAAAAAAAATGAATAAAACGACGCTGTTATTGAAAAAATAATGGATTTTGACATCCTAACAGTAACTCCGCTTCATTACGCCGTTCCATCGGCCATTATTTTCCTATCACCTGCACATCCGGAGTCTCGTATTCCGTATCGATATCTACCGATACTCCCGAAAATTCCTATACGCGCTGACTGAAATATATAAACACATACACACACACCACACAATTATCCTTTAATCACAAGCTGGGATGTTCCAACTGAAACAGACTCTCCTCCTCTACAGGTTCACGTCATCGCTACAGGACAAAACACACCACGTCGTATTTACTAAACAGCGCAGCTTCACGTTCCACGGTTTAAACCTAGTCTAGAAATTCGCCGCCTTTCCAGGAACTCGTCCTCGGATCGCTGTGACGCCGCTTCTGGGAAGCGTTCCTACGCTCCGTCTGTGTCTTCGAATAACAGTGGTTCCGAATAGCTCACTTCCACCGCCGTGCGATAATCGGGCACGGTAATCGCTCGTTTAATTAACGTGCAAATCGGCATGCACGGCTAATGAAGCTTTTCATTTCTTTTTTCTAATCGTCGATTGCGAAATACGTCCAGATTTCACGTTCAGGCTTTTTTTTTTATTTTTAATTTTTTTTTACGAGCGCGTGTACGAATCGATGAGCAGTTTCTTACCGAAACCGATATCAGGTATTTGATCGATGCTTGATACCAATATCGTATCGACGCATCACTGATTATTATTATTAATAATAATAATAATAATAAATATATTGTATATCAGCCTCTTTAAGCTTCATGCAGGGCTCAGGATCAATCAATAATCGATACCCAATAATCCTGCACCCTGATGCTTCGTTGCTGACGTTCACACACCCAGGCTGCGTCCCAAACACCACCCTGTTTAAGTGCACTACACAGTGGGCTTGTGTTTATTTAGGATTCGACACAGGACACAGAACCTCACTCGGACCTGATCATGGACCTGCCAGTTAAAACCTGCTGGTACCCCTACATGATGGACTGATCAGGATCAACTCCTCCTGATATCTGCCGAGTTTATCAGACAGATCTGCACCCTATCCGTGCAATACTAATACTAATACTAATAATAATACTAATAATCCCCAGCTCGTGCATGCATGCAGTGTTTGTGTGCTGTCTCTCTGCACAGAACAACAGAAACAGAAGAGAAAGAGAAAATCACGGCTGCATGCACTGATGTTCCTGCAGCTCCTCTGGATCTTACCTTCAGCTGGGCCTCCGTCCACCATAACATTTAATTTATTTTGCAGTAATTTTCTTTTAGTCCCGGAGCAAAAAAACAAAACAAAACAACAACAACCACCACCGCGTCGTTCAAGTCCCTCCGTCACCAAACACACCGCGACATGACCGACAGCCTCCCTCCGAGTCTCTCTCTCCGTCTCTCTGCCGTCCTCTTTAATCAGCAAGCCCGCATTTCACAGCAAAATATCATTTGCCTTTGTGTGACTGACAGAAGCCATATTGATATGAACAGTGGAGTCGCGCGCGGAGCATCATGGGAGATGTAGTTCCGCCCGGAAAAGCTGGACTACAACCAGAAAAAAAACAGATAGATAGATAGATGTGCAATTTTTTTTTAAAAGTGTGTTGTAGATTTATATATTTACATTATGATTATATATATATTTATATTAATTATTATAAAGATTAAACACATTAAGGCATTCTGTTTTGTTTTTTTAAAAATCCTGAACATTCTGATGTTTGATAGATTTCTCTCTCTCTCTCTCTCTCTCTCTCTCTCTCTGTGTGTGTGTATATATATACATATATATATTTCTGTCTTCATGTCGATGTTAATAGTGTTCTGTGATTTAATCCTGTAAGACCTGGTGATGTTTTAGCTATTACAAGAATTTAAACCTTTCACGAATAAAGGTTGGATTATTTATTTATTTATTTGACCTAAACAGAATGTATTTCATAATGTTTTCATGTTTCACTGCTGATAAATTCACTGATGGATAGAAAACTCTACAGCTGCGTGTGATTAAAGTGTACTGTACCGCACTGTACTGTACTGTACTGTAGTTGTGTTTGGGTGTAAATAGACATACTGGCGCCCTCTAGTGTGTGTTCGTGTTATTACTATTATTTATTTTTGACTCCTGTACGGTAGAAAGATCAGCTTTTATGGAGTAATTAATAGTTATTAGTTACCAAGGAAGTCAGTTATCAGTAGTACAACAAATCTGAGGTTACTACCTCACTGAAGAGTACACACACGTGTATATAGTACATAATATTAAAAATAAATAAATAAAAGTACTTACGGTAGTTTGTACCCTGATACACACTGCTGACTGTAGCTGTAGTGTAAAACATTTGGTATTATATTAATAGCACTGCTAGTTTTATTTAAAACACATAAACCATTCATAGTGTAAAACCACGGGTGCCATGGCTCAGGTGGTAGAGCGGGTTGTCCACTAATCGTAGGGTTGGCGGTTTGAATCCTGGCCCATGTGACTCCACATACCGAAGTGTCCTTGGGCAAGACGCTGAACCCCAAATTGCTCCTGATGGCAAGTTAGCACCTTGCATGGTAGCTCTGCTACCACTGGTGTGTGTGAATAGGTGAATGAGACACAGTGTAAAGTGCTTTGGATAAAAGCATTATATAAGTGCAGACCATTTACCATAAAATAAATATGTATTTAGCTATTTGTACCATAATCTTTTCTAATTAAGGTGGTTGTCCTAGAATAGTTGAATAAATTGAATTGTCTTATCCAAAGATTTTGTGTGTGTGTGTGTGTAAAAATCACTTACTGACTTTCAGTAAGCACTTTATCCTGGTCAGGGTCCCGGTGGATCCCGGGAATACCAGGCGCGAGGAGAATCTAACCCGGGAATACCGTGCGCGAGGAGAATCTAACCCGGGAATACCGGGCGTGAGGCAGGAATACACCCTGGATGAGACACCAGTCCATTACAGATGAGGTAAACAATTTTTTTTCCCTTTCTTTCTTTTTTTTTTTTTAAACAGAAAACAAAGCTTTTATGTAAATAAGTAAACAAATAAGTAAGTAAATGTTTAACCGTAACCTCAGTAACTAAAAGGAAACATTTTGGTGCTTTAAGTGTTTTTTTTTTGCTTAAATAAATAAATAATAAAGAAATAAAATAACCAAAAGGTTTGGGTCAGAGTTATAATTTAGGTGAAACATAGAACTATTTCTCTGCATTAATCAATGAAGGGTCCTCAAGGTATACAAGACAAATGTGTGTGTGTGTGTGTGTGTGTGTGTGTGTGTTTTAAGCTGCTGATTGGTCAGCCGTAATGCCCATCAGGTGTCAGTGGGGAATCCCGTCGCTGTATTTCAATGGAAAAAAAAGTTTCAAAATTTTAAACTGAAATATTTCAAAAAGCGTCAACTTTATCAAAACTATAAGCCAAACTCTGACTGAATTCAGTGCTTCAACCAGTTCACGCTGAATAAATTCGTGACTTCTAGGAGAATAATAATTACGAGTGTGCTCTTTCTTGCTTTATCCTGTAATAATAATTTCACCTGCTGACAACAACAACAACAACAAACCTCCTCTGTGTCTCTCCGAGAGCAGCACTTCAAATAATTACCAAAAGAATGAATGTAATTTTGCTGTCTGTCTTTTCCCCTGAACACGGACACATCTTTTTTGAGGCTTACAAAGCACAGATTTGCCTGTGTTTCGTGTTTTTTGTCCCCTAATATGTTTCATCATGACAACCTGCTGGACCATGAATGCAGTTTGTGATGACGACAAGTAATTAGAGCTAAAAGTGCTAATGCAGTATAATAACACGCTCAGATGAGCCAACGGGATGAGATTCTACTTTTCTTTTCTTTTCCATATTTCCTCTACAGATCATTTCCTCATGCTGAGTGACACAGAGGGTCTGTAACCCCAAAACAGGAACATTTCTCTCAAAAAATACAAAACAACAACACACACACGCACACACAGAACCGAGCGTACAACAGAATCCGACCCGTAATCAGGAACCTCCTGATGTTCCGCATCATACACATTTGAGACATCATATGGTATCACACATCATTTATTTCTGACTGCATAATAATAATAATAATAATAAGAAGAAGAAGAACATCTCATCTGAAATCTGAGAACTAAAGTGTACTTCAGTAAACAACGCTTGTAAACGCTTGTCAAGCCGTGTGATCTTTAACCTTTTGCATCTTTAGTTAAGTTAGGTTTGTTATATTTATATCAGGTACTTAACAGGACCTATTATACACTCACTAGAAAAAAGGGTACTCCACTGTAGCTTGCTTTATTTCCTTAAACGTTCACCTTTTGTACTTGTACACTCTCGGAATTAACGGTACTAACGAGTACTTTTCCACGTCGCTCACGTGGTCGCACCAAGAGCACATCTTTGGCCTTCATGCATCATGATAGCGTTTAAAAATGATTTACTGAAACTTAAGGACCCCTTAAGATTTATTCTAAAAGCTAATTACAGGTACTCTTACCTACAAAGTGTACCTTTAAAATATCTAAAAAGGTATTGATGTAGCTTAAATCATTTTAAAGCTACACTACACCTACATATCCAGGTGAAAAGGTACCAAACATAAAGGTACCACCGTAGCACCGAGGAAAAGTACCAATTAGCACCCGTTTTTTTTCTGAGAGTGTAGCTTGTGACTGATTCAGTATCATCGACTGTATGTAGCATCTTTTTGCGTAACGGTGTTAACGTTTCGGAACTGTTATGATGAAATGCATGAGAAATACTGTGCGTGAGAACTAATCCGTAACGACAGCAGCTGTACTGCACTGTTACTCGTACCTCGATCCTACCGAGTCAGGAGGAATAATTATCCATATAAAATATAACAGCTGTAAAGTGACACCAGAGGTGCGTCTAAAAAAAAAAAAAAGAGTCTTAAGTATGTAGTATTTGATTTGTGTAGCTATATTGAAAACGATCCTAAACAGAAGCAACAAATCGCCGCGATTTTAAAATCTAACATGCCCAGATTAAAGGCCGACCGATTGAACGGTTTTGTCGATTAATCAGGGATAAACGATTGCTGGAATTATCCACGCTGATAGTTTTTCCCGGTTGCGTGGGTTTCGGGAGTGGCCGTGAAGCTTCCGCTGTCGTTATGCAGTACGAGAGCGGCCTCTAGAGGCAAAATAAAACCGGTCGCTGACCAAGTTTGTCGTGTTATTTGCAGTGTTTTTTGATTCGTTTTGGACGTCTCTATTTTTATTTGTTATTTAGAGTGGTACTACATCATTTATTTACTTTAATATTTATTCATAGTTGATGTATATGAATATTTATATCTTTATTTCATTTAAAAAAAGTACAGTGTTTATTTTTGTAATAAAGTTCAGCAATATTGTACTTTGAGTGTTACGTTTTCATTCGGTATCAGTTTTAAAAACTCTCGGTTGATTAATCGGTTATCGGCAGGTATGTATCGCCAGACTTAGTTATCGGTATCGGTAAAATCCAATATCGGTCGACCTCTAGTCCAGATTCCCCCTTCTCAAGGAGGTTTCTGGTTTTCTTTCTGTTCTAGTCCTGTCCTTGTCCTGTCACTGCTATGTTACCTGATTGTGTTCACCTGTTTTGTGTTAGTTCTTGATTACCTTATCTGCACTGTTTTTCGTTTTGTTATGAAGCCTTATCATGATCCACGTCTCGTTAAGTCATCGTGTTCTCACCGGATGTCATCTTTTAATGCCCAAGTTGCATTCCATTCCAATACACAAGAACCAAGAACAGTTTAAAAAAAAAAAAAAACAAACAAACCCAAATTGTTCTTTATTCTCCCACAGAACTGAGCATGCATCGGACTATCCGTGGATTATCCGTGTTCAACCCTCTCTCCCTGTGATTTGACCCGTGCTACTGACTATGATGATGTTTCTATAACATATGCTGAGTTTATACACCTTACACCTGGTCCTAAATTGCATACACGCTATTGATATTCTTGCTCCGTGGCTTGGACTTTCAGTTCGTGCTTAACATGTCCAGCGTTACGCATTTCATTTGGGTATCAGC
Organism: Ictalurus furcatus; assembly: GCF_023375685.1. Taxonomy (NCBI): domain Eukaryota; kingdom Metazoa; phylum Chordata; class Actinopteri; order Siluriformes; family Ictaluridae; genus Ictalurus; species Ictalurus furcatus. The sequence continues at coordinate 2,961,610 of NC_071263.1, read as the reverse complement.
AGCACAGGATCTCACTACAAGCACACTAATCACACCTGAAGTATGCAGAGTACACCATTTGAGATAAAACTTTCAGTAAAGCATGCACTCTGTTATTAAAAAATAGTTTCATCTGGATAATTAAGCTGAGCTAGATTGTAAATATCATGTAGCCTACTTTACAGAGAAGACAGGATTTTATATCTAAACAACTTTCTGAAACAGCAAAGAGTTTATAGACCTTCTAAACCACACCTGAGCTTATGTACCGCTTTAGCAGACATCAGCAAGATATATATTTATAAATATGCAGCAATTTACTTGTAGCTACAGAGCTGAGCAAATGGGTACGGGATGGTTTTAGAGTTCTTGGGTTTTATAATCTCCACTGGGGAGATTTATCTGTCTACACTTGTCTCAGCTAGTCTGTTGTTCATGATTCCCAGAGCTCCAACTCCTCCGGAGAATTCATCGTGTCGGTTCACAGAGCCGGGCGGTCTCGGGTATCCGTTGGCGGTCTCCGACAGCTGTTTTTGCATGATGGCCAAGTTGACCTTATTAGCAGCCAGAAAGTCTCTCATGGAGATCATCTCACCTGACATCCTGCGTCCGTCCGTTTCGCTCTCGTTAACAGCGTCCGTGTCTATGGAGATGTTCCGGACTCGGGTGCGGAAGTGTCCGGGCATTATGGCGTTCCTTCTGGGACGCAGGTTCCTTCCTGGGCAGTGGCGGCACGGTATCTCGATCTTCTTCAGGAGCCAGTTGAGAACCTGTTTGATGACGATGGAGATGACGTTGAAGAGCGAGTAAATGCAACAAGCACCCGTGAGGATGAAGAAAAAATTGCCCAGGCTGTAGAGAGTCTGATTGTCGTACGCGGCGCGCTGGCCGCTCACCATGTCCCCGAAGCCGATAGTGCTGAACGCTACAAAGCAGAAGTACAGAGAGTCCAAATAGCCCCAGCCTTCCATCGAGGAGTACATGGCAGAGGCGCAGCACGATATAATGATGGCCGCTACACAGAGAATGAGCATCACGCAGTACACCGACGGCTTCCATCCCGCCAGGCTGTCCTCACCGTGCTGCCTCACTTGGCCCGCCTCGTGCCTGCTGTCGTGAGGTAGCACGCCTTTCCTCCGATGTTGGGCTTCGTAGCACGACTTCAGCACGAACGCAAGCACCGTTATAATTCTCTCCAAAAACAGGTTAAAAAACAGGATGGTGGCTGCACACCCGATTAGTCCGTAAAAAATCAGGAAGATTTTGCCTCCCACCGTGGCCGGCGTGGTCATCCCAAACCCTGCGCACAACAGAGGAAGAGGTAGATTTGCTTTAGCGAGCACCTAGTTATAGATGTATTGGAAGAACATATGGTGGAAACCTGTATCAGCATTAATGATCATTTTGCTCCTTTGGACGGTGAAATTAAAATATAATATAAGGGTACCAGAGCAGCCTGTAGAGCAATACCATAGAAACAGTGTTTGGGTTCTTTAGGCTTTTTGGTTGAACGAAATATCGACATCCAACAAAGCAAGCATTTATAATGGACAATGGTTCTTTGGTTCTTTAAAGAACCCTACATAAAAGTTTCATTAGGGAACACAAAATGGTTCTTCAGATGCATCACTCTAACAAAGCATTTTTTTAAAAAAAAGCTTAAGAGTTTTAAGAGTCTGTGCAAAATCGCAGAAATGCCGTCGGTGTAAATCATCCTGTACACACTATACGTTTAAACAGCCCGTGAGACGTTATAATTCATACTAATGATACATTCAACGTTGTAATTGTTAATTCAGCTCTTTGGATGGTTTATAATAACGTCTTGCTCAAACCGTGTGTATGTAACGGCTATAAATTGCTTTTTTAGAAAAAAAAAAAAATATATATATATATGTACACTCAGGATCATGATTCATAAATTTAATAAAGTACGAATACATATAGTGTAATAGCTCATATTATAGCACAGACCATCAGAGAAGCCAAGGGTCAGGATTAAACAGGACTAAAGTGCCCTGTGTATAAGCGCATGCATTATTTTCAATAATTAACAGCTTAAATAATGAACAGAACTGAGAAGTGAGCAAAATACCCAGTGTCCATTTAACTCCCACACTGTTTATGAGTTCAGATCCACACTCTCAGACAGAAAAAAAAAAGAAAAAATAAGATATAGGCCTGAAGGTGCACTACATGGACCTTGGGTAAAAGGTACAAGAACACTTGATGATACTACTCCAGCGACAAGGGATGGTTTAGTACCGTTTTTGTGCAGATGGACCATTATGAACATTTATTATTATTATTTTTTTAAAGTTGTTCTTTAGATCAACTCTATTTTTCCCCCCACAGTAAAAAGATTTGGTGAATTTGGTGATGTCTCAGACTTTCAGATGTCTCAGACCTTCTCTCTTACCGATAGTGGACACAACAGTGCCCACGAAGTAGAAAGCTCCTTGGAAATCCCAGCGAGCCCTGGGTCTGTCCACACGGATACCAGCCCCGGTGGCCTCCTCGTAGGCCCTGAGGAAGCCCTCGAGGTCCCTGTGGCTGACGTTGTGCTTGCGGCTGAAGAGGTCGAAGCTGCGCGCCCAGCGGCCCCTGGCCTGCTCCTCCTCCGGCCGCTCCAGCGCAGAGAACACAGCGGCGCCGCACACCAGGTACACCAGGATGAGGAGAGCCAGCATGGCGAAGCGCGCCGTGTCCTCGCTCGCAGAGCCCAGACCCAAACAGCAGCACGACCCTCGGCATGCCATCATGTTCCCATTGAGAACAGAACAAGGCTCCGCATCTTACACTGTCCCCGGGTCCGTGCGCAAACACCCCAAACCTCCTGCTCCCACATCGCCTTTCGAAGAGTTTTGATCAGCCTACAGGGCACAAAGCACACTCACCAGAGTTCCCATCCAGACACGCACCGAAAAGTTCCACGTCCTCTTTAGTCATGATCTGCATTAATCTGCATTTCACAGAACAAAACTCATCACACTCACTCTTCTTTCACACTAAAATGAATTTCAGTAAAAATACAGACAAGATGCCTCGCATGTCCACAATCATCCCTTCAAGGCAGGGTTTTCTTTTGCAATAAAAATATTCATTAAACTGGAATTTTTAGATGGTGGTCCAAACTCTGGTGCTGGTGTATCTTTCAATAAAAACCTGTTTTTACTATCAAACTGTCACGGAGAGCTTCCTGATGAGATCACGGTGAAGGTTCTGCGTTTCTCCACCGCGTGCAGGTGAATCTGCACAAGACAACGCTGTCGGATCGCGCGCCAAAGTCTGTCGTGGTTCTCCTTACACTTCAATCACATGCATTTAAAAAAAAAAAAATACGATACAATAAAATAAAAGATGCATAAGAAGAAGAACGTTTCACGTGTCCATAAACGTGTCTAAACGTGCATAAAGATGTATTTCATAGAATAAAACCCATCAGTCGTGCAGGATCGCCTGCACACGTCCACGCGCGCATTCTTCTTCATTCCTGGCGAAATCCAGTCGTGTTCTTCTTAGACATAGTCTCTGATTGCGATCAAATGCATTTAAGCCACACAAGAAGAAGAAGAAGAAGAAGAAGAAGAAGAAACATCTGTCAGATCCACAGAAGAGTCGTCTTTACAGAGATCCCCGCATAATGTACGGAAGTAAACGCATCCGAGTCGCGCGCAAAAGTCTGTAATGATCCCTGTTAGAGTTTAATGATGTATTGTTTTTTTTTTTTTTTAATGACACAGCCAACCCCATTTCACCAAACAACAATAACAACAAACGCACTACAGCCTTAAAAATCGTTGTTCTTTTTTATGCCATGATGACAGGACATCTCCAGGCATGATTTAAAAAAAATAATTATTGTTGGTGCGCAGAAGTTTTTATGATGGCACCGCACCCGTGTGCAGAGAGAGAGAGAGAGAGAGAGAGAGAGGGGGAGAGAGAGAGATGGGGAGAGAGAGATTGGGAGAGAGAGATGGAGAGAGAGATGGAGAGAGAGAGATGGAGAGAGAGATGGAGAAATGGGGAGAGAGATTGAGAGAGAGGGAGAGAGATGGAGAGATGGAGAGAGAGAGACTGAGAGAGACAGACAGAGATGGAGAGATGATGATGATGATGTTGGAGGCGGGGCGTTTCTTAACAACCCTGAAACTTTACTGATCAGGCGCAACCAAAAAATGTGGAAACGTAGTATTAATTTTTTATTTATTATTTATTTTTATTTTTTTTACAGCAAATAATAACAAAACAAAGTGATAATATCGAATCAATTTAATCTTCTGTGCAGTTCCAGACGGATTTTTCATCAAGATTTCGCGCTTGGAAATGTTCCCAAAATGGAAATCCCCCCCAACAAAGCTTGTAATGGAATGATCCGCCTTCCTGAACAACGCCAATTCCTGCGCGAGGTAAGAAGAAATAATTCAAACTCTTGACCAGCGGAGTTTTCCTCCCGGCATTTGAACTAAATTTGGAAGAATTTACAGTTTAAAAAAAAAAAAATTTCATTTTAAAGTACACTTCTGAAGGATATGGGATTTGAAATTGTGTTGATAATGAATGGGCTGGGTTAGGGATGCGGACCTGAAAGTGAACAGTCAACCGTCAAGACTGAACCCCCCCCCCCTCAAAAAAACCCCCCACAAACAAATCTGAAGTAAAATAAACCAGTTGCAGCTGGAAGAAATGTAAGTTTTTATTTCATTTATAATTAAGTTGAAACTTAGGAAATGATATATAAAGTTATAAATATTGTAAATTACTGTTAATAGGCGGTAACTTTTTAAAAAGTATAGCTTTGCTTGTTAGCCTGTATTAGCCTGCTGACAAGAAAGTGCACCAGCTAACACTAAGCTAACGCTATCTGAGGAGGAAAATAGGCTAAAGTTAGCTTAGGGGTTGGGTATATAATTAACATACAAGTAGCATAATTATATATATATATATATATATATATATATATATATATATATATATATATACACACATATACAGTTAGCATTACTTTACCTATTATTGGGCTGCCACAAAACTATTACTTCTAGTTAAAAATGACCTCATATGCTTACTTCTGGCACATCAAAAAAGCGTTGGCCTTATTGCGAGTTCAAATCGGATGATATCGTAGCCATGACACTAGGTGTAAAATGGCCGTGCTCTTATGGAGGGCGGGGCATACTTTATCTCCGCTGTCAATCACAGCGACACTAGCAAATCCTGGGCGTCAGTCAGCTCATGTAAAGTATGTGGAAGAGGGTAGATAGCACTTTCCTCTGAATATATGTTCCGCTGCCCCGTGATGCAGCATGAGGAGCAGTTTGACTTTTTTTGACTAATAGATGCATATTAAAAGTACAGAATATATCATTTGATTGCATACCAGTGTCAATGAACGGTACAATAAAAATACAATTGTTATATGTTTATTTTTGAAAAAGAGATTTTTGTAAAAATAAAAAAAAACCAAAAACCTTTTCCCTTCGGAAAAGAATCACAGTATGTTTCACCTCATCATATGCATGTGACTATGAGCAAGAAAAAAAAAAAAGAACACGTATAAATTTCTCATGTGATTATTTGATTATGAAATTTGTTTATGAAAAGTTGTTAAGAAGGAGTGAATGTAGTAACAGGGTAAGTGTGTGGTACAATTAGTAAGTATTTTCTTCTTAACACCTAGAAGGTGTCAGGCAGAAACAGTAACACTGTGCATTTGTAAAGATTTTTTTTCTCTCTCTCTCCATTTTATTTTACATCCTGCTCACTAATCACTGTATCAACAGCTCAGCACGCACCTGAGTAAATCTCCAAATCTGGCTCTGATGTATGAGGTTCAGCACGGCTCCGCGTCATCATGTTAGCTACTCTTAAAGGTAACGTCAGTGATTTCGATGTACGTTTTGAAACGTAAAATCTGTACAAATGTAACTCTGCCTTTCATGCTCGTTTTAAAAGCCATGCCTTGGGTTGTCATGGTAACCACACTAGCATAAAACTAATCGGCTGTAAGAAATTGTTTGGTAAATAATGAATGATGGAGTTACGGTTACCATTCAGAAGTCGATTATTCTCCTATAACAGCACATCACGAGGTCTTATACCACAGCACTTTATACCACACCACTATAATTAGTCATTTATTAACAAAGTCTGTTGTACTTTTTATCCTTTTATAGCTACATTTTGTGCTGTGGAACATCTGTGAATCAAGATAGGTCCTGTCCTCACTTACGTTATAGCAGCTATAAACAGTCGTTCCAGCACTTTCTATTGACGTTAATGAGACAAAAAATAACGCAGCTTTGTCATGTTACCAAGAAACCGCAAAGAAGCGTAAACTCCTCTGCCCCCCCCCCAAGCAATTTATAAAAAAAACAAAACACTGATTGCACCTTTAAATCCAACTTAATTAGACCAAATACTTGCTGGTATTTCAGTTTGCTAATTCTAAAATCTTTTTTTTTAAGAAAAAACAACCAAACAAAGCCGAACAAAGTGTCAGTGAACTTTTTCTATTTAACGTCATTATGTCTTTAATGTGCCGTTGCATTGTTTCCAAACGCGCATTTCTCTTCATCACTGTGACCCCTGATGTCCGCTCTATTATCTCAGAAATGTCAGGTGTCTGATAAAGGACGCTGAATATAACACAGGAATGAATCATAGACTTATTTACCAGTTACAATGCTTTAAATAAAACTTTAGCACAACGTGACATTTAGCTTTTAAAATATTAACTACAGTCAGCCGTCTCCTGCATGACTTATTCTCACTGTTCTCCTATTTAACTCCGCTACAGTCACTTTGTTCGCTGTAGATGATATCGTTGACGATCCACCGCGCCGTCTTCTGCACTCCCGCAGCGTTTTTGCTCCTCTGTGCGTTTTATGTTTCTTTAGAAAGTATTGAACAGTTGATTCGGACACATCTGATGGTTCGTCTCTTTCGCCGATCGATTTATTTTGCTTGTTCGGGCCTCATAACGATCTGCTTTAGTGGAGTCGATGCTTTTTTTCGATCCTCGCCCTCGCGAGAGATAAAACAGACTCCGGATGTTAATAAGACAGAGATAAGACTGTGGACCTTTCATTAGCCCTTTTGTGCGTTAATTGATGATGCATTGAAGCACTACAGAGTCATGTAGACCTTTACATGGTCCTCATCAATCGGAGGTCTGGGTAACAATAAACAAAAAACAAACGAGCAGATTTTTTTGGCTGATTGGGCTGACAGGAAGGTGGGATCGATATGGCGATACTTATCGTTGGATGATAGAAGAATGTCTGGTGAGAGATATTTTTCTATTGTCTAGATCACCAGTCTCGCAAAAGCCACTTGTATGCAGCAGATTTACGTCACTGGGGTCGGACTGTAAAGCACGAGGAACTTGTACCTCAAAAGGGAGGTACTTCTGTCATTTGGATTCCTGAAACTTGAAGCTGTATGGAGTCTTTTACTATTTGTTTTTTTTAAAATATATTTTATTCATATTGTTCTTATTTGGGCAGTGTTATGCTTTTCTTGGGGGCGGAGTTTGTTTGATTGGGCTGTCTTGGGGCACGTGGGGTGGGGTTTGGCGAATTGGGCTAACGGGGTAATGCGGTGGGTGGGCTTTATTTAATTAGGCTGCTAGGGGGTAGAGTTTGCCTGACAGTGCAGGGGAGTTTGGCGGATTGGGCTGACACATGTCTTATGATTTAGACACAATGGTAGATTTCAGATCCAATCAGATAGAGTACGAAGTCCAAACCTTTAAATCTGAACATTTTGTACACCAGATCACAGCTTGAGACATTTCTGTGTTCTGTCTGTGGTAATTGTCAGATTTGTCAGCAGGGGCTTGGTGTGGAGAGACGAAAAGAAAAATATATATAAAAAAAGAAGAAATAGTCTGGCATGTTGGGACATGTTTTTTCTCAAATATAGATTTAATTTATTTTGTTCACCTGATTTATTCTGCTACAGTGGACTTGTTTCAGAGGCCTGTTCCTGGATTCAAACCACACTGCAGCACACATTTCAGTGTTTTCTATCAGTGATTTATAGCAGTTTAATCACAATTTTATTTCCACAATAAGGGTGTTTTACCATCAGACCTGAGGCCGTTTGCACCAACGGTTTGGTACATTTGGTCAAAGTGCAAAGAAAACACACACAAAAAAAGTGTGGGTGTCCAATAACAGTCCATTTCAGTTCTAGCATAAACTCTAGTACTTCATGTTTCTAGTTAATAGCAGAGCAGGTTAAAACAGAAGACGGGACATCTTGTAGATATTTGTAGAAGAAGATGGCAAAGTAGGCTGTGACTTGGTTTTCTGAAATGATTAGCATTATTTTTTATGCACTCCTGGGGTTTTTGAACACTTTTTAATGCCTTATTACAGTTTACTCTTTGTTGGCAAGGAAATAAGGGGGAAGAAGGGATAATCAAGTATTTCAGGACTTGTTAATCAGTCTTAGAGGACTCTAAATGAGTGTTTTATTATAGACGAGAGCTCTTGTTTGATGAAGCGGTTAGCATAAGACTGTAAGTTACTGCAAGCTGAGATTTGTCATACCTTTTTTTCTAATGCTAATGTTTCTTAGCATTAATACACCTGATTCAAATACTTTAATAATATATACATAAATATACAATATAGAAGATGTAACTCTGGAAATCTTGCAAAGACCTGGCAACCTTAATCACAGGATCGAACTCTCGGCCATTTCGACCCAGACCGCAGACGGTGTTTAATTTAAACAGAATGCAGATGTGACGTTTTAAATGTCTCGTATGACATCACAGCGAAAAATAATTGTTGGTGTATGAAATAAACAGTCTAAAAGTTGGCCACCTTTCCGTAAGGTCACACGGACCGGGGGAAACGCGATACGTCCCCGGCATTCGGTCGTGCTCTGCCGACAATGTTTAGAAATAACCGAAATAGTCCGAGATCAATACCGAATGACCTTTTTAGGATGAAAGACAGAATTCCGTCAAATCATAAAACGGTATCTGTAAATGTCACGAATGTCCGCGTAGGCTTTCAGCGACATCCATAATTCATACTGCTTTCTCAAGTGCCGTGTACTCTACTCCTTTTTCCTGGTAATGTATGCAGATCTGAGATGTACTCGTGTCCAAAAACCAAACAAACACAAAAAAAAAAAAAAACGATCCAAGTCACGAGAGATCAAGCTGTTACAGCTGTAATGGAAATTTACGATGCTGTTGCTAAGCAACATATCAGTTTCTGTGCAAAGCCGCTGAATAAACACTAATCCATTCCCTAATTTAAAAAGTATCACTTGTGTCAGGTGTATACGAGACTTATGCAGGTATACGAACGCACGTCGTGCAATAAATAGTGACGATGCGAATCGCACCACGCCGTGGAAACACCCAGAACCCTACCTTGAATTTTCTTACCCGCATCATTTATCGTTTGTCTCCGTGTTTGCCCTCTGCAGACAGATTGCTCTCTTATGTTGTACTGCAAACACACACACACACACACACACAAAGGGAAGTGCTCTCACTATGAGATGTGAAATGATGACATTTAAATGGTGCCCAAACTGATTGGGTAAGGTCGAGATGAAAACTAATTCGCAGGCCCTCAGTTTGGAGCTGGAACGTAATTACCGATGTCTCATTGCATGCAGGTGCCATTCAGACCAAAAAAAAAAAAAAAATAAATAAATAAATAAAAAGCTGCGCTTCTTCGAAAACAGCAATTTGTCTCAAGAGGGACCATTCAGCCATTTGCATCAGTCTGTGCTGAAAGTGTGGAGAGTGGGGAAAATAAAAAAGGTTTTATTTTAAGACAACATGGATTACACGTTGAAATACTATTCAGAAATAAAAATACTACAAGCTCAAGAGACTTAGGACAGTTATCATTGCTAATTCTTTATTACCTAACTATGTCAATATCAAAAATACTCACAGTCTGTTTTATTATTTTTTTCCAGCACCATGTTTACTGTAGTCGAGAGTCCAGTTTAATAAAACAGTAATAGACAGCAGGTACTTCCTGTCCTCGTTTGGCCCTTAGTATCCAAGCAGCAATGGGAACGGCGGCTTTCAGGACGGGACCCAGATGTTTCCGTGAGTATCTGGCGCTTGTGTGTATGGAATATTCCAGATCCACGGCTGATCTAAAGAGACAGATATATACGTCGATGAGCACAAATGTCCTTTAAAAAGTGCACATGATGCTAGAGATGTCCTTTTTCAGTGCTAGTATGGAGAGTAAAATGCATCGGAACCCAAAAAAACTTCTCTTAAGCATCTGATTCTGATGATATAGACAGAGGCGGAAAGTAGTTAAGGAGCTGTAACATTTTGTTACTATACCAAATTACTTTACCTGAGTATCTTTCCTTTACCTGAGTAAAATTCACACTCGTACACAGTTACATTTCCATGAAAAGAAAAAGATTACCCAATGCATTTTTCACTTTTGCAACTCTTTTCAGGGAAAAGTGGCTAAGGCGTGAAATCACCTTGATGTCATAAACTAAGTTGCGTATTCCGTTGTATCGTCATGATCATTTGCATATCAGTGAAGTAACAAGGAAGTGTTTAGGGCAATTTTCTGAAGGTATTTCGAGTAGAAGGAAACAGAATATCGTTTTATCCGAATAGAACAGAAATCATAGATTATGACTAATTTATTTTAAAAAGAAGTTGTCTTCAGTCAGGGCACCGCAAACAAACAATTTACATATTAACAAAATTCTATCATTTCAATCAAGAATGCAAAAAAATTAAGCAACGTTCGTGAGGAGTCGGGAAATAGACACGATGGAAACGGTTATGGATGGAACGACTCCCTTTTATTACTGTAAATATCACCAAGGAAGGAGTTTAAAATGAAGAACAAAGAAGTGTGTAGGTGAACAAACAACGGTGGTCAGTGATTGGTCACTGGGTAGCAGTGATAATTGGTTATTGTTAGTTGGTAACAATGGTGATCGGTGATTGGTTGCTGGGAACAATGGTGATTGGTTGTTGGGAACAATGGTGATCGGTTGTTGGTTGTTGGGAACAATGGCGATCAGTTGTTGGGAACAATGGTGATCGGTTGTTGGGAGCAATGGTGATTGGTTGTTGGGAACAATGTTGATCGGTTGTTGGGAACAATGGTGATCTGTGATCGGATGTTGGGAACAATGGCGATCTGTGATTGGTTGCTGGGAACAATGGTGATCTGTGATTGGTCGTTGGGAACAGTGGTGATCGGTTGTTGGTTGTTGGGAACAATGGTGATCGGTAATTGGTTGCTGGGAACAATGGTGATTGGTTGTTGGGAACAATGGTGATTGGTAATTGGTTGCTGGGAACAATGGTGATTGGTTGTTGGGAACAATGGTGATCGGTTGTTGGGAACAATGGTGATTGGTTGCTGGGAACATTGGTTGTTGGTTGTTGGGAACAATGGTGATCGGTGATTGGTCGTTGGGAACAATGGTGATCTGTGATCGGTTGTTGGGAACAATGGCGATCTGTGATTGGTTGCTGGGAACAATGGTGATTGGTTGCTGGGAACAATGGTGATTGGTTGCTGGGAACAATGGTGATTGGTTGCTGGGAACAATGGTGATTGGTTGTTGGTTGTTGGGAACAATGGTGATCGGTGATTGGTCGTTGGGAACAATGGTGATCGGTTGTTGGGAACAATGGTGATTGGTTGTTGGGAACAATGGTGGTTGGTTGTTGGGAACAATGGCGATCTGTGATTGGTTGCTGGGAACAATGGTGATTGGTCGTTGGGAACAATGGTGATCGGTTGTTGGGAACAATGGTGATCGGTTGTTGGTTGTTGGGAACAATGGTGATCGGTAATTGGTTGCTGGGAACAATGGTGATTGGTTGTTGGGAACAATAGTGATCGGTTGTTGGTTGTTGGGAACAATGGTGATTGGTTGCTGGGAACAATGGTGATTGGTTGTTGGTTGTTGGGAACAATGGTGATCGGTGATTGGTCGTTGGGAACAATGGTGATCGGTTGTTGGAAACAATGGTGATTGGTTGTTGGGAACAATGGTGATTGGTTGTTGGGAACAATGGTGATCGGTAATTGGTTGCAGGGAACAATGGTGATTGGTTGTTGGGAACAATGGTGATCGGTTGTTGGTTGTTGGGAACAATGGTGATTGGTTGCTGGGAACAATGGTGATCGGTTGTTGGTTGTTGGGAACAATGGTGATTGGTTGCTGGGAACAATGGCGATCAGTGATTGGTTGTTGGGAACAATGGCGATCTGTGATCGGTTGTTGGGAACAATGGCGATCTGTGATCGGTTGTTGGGAACAATGGCGATAGGTTGTTGGGAAGAATGGTGATTGGTTGTTGGGAAGAATGGTGATCGGTTGTTGGGAAGAATGGTGATTGGGTGTTGGGAACAATGGCGATCGGTTGTTGGGAACAATGGCGATCGGTGATTGATTGTTGGGAACAATGGTGATTGGTTGTTGGGAACAATGGCGATCAGTGACTGGTTGTTGGGATCAGTGGTGATCGGTGATTGGTTGTTAGGAACCAGCTTGTATAAACGCAACTCATTCAGGCTTTAGACACCAAGTCGAGTAAACCTGCTCAACTCGTATAATCCAGTGCAGGACAGTTGTTAACATCTGCTCAAAAAGTCGCTAGATTTGTCTCTTTTAAAAAAAATTGCTAAAAGGGTCTAAAACGTTGCCAAGTCTAGCAACAGCCACCAAGTTGGAAGACCTTTAAATCTTTTAAAATACTTCTTAAACATACAAAATATGTTACAAACATGTTTAACTTAAACAGCAGCCAAACCTGTTAAAAAATTAGCTAGCGTACTCGCCAGCTAGTTATTAGCGATGGCAGGAGGTCATGTGGACGTTTCTAGATTACTGCGTTATTAGAGATCTATGCATTTTTTAAGACAGTAATGGTGTAGAGATGTTACTGTGCGATCGTTAATAGTTTCTGAAACATTAAAAACAATTTGTCATATAACGTTTATTATTTCTGATAGTAGAACTCTAAGGGAACGGGTCTAAGGATTCGGTGACGTGCCGTGTCACACTGACTTAATAGTGAAGGTCTAGATTTCCAGAAAAAGAGGACCAAGGCTGAGAACCGGGGTATCCATGGCAACCAGCAGACACAGTCAGATTAAACCATAAAAACAAAGCCGGCAGTCGAGGATAAGACCTCCATAAACACACCAGAGATTATGAGTTACTGTCCATCACAAGCTGACGTTATAAAGCTTCTTATCCCGAGTTAAGATCATAAAGGATGAGAAAACTGAAGAAAATCAGATGTCCCATAAAATGCTACATGTTCACATACAGCTGCATGCATCATTATTAATAATACCGAACTGCTGATTACTAAGTGCAGAGGACGGCTCAGTGCTCAATTAGTCTGATATATTCGCATCCAGGTCGAAACATCGTTGAAAAAAAGAAACGATGCTTTCAGAGGAAGCGGAATGATGCTTATCACGAGCATTACAGCTTGCCTGAGGACATGACTGGGGAATTCAATTATCTAAATGAACAACAACAGTGCAATCCTCCACAATATGAAAATGTTTTCATCAATCTGGCAGGATACATTTAGCAGCTCGCACAAATATTTCAAACATTTAAAAAAACTAAACTAAGCTAAAACATAATAATACAGTATATAACAGGAATGTTAAATAATATAAATGAAAACCATTAAGAAGACATAACTAATTATTTCTCCATGAACTATCTGTCACATTGCTCCCTTGACATTTCCCAGAAAGTGTGTCTGTGCCTGTGTGTGTGTGTGTGTGTATGTGTGTGTGTGTATGTGTGTGTGTGTTTGTGTGTGCGTGCGTGTAAAGGGTTGTATATGGGTAAGCTCCTGTGGTGATTTAGAGGCCAATTAAACCATGTCTTCCTCATCATTGACATGTAAGGTGAGAACAGTGGAGGCAGAGAGAGAGAGAGAGAGAGAGAGAGGGGGGAGAGAGAGAGAAAGAGGGAGAGAGAGTGGAAGAGAGAGACAGAGAGCGATAGAGATACAGACAAAGAGAGCGGGGGAGCCAAATAGAGATGGGGAGGGAAAGAGGGAGAGAAATAGGGAGAGAGACAGGAAGAGAGAGAGGTAGGGAGATAGGAAGAGAGAGAGATAGAGGGCATCCACCCTAACCCCGCCTACCATCATAAACATCCACCCACCCTAACCCCACCTACCACCATAAACATCCACCCACCCTAACCCTGCCTACCACCATAAACACCCGTCCACCCTAACCCCACTTACCATAAAAAAACACCCACCCTAACCCTGCCTACCACCATAAACACCCACCAACCCTAACCCCGACTACCACCATTAACACCCACCCACCCTAACCCCGCCTACCACCATAAACACCCACCCACCCTAACCCCACTTACCACCATAAACACCCGCCCACCCTAACCCCGCCTACCACCATAAACACCCCCCAACCCAACCCCATCTACCACCATAAACACCCGCCCACCCTAACCCCACCTACCACCATAAACACCCGCCCACACTAACCCCACTTTAACACCTTATCCCTGTGTTCCTTTGATACCATTAATGTATATGATGTTGCATCTAGTTATTAATTTAGATACATATTTATTTAGCATCTGTTAATTTTTTTTCATTACTTTTTTTTCCACTTTATGTTTTGTTCACTTCCTACTTCTCTTGCTCTGTTTTTGTATGTTGCTTTGGCAATACAAAAAGAAAAATTGTTATGCCAATAAGGCACACATTGAATTGAACTGAGAGAGAGAGAAAGAGAAAGAGAGAGATATAAATAAAGTGAAAAAAAAATTATTCCTGCCCTGTCTGTCAGCCATTTCCCTTTCCGTTTACACTAACAGGGATTCGGGACATCTTTTTTTTAAAGCTCACGTATTTCAAGGACTAAAGAAAATGTTCATAATTATCAGGATAATTAACTTTAAGCACTACAGTGACAGAAATGCACTCAGGAGGTCGAGCAATCATGGAGGAAGTGATGTTGAGTTGCCTAGAGGTTATCAGTTATCTCTTTCCTACACTAAAAACCTTTAAATGTCCATTTTGAAATGTCTTTTTGCACCGGTGTTGTACGCAGTATTGTGGTGGAGAGCTGCTTTTTTGACGAGCGCAAGGAAAATGATAAATGTGTTCATATGTTCGCACTCGAGGGCATGACGCCGGCTGCGTATTCGCGGCGAAACAATGATTATTCTTAGACGGTTTATGAAGTGGAGAAAGAGGAGGCTGTTCTGACTGCTGTTCTGACTGCTGTTCTGACTGCTGTTCTGTACATGTCCAAGGCCACGAGGCCATAACAATTTTCAGCAGAAAAATGCCTGAGGACTCTCTGTTCTCATCATGACTAGTTAAAAAAAATCAAGTGTTCAGCTTCTCACTTTCACGCCAACCAAATCGTATATTTTATATATATATATATATATAAAATATACCAACTCATCTGGGGCGACACGGCTAACGGCTTTCGGCCGTGTCGTCCTCTGTCGTTAAAGATGTGCGCTGCCATGGCAACCGCAGACGTCTTTTGCCTCGGTTCATAAAGGGACGACTTTGCGTGTTTCAATGGAGCTTCTGATTGCAATCGTTAAAGGTCACGCAGACAGAGCATCAGGTCAAACGCCCGTGAGCCCGTGATGATCTTTAACAGAAATGTAGCAAAGGCGATCGATGGATTTTCTACGGCAGTTACGGACCGAGCAATCAAAATGCTCAAACACACTTTAACAGACACTCGTAAAACATTGTCTAGTGAGCGGTAAAGATCTGCGCACAACAAACACACGACACAACTGGCATTATATCTCATTCAGACTAAAACTGTAATATGGTAACTGATATTATAGTGTACTTAATAAAATACAAAAAAAAACCTAAGTGAAACGTCCGAATACATTTCCCCCTCGAATTCTATTCAAATATGCAAAAGATGGAATAAATATGTGCTAATTGGCAAATTATTTGTGGAGAGATTTTCGATGTAATTGTTTAATTGGATTAAAATGTTCAGGTTTTAAAGCCGGAGAGAATTTTAATTTGTGGTTAAATGAAAGAAAAGGCTTTTTCTTCCAGATAATTTGTTCACATTGGAGGTGTCTTCTAATTGTAGATTTGGCTCCAAAATGCGTCAGTCTTCTACAAGTCTCCATCTGTGATCCTTAACCACCCTCCTGACTGTGCTTCGGGGCGAAATACCCCTCAAGGCCATTACGGCCCTGTTCTAAATGAATTTACATAAATCCAAAAATTTGATGTGCGTTACATCATCTAAGCTGATCGAATTTTGAGGTTCCCGGCAGATTGGATTCTCACCCCCCGTCATCCACTACGTGATTTATACCTATACAGAGACCATTTTACAGAGTGAAATCTCTGCTGGAGTTTTACACACGTCTTGAGTCACATGAACGACGAGATCATTCTCACCTTTACTGGAGTAGCGAAGTGGTGGCAAATCGAATGGCACAGGGAAACCTGTGGAGGAGCTTGAGACGGGGAAGATGTTCTTCTCCACTGGAAATGTGCTCATTTGCTACAGAGGGACATTATAAAAAGAAGATAAAAATGTCGTATTTCACAATGTTCTTGCCCAGTGGGCGTATACACAATATTTTCTTTACTTTTGGTTTTGTTATTTTAAGATAAATAATAATTACAGACATGTCTTTTGACTATGTACCTATAAATATGAGCCAAAAAATTTTGTATTCATAAGCATACACAAATATATGTTTATAAAGTATATAATATATAAAGTATATAAATATAAGTGGTAATTGGCATTTTGCAGGACTGTGATTCAGTTTTGTTCCATTCCTCTTGGCAGATCATCTTCAATTCCCCAAGGTTACCAAGAGCCCTCTGATGGACTCGCAATTTCAAAATCCTTCATAAATTTTCACAAGCATTCAGGTCAGGAGATTGGCTCGGCCCTGCAAGGCCTTCCTGAGTTATCGTGGCTGTGTGTTTGAGGGTCGTCGTCTTGTTAAGACGGCCATCTTCTCCCCGGATTGAGTTCCTTGGATGGTGAGATTAAATTCTCAGACTTGCACTGCAGTTCATTCGCTTATTGTTCTCTCTGTAACTGTAGTTCCTGCTGCTTTCAGGTCGTCCTGCGACTCTTTTCCGATTGACTGTTTATTATCTTTATAAATACATACTATTTTTGTTCATATTTACAAAGACAAAAGATATCAAGTGTGCACATTTGAAGTGGACATTGTATATGCAATGGAAGTATATTAAATAAAAAAAAAACCCAAAAGTGTCTGAATACCCTCACGCCATGACGAAAAAAAAAAAAAAAAAGAGTACCGGACCTAGTGTTGATCAACTGATAAAGACAAGTCGTTATAAATATTACCTGTGAACGTCTTGAGACTTGAGACTGTGTATCAGTGGTACAGCAGGAGAAAGTTAATACGACAAACTAACGCTGTTTAAGTTATCTCTAAGCATTAAAAGGACACGGACGCGAGTGATTAATTGAATGATTTGAGTCCGACTAGCTTTCATCAGACACCTCCAAGCTTGACATGTCCTCAAAGATGCGACTTTAACCCGGCTTTGATTTTAACCACTACATCAGGCAGTCCGAGCCGACCCCGAGTTCAGCCCGAACGGTAATATTTGGGTCGATGAAATCCGATTAAGGCTCGCTAACAGTCACCACAGCGTACACTCCAGATATTATATGGCAACACTTTATCAATACAGAGACGGAGTCCTGTCTGGACATAGCTAATGACTGCAGAATTTGATTATGCTTTAATTAGGAGCGCAATAGAAATGATTGTTAGTTGAACCTGTCTGGCTTTCAGATAAGACTTTTAATTAATGCACCAAAGGAGCAAACGTTAAAAACGGACTGGCATTGTAAAGCAGAACCAGATAATGTGACCTGATTTTCCAATGTGCCATAAAATATCATATATTTTGCATGGAAAATAAGTGATGGAATTAACCTGGAATTCATATTCGATACATGTCTGAGGCATTTAAACACTCGAGTGATCTGAGCAGCAAAGGTTTCAAATGATTTGAATAAAATAATCTTGATTACAGGCTGTTCAGCCGTCTGGAAAGAAGCGAGAACGGCATTATGAAACGCGCGACATCTTTTCTTCGGTAAAAGAGCACATCCTATGCCGGCACTCTTTCGGTCACTCACGGTCCCTTCAATTTCTACCACAGCTAGTGAACTGAGCTTTACTGTTGCTTAGCAACTTTTGAAGTAATCCAACAAGGACAAATTACCCAGCGAGAATGCAGACGGATGGCACAAAAGCCGCCTATGTTCATACGGGGGGGAATAAAAAGAAATGTGCTGCTGTACAGCATGATATAGGCTTTACTACATTACACTACCAAGCCGAGACCGGAGTATACTGACGAACAAAACAAACAATGAAGCTCTGCTTTTATAAAAGAGCTCGTCTGTGTACACTTCATTGTAAACTCACCTGTCAGTCAACACCATATATATATATATAATATATCCATGTCAAAAATTCTCAGTTTTTTTTCTATAGTAATGAACGACAAAACGTGTGCAACCTCATATTTATACACCATGGAAACAAGACAAGGCAACAACACAGTTCCTGGAGACTGTGATGAAAATAAAAACCTTTTCAAGAATTTGTTTATCCCTTAGGGGTGTCAGTAATTTTGCCAAATAAAGTTTATACACAAGTCCACAAGTGTCTGAGGAAAAAAAAACAAAACAGAAAAAGTTCTATTTGCATTCTTTTGTAGTGCAATACAAGTTTGTTTTTCATTTCATTAATATCAAGCATAATGAAAAGTAGAATATTTACATGAATTTCAGAATGTCTTAGTATTTAAAGCTGCACTAAAGATGGCATCGACTCAGCAATTCTGTGTAAAACACGATGGTCCATGTTGGTTTGGATCCATTGGCGTGTCGTCGAAACTCGTGCTTCAGCCGACGGGATAGATCTCGAGGAAAATCCCCGAGTTAACATGGCCAGTATGACAAATGTGCTTACATATTAATAGTGACCTACTGTAGAAACAGTGCTGAATATGAAATATTCAAGGTATTGAACATTTGCATGGGTCGCGCTGTTTTGGACCCCACTGGATGTTTGTTTTTGGAGAGAAAGCTATTATTTAGGACAAAGCTAAATACTTTCTCCTGTTATATTTCCATATATAGTTGTTCATGTGGCGTCCAAGCAAAGCTGCGGGATGTGAAAGCGCTAGACTTTTGCCCGAAACGTCCTGTTTGTGTACTACTTCTACATTTTATTACTAAAGCACACTGCAGGTACTTCTTCATTTTCTCTTTGGATATGCTTCATTGGTGTAATCTTTATCTTTTGTTGTTGTCAACTTTGGTCCTTCATACATGTACATACAGAATACCAATATCAATACTGTGGCGTTTTTCTGAGTTAGGAAGTTAGGGTACTTACGAAGGCTGAAGGCAGGTACAGAACTCCCAGCTCGTAGGAACGAACCATCATCTGAGTATTGTTTTTCTCCAGCGCCCCCCAGGCGGCTTTGGACAAATTGGCACTGTGGATCATACATAGAGTACAGGCAAAGATTTTGGAAAAATGCCTCTTTTTTTTTTTTTTCTTCAAGGGTTTAAAGTACCACTAAACTCTACCACTAAAGTAACACAAAAAAATTCAGCTCCTCTAGGTTCTTGCTTGTTCCAGTGAATGTAGATTAGTCTTGGGTCTGATTTTTTTTTCTGTACAAACCTGATTTGGGCGGTATTCTGCACTGTATAAGCGCAATTTTGTAATGTCACAAGATATATTCACATGATCCAATCACATTCAGTATGCAAATCGACTATGTGACTTTATCTGGAAACGTAGCCACAACCCTCAGGTTAAGCTATCTGGTTAACTTAGCCAGGAATAGTGCTGACAAAATGTGACAAATATGAGCCAATTTAGCAACAGATAACTAGCCTGCTAGATATTTTCGTCTGCGGAAAGACAATGGGGTGTTATAAATACGCATGTATATTTTGATTGAGGATAAATAAAGGTGTAGAGATGTTCCTAGGCACTTTTTAGTAGTTTCTTGGACGTGGATTATTTTAGTGCTTTAAAATGTTCACGGGTACTTGACGGAACAATGACATCGACTCTGAAATATCTCGAAATATGCGTCTATATTTCAGAAGACCTGTACAACACGGTGGATTCACACCAAAACGCCAAAAAGCCATCGTCTCACGTTACAGATGCAATCGCTTGGACAACAACCTTTAATTCTTCAAACATTACACAGCAGCAACGCTGTGAGAGCTCCCAGGGTCTGGGGAGAGCGAGCTGGAACGCTGATGGAGGAGTGAGAACGTACTTCGAGGCCATGTCCGACTCAAGAGGCTTTAATCTTCATGAAAGAGAAGGAATAACTTGGTGCTGCTGATCTCCTCTAAATCCACTCCACATCCCTGTGTAAATGTACCGAGACCCACTCTGCACACTCTCCAGGCTGATGCACTCCGCCTAGCAAGTGAAACTTAGCAGGAAATATAATGGATTCCGCAATGTCCTCCGATTGTTCATGGAGGAGGAAAAAAAATCTAACCAGAGACCTTATTATTATCGCTGTACTTTTTCCTAGAAAGCGATCAGATCAAATGGAAAGTCTTCTGAAGTATTGCGTCTCTCAGATTTTGCTCCTGAAGACACACACACACAAAATCTTCCAGACAGAAGTGTTCACGGGTTGTGATTTCTCAGTAACATGACAAGCTGAGTTTTTTGTATTATTAACTTCGAGAGAGAGAGAGAGAGAGAGAAAAGAGAGAAGCTAGTGATGGAACAACTTGGTAACAGTAACCTTGCTTCATCACACTACCCTGTTGTTGATTATTTTCCTATACCAGCACATCTCCATGTGTTTTATTCCTCTTATACCATTGCAGTTTGCCAACAATTTAAATATTATTTTGTTTATGAACTTACTTCGCACCCTGAATCTCCAGGGGGATAAAAACGCCTACCCTAGTTACACCATGATGCATTCTATTTTTTTTCTTTTCTTTTTTTTTTAAAGAAGTGTTTGTTTCTCGAGTCTCTCCTGCAGCCCTCCTTCTCTGACTCTTGACACGTGATTTGAAAGCTGTTCGATGTGAATCGTGCACCAGTGCCACGCTTCGTCACGTTTTACAGTCCACAGGGTACTCCTTCGCTCCACTTGAGCATCGATTGTTAGGGAGTGACAATTCCGACATGCAAACACAATCCTGGTCCTGTGTCCGAGACGCAACACACACACACACACACACACACACACACACACTCGCGCAATAAAGCCTCATAAACACGAGAGCTTCAAAACAGCGCAATAAAGGCAGAAGGTTATGACTCTGCTGCTAGGCGATGGCCAGTGAAATAAGGTGCACCAGAAGCCTGACTAAACGCGGATAAATAGAGTCACGTGAATAATACATACACTGATCAAACACACACACACACGGTTGAGAAAATGAGCTTTGTGTCACACTGAAGAAATTGGCCGTGAGAATTTTTCTCTCGAGATGGCGTCAGGTTATTGGGCTGGGAGAAACAGATGTGTATTCTTTGACCTTTCTTTAAAAAAAAAAGAAAGAAATGACACCATATGCCCTGCACCTTTACTCCAAGGTGACGGCGTATGCTGCATGAGCGATCGAAGCGGGCCTTTTTGGACAGTTCTCAGAAAAACAGACTTTATCGTGTTCCCGCTGTATTCAGCTCAGCACTTTCATGATGATGAGACAAACGGAGAGACACGGACTCGGCGTTATTACTTGTGTGTGTTGTGTCTAAGAGTTACGAGTGATAAATAATTACAGATAATTGCTTGTGAAGATCAAAAAACACATGGCTAAATTTGGCTTTTGTTTGAGGTTTCAGACAGAGAATGAGAGAGAGGCTGAGAAAGAGAGGAGAGAGAGACAGTGACCGAGAGATATATAGAGAGAGACGGAGGAAGAGAGAGAGAGAGAGAGAGAGAGAGAGAGAGAGAGAGATGGAACGAAACAGGGACAGACAGGCAGAGAGCAAGAGAGAGAAACTGAGAGACAGAGAGCAGAAAGAGACAGACAGATAAAGAAAGACACTGAGGGAAAGAGAGAGACACAGTGCCAGAAAGAAACACAGAGAGTAGAGAGAGAGAAACTGAGAGTGTGAGAGAAAGAGAGAGACAGTCCCAGAGAGAGAGAGAGAGTGAGAGACAGTCCCAGAGAGAGAGACAGTCCCAGAGAGTGAGAGACTGAGAGTGAGGGAAAGAGAGAGAGACAGTCCCAGAGAGAAACACCGAGACTGACAGTAGAGAGAAAGAAACTGAGAGTGAGGGAAAGATAGAGAGACAGTCCCTGAGAGTGAGGGAAAGAGAGAGAGAGAGAGACAGTGCCAGAGAGAGAGGGAGAGCAGAAGGAGAGAGAGTCCCAGAGAGGGAGGGAGTGATAAGAAGAGAGAGAGAGAGAGAGAGACAGTTCCAGAGAGAGAGGGAGAGCACAAAGAGAGAGAGAGAAACTGAGAGTGAGGGAAAGAGAGAGAGAGACAGCCCCAGAGAGAGAGAGAGAGGGAGAGCAGAAGGAGAGAGAGAGAGAGACTGAGATTGAGGGAAAGAGAGAGAGACAGTCCCAGAGAGAGAGAGGGAAAGCAGAAGGAGAAAGAGAGAGACCGTAGTGAATTCCAGCTGTTCCATATAACATTATGGTATTTACTTAATTCCATAAATGAAGTAACTGATCATTAATCGGTCATTTTACTGGGTTTGTTCCAGGGTTCCCAGGTTCGATCCTGACCTCCAGTTTCCCCCTTTCTGGAGTTTCACTTGTTCTTGTTTTTATGGGTTCTCTGGTTTCCTCCCACCTCCAAAAAGCATGCCGGTAGGTAGATTAGCTTCTCTAAACTAAACCCTAAGGTGTATATATGTGCGTACATGGTGCACTTAGATGGACTGGCATTCCTATCCAGGATGTATTCCCGCCTCACACGCAGCGTTCCTGAGACTCGCTGTGATTGGTCCTCGCTCATAAACTCAAGACGTCGTGGTGCTGAAGTACAGGGGAACATAGAAGGTGCTAGTGAGCATCCATTTGAAGCCCAAATGGTTAACTCCTCTTGAATTCCTCTAATGCTGATTATATAGGTTGGTGTTTGATTTATTAGGGATTGGTGGGTGTGGCTACAATTTTCATAGAATTTATAGATCCTTCCATTTTTGATGAGTGTAAAAGTGACAACATTAACAATAAGGAAGTGAAGAGATGTTATTCTACAAAGAGTTTAAAATGATGTTCACGGGGGACCTCAAAGTACGTTTTAATTAAAGGTCCGAGTCTAACCTCGTAACGAGAAACCAGGCCAGCTGAGAGAAATCCGGCGACGTCCTCATGTAGGTCTTGATGTGGGGCATCGCACTGCTCCTGCCTGAGGTTTCGGCTCTCCATCCACTGAGACAGACAGAGAGAAAGACGAAGAGAAAGAGGGAGGTGGAGAGAGCGAGAGAGAGAGAGAGAGACAGGCAGGGAGAGATGGAGGAAGAGAGTAAGGGAGAGAGACAGAAAGAAAGAGTGAGTGAGAGAGACAGACAGAAAGATGCATACAGCGACAGAAGGAATGAGAGAGAGAGAGAGAGAAGGAGTGAAGAAGAATGAGAGAGAGAAGGAAATTTTGCAGTACAACAAATGACCGATATGAGGTCACAAACTGCCAGTCTATTTCAAGATTTTTTTTTATCTTGTTCTTTTTTACAGATACAGAAATTATTTCAAACATACACAGTATGCAATTTATCCTTTCCCCCCCCCCCTTCTTCTTTCCCTCTTGTTTGGAAACTCACACTAACTTCGATCCAGTTGTATTTCAGGACTTATTCAAGTCATCTAATGAATATTAATGAGCGCTGGGGCTCTGCTTCTGAATATTAACGACCAGCGGGCATTCGGAGTGAAAACAGGCTGAGAAACACACTCGACAGTGTATAATTAAAAATACATGAACACGAGTAAAACATCATTTGAGATGCGTTTCAGAGACACTCAGGAAGAACGCAAAAAAAAAAAAATGGCATGATCGTAATGGCATCGTAATAATCCGTTTCTGCTTTCTAAGCCAAAATGAAGGCAGCTGTGAAACAGTTATCGTTCAATTTAGTGCCGAAGTAAACGATCTTTTAAAATGTCCCTGAAAGGGCACGTATGGATGTGGATGACTCTTCAGAGAGGCTCCTGGCATAATGAGACGCCAAAACCACCGAAGATGGACAAACAGGAGAAAGGCGGAGGACTCACTGGAAATAGGAATGGAGCCAGATCTGCTTCTGTGCTGTCTGTATACTGTAGGGTAAAGAACCTCCAGCTGCACAGAAAAATTAGAAATAACATTTAATAAGTAATAAAGCCTCTTTCATTCAATATCGGCAAAATATGTAATAATTCCTGAGAAAATCAGAACCAGATTTTGGTTCTTAGACAAGTTTTGTCTGTAATTTGGTACAATTTGAAATAATAAATAAATAAATAAATAAATACTAAAAAGTAATTATATATCTATACAGTAAGAAATTTCACTTGATAAGATTATTAAAAAGAAATAAAGATTGATTTAATAATTATTAATTAAATTATTAATAATTATTTTAAAACAATCTATATACAGGATATTTGACTTGAAAATAAAATATTTATTTGCATAGTATAGTTAAGGTATTTAAAGCAGCCTCTTCTCCAACACAGGAAAAAAAAAAAAAGGTGTCTTGACTGACATATGCAGATTTCAGCGATTTAAAAGAAATATTTCTAATATTTATTAGAAGCTAATTCTTGATTAATGATACCTGGGTAGCCTTCCAAACTGGTTCGGACATTGTTCACTGAAGGATAAACCTAGAAAAAAGAAAGAGGAAAAGAAGAAGAAGAAGAAAAAAATGTCATAACTTTGATTATAATACAGTGCTGTCGTATTCTCGATTCTGATTGGTCGGAAGGTGGTGATTAATTTCCTTGAACAGCAGCTCTGATAGTAGTGCATCTACAAATCACATGTTTATATTAATATTATAGTGGTATGTAATCGTTTCTATAGTAACAGCTGATTCGCAGGGACGTCCACTGTGGACGCTTCACGTAAACGGATTAAAAAAAACAAAACGTGCGTAATTGTTGATACGGATTAAACCTGGAGCTAATTCTCAATAAGACCCTGTTACACAGCTGTGTGAGCTGTAAGGCTGAACGCTGCACACAATCTCTCTGATTTATCACCGCATGTCTTTAAACCCCTGGCGTGCCGGTGCAGATGGCCGTTCAGCTGGTTCGGCTCTCACGACAGAGCGAGGAACATCTCTTAGTTTCCCCTCTATTAAAAAACGCGGAGAAACGACATCTCGGGAGCCGCAGGAGCAGACGGCATACGGATTAGAGTTTAGTTCCTGCTGCTGAAATCTCTGCAGAAAAAAAGAAAATTAATCTCACAGCTTGATCCTTCGCTTTTTAATATCGCAAAGCATTTATTCAGCACCTAGTAGGGGTGTAGCAATCAGGCCATTTGACTTATTACTGAAAAAAGTACAGGCAAATGGTGTGTAAAAAATAATATCATTTTTATATCATATTTTTATGGTTTCATCAATTATTGAATCGTTCCCGTGTGAATCGAATCGCGTTGTAGCGGATTCAGTGGTGTCATCAAATAACGGATCGTTGTTTTATGAATCGAGCGGAATTGTATTGTATCGTAGCACATTCAGTATTATCATCAAATATCGAATTATGAACCGACTTACGAATCAAATCGCATAGTACTGTGTCGTAGCAAATTCTGTGATGCTGTCAAATGCTGAATCATTTCATTGTGAATCAAATCGTATCATAGCAGATTCAGTGGTATCGTCAAATATCTGAGCGTTGCTTTATGATACAATGTGATTCGATTCATATCTGATTCAGTGGTATCGTCAAAAATCAAATCGTGTCATATCATAGCAGATTCGGTGGTGTTCTCAAACGTCGAACCGTAGACTTACGAACTGAATCGTAACGTTTTTTATTGTAGCAGATCTTCGAATACTGGATCGTTGCCGTATGAATCAAATCTAATCGTATCATAGCAGTTTCAGTGAGATCAAAAAATACTGTATCATTGCCTTATGAACTGAATCGTAGCAGATTCAGAGGTATCTTCAAATATCGAATCGTTTACCTTATGAATCAAATTGTATCATAAAATGTTGAATCAGATTCAGTGGTATCGTCAAATATCGAATTATCAATCAGCTTATGAATTGAATCGCGATGTATTGTATCATAGCAGATTCACTGATGTTCTCAAATATCGAATTGTTACCTTATGTACCGAATCGTAACGTTTTATATCGTAGCAGATTCAGAGGTATTGTTAAATACTGAATCGTTGCCTTATGAATCAAATCGAATCGTATCATAGCAGATTCAGTGGCATCAACACATACTGAATCATGCCTTATAAAGCAAATTGTATCCTATTGTATCGTACCACGTTGTAGCAGATTCAGAGGTACCGTCAAATATCGAATCGTTGCCGTAGGAATGGAATATCGTTACAAAGTAGGTTTAGTCGTAAAAAGTGAAGAAAAAAAAATAATAAAAAAATAAAAGCAACACATAGCTACAAGTTTAGCTTCAGTTTGTGCTTCAAAACACGGTTCGACTCGGTAACGCCACACAATTTCATAAAACAACAGAGTAAATCTGTTTTTAAAATGAAACATACATAGTGATTGTGTAACTCCGCCTTCAAACTGTAGGCCACGCCTCTATGATGGAGCTGAGTGTAATAAAATTGTTTTTCCTCTCCTTTTTTTTGGATAACAGTGCATCATGCTAAACTGGTAGCTATAAGCTTCCTTTACTTGCCCATTAGCTGTGTAGTTCCAGTGAAAGCTAAAGAAGATACGTTTCAGACACCAAACCAAACTAATGCTTTTTCTCCATTTTTAGAGATGTCAGAAACGACAGAAGCAAATCTGTGCGATAGTAAACAACTCCACAAATCTGTGCTCTGTGTGTGTGTGTGTGTGTGGGTGTTTTAGACATTTTGCAGATTGCTGAGCCTTTACCAGGTGTGTCATTAGATGAGGGAATAAAACAACCCCTGCAACGAGATTCAAAAGGAGCAGTTATTTCATTTGGTGCAGCACTTTGCTGTGAACGTAAATAAATCTGCCATCTCATTGCGTGGAGTTCCGCCCGACTGCTCTAATGAAGTCGTCAGGGCAAACAAAGTGCCCATTTATCCTAATGGGGTTAGGAGGAGGAAATGTTCTGCGTTCATCTTAACGTCTCTCCAGGCACACGGACCTTAATCAAGAGAGAGCTAAAAGGCAGGAACGGCTCTATTAATCGCGCCCGTGTTGGCGAGGTCTTCGAAAACACTTACCAGCAGGAGTGGTGTCTCTGGGACGGTTAACGGTTTCCCGCTCTTGCCTAACGTCGTCAGCGTACGCTGGAACTCCGCCGAGAGCCACTTGGTCTTATCCAGGCCCATAGAGCCGATGCTGGAGAACTGACCAATCACGGGCCACTTCTCGGCGTTCTGCTCTGGATGTGCGTGTTCGCTCAGCAACTGGACAGGAAACTTTGATTAGAAACATATGGAACAAATACAACTTCAAAAACATATAGGGCTGGCACAACGTAAACGCAGCGTAAACTCCTCTGTCCTGAATTCCATCACATCAACAATAAAAAAAATCCCCTGCAAAGATCTCATAAGTGCAATTTGGAAAGGTTAAACTGCAAATCTAGTAAATTAGCCTCTAATGGGCTTCATTTACAAACACATTTGCCTAAAAATTCATTAAATCACTCAATAAAAATGTGTCTCTAATTAAGGTTTATTAACTGAACTCAACAACTTCCCGCTATATTATAACAGGGACTTCTTTTACGCCAAGTCTGGGGAGTATTTTTTCTTCAGTACAGTGAAATAAGTCAGAATTCTCCTCCTCATGGGATTATCTCAAGTCTCACATACCTTCCTCAACTTTAAGTGACCCCACTTCTCCATGTTGGATCCCTGAAACCTTCCCGGTGTGGAACCAATAAGGTAGATCCTGCAAGGAAGAGTCGATGAGTACAGACGGCCGTGCTGAGGGTTTCACGTCCAGGCTGAAGAACAGCGTTCGGCCTCACCTGGTTTCTGACAGGTCGTGTTCTTTGATGCGCTCGATCCACTCGGCCAGCTCCGGGGCTCGGTACGCGTTCAGATACTCCAGAAGGTCTCGTTTGAAGTGTGTAGGAGACTCGCCGGCCGTCTCGGGGCTTCCTTCTGGTAACCGTGGGTACAGAGGGCTCATCCACAGTCTGGGGGAGATGCAGAGAGGAGGTTTATCATCAGGGAAATATCTGCAGTTATCGTGCTAGGTGACTTCCTTGAAAGAAAGAGAGAAAGAAGGGAAAGAAATAAGGAACGATGGAAAGAAAGTCAGAAGAAGGTGGAATGAAAAAGTAAGAATGAAAGAAACAGAGGATATGTGTTACCACGGAAGTATCTGCAGTTATTATGCCAAGCTGCATCCTTAAAATAAACGAACAAATAAGGAAGGAATGAACGAAAGGGACAGAAGGAAAATAAGATGGAAGGGAGTAAGGACAGAAGGAAGGATAGAAAGAAAGATGGAGGAAAAGCGTGATAGAAAGAGGAAGGAAGAAAAGAAAGACAGAAGGAAGCTACAAACGAAAGAACGGAGGAGGGAAAGAGGAAAGAAAAATGAAGGAAAGAAAGAAGGAATGAAAGAAAGAAAGAGTAAACGCATGATAGAAAGTTAGAAGGAAGAAAGAAAGACAGAAGGGCGGAAACTGAGAAAGAAGGAAGGAAAAAAAGTCAGACAAAAAGAAAGATGGAAGGGAGGGAGGAAGAAAAGAAAGAAAGGAGGAAGGAATGGAGGAGGGAAAGAGGAAAGAGAAGGAACGAAAGAAAGAGTAAAAGCGTGATAGAAAGATAGAAAAAAGAAAGAGAAAAAAGACAGGGGCGGAAACCACGAGAAGGAACGAAGGAAAGACAGACGAAAAGAAAGATGGAAGGAAGGGTGAAAGGGAGGAAGGAAGAAAAGAAAGACAGAAGGAAGGACAGATGAAAGGAGGGAAAGGGGAAATAAAAAAAAAAAAGAAGGAAGGAAGGAAAGACAGACGTTTCCCTAACTGAGTGATGTTGCCCACTCAGCTGAAGCGGTTGCTTTGTTCATTCCCTCTAAAGGAAAGCTGAGAATCGCTGTACATTTAAAAAAAAAAACAACAACTCCAGTGCACATTAATGTTACCAATCACACTGAATGTCTGTAAATTATCATTAAAATGATGAGAAACTTGTAAACATAACAAATGGCACCTTTAATATAGCGAGAGCAGAATTAAACAGTGCACTAAAGCAGCACACGGTGCGTAACGCGCTTCTCCCCTGTGATGAAGGAGGATGTGTCCTGATTAAAAAAATCACAGGAAGACAGTTAGTCAAGTTATGACACGAGACGAAGTGAGACGCCTCATCTCACACACGGCGAGTGGCTAACAGGAAGTGTACAGACTATTCACTGGATAAAGAGTTTATTTATTTAAACATTCAAGTGAAATGTTGGACAGCTTTACTGTTTATTAAACTATTTATTAAAATAAAATCACTCGAGTTTCATAAGAGAACACAATAAAATGCTCCTAAATTGGCTAAACATGGAAATGACGAGTTGTTTATGACAGCTAATGAGTAAATAATTTGTGATTACTGTTTAAGCCATTGTCATGCAGCACTAAAAGCGAAGTAAGGGTGGGTTAGTTTCTTGTACGTTTATCGTATGTCAGGATGAAGTACAGAAAACTGCCTTTTATTACTGTGGAGATTGCTTTTTTCATCTCGTTCTGAGATAAAAGCTGGAAACCGAGATGAAAACCGGTGATTTAATGATGATGCAAGAGCAGGAAAGTGAGATTAAGATTAACCTCAACTGCAACCACTGCTGAGCGAAAATCGGAGGAAAGAACGAAGGAAGGAAAGAAGGTTAGGAGGAAAGAAAGAAAAAGGAAAGGAAGGCTGGATCTGCTTGAGAAAAGTCACCTGAAACATCAGAGGAAATGATGACAGACAACACAGTTTGAGCTGTAAAAAGAAAAACAGCGTTACATAAGAGCCGGTGTGCTGAGCTGACGGCAGTGGTATTGAGCGGTTATGGTATTGAGCGGTTACGGTACTGAGTGGCGGTAGTATTGAACGGTTACGGTGGTGACGGTACTGAGTGGTGGTGGTATTGAACGGTTACGGTACTGAGTGGCGGTGGTATTGAACGGTTACGGTGGTGACGGTACTGAGTGGTGGTGGTATTGAACGGTTACGGTACTGAGTGGCGGTGGTATTGAACGGTTACGGTGGTAACGGTACCGAACAACGAGAAATAAAGCCGCCATATTTTAGAGAAATTACATTACAACAACGAAAAAATGCCGACTGGTTTCATCACTAATCAGCATTAATGAAAAAAAAAAATCAGAAAAGCGTTTTTCCCCACCGAGGACCTGAAAGACGAGTCGACGGCTACATGAATAACAATGAGCGAGGGAACAAGGCAGGAATAATGAAAGGACGCGCGGGATTAGACGCAGTCTGACGAGGGAACAGCAGGACGTTAATGAGGGCCCTTGTACCTCTTTGTGTACGATGTCTGAGAGATGAAGGAAATATGGCACTCGAGAGAGAGAGAGAGATGTCAGGACATGGAGAGGATGAGGAGGAGGAGAAGATTCGCAACACGTTCATAATCAACACTACAAATCCAGATTCGTTTAGCTAGCGATGTAACTCAACTGAATCTCTTTATGAACGGGCTTCAGTCAACAATAATAAATATTTATTTTATTTATTATTCCAGTACCACACCTGGCCCTGATTACTGTCGTCACATTTTGGCTTCTTTAAACAATTATTCAAAATATCGGCTGTGATATTGACGAGCTTGAATAAAATTAGCACGTCTTGTGTATTTATTCTGGAAAGGCTTGTATTTATATCCGTAACGTTTTGCGTTGTTTATCGCAGATGTCATTTTCCAACACAATCTCCATTTTGTAACGCAGTTAAGTGTTCCAGCGTTTAAGAAGTGTCCGGATTCCTCTAGAAAAATTTTATTTACGTCGTGCTTAATTTATTATTTAAAAAAAAAAAAAAAATGCAACTCGTTCTTTATTATCTCGTATTATGCTCATAAAGAATTTTTTTTTTAAATGTTTATTTAAAATGCAACAAAACCGTCATTTAATTTCTAAATAATATAGTGTAAATAAATCATCTTTATTTCACTATTAAACAAACGTAATCAGGTTATTAATCTGCTATTAGGCTGATAAACCTTTAACCTGTTATTATAATAATTATTATTTATTATGTAGGAAAAAAAAATCTCGTTTTCTGATTATTTAAAACGCAACAAAACATTCATTTAAATTCTAAACAATTAAATAATATACATTTTAGCCACTATCAGGCTTTTGTACCTTTAACTTATACCTTTATAATACAATTATAATAATTATTAGCATTGGTATTACTTATTATTGTTGTTGTTGTTGGTCTGGCGTAAGGAATAAATCTCTCGAGGGCCAATATAAACAGCCTACCTTCTGTAGGAGATGGTCATGAGAGCTTTTACTGCTAAATGTTTCGACTGAGACACACACACACACACACACACACACACACGCTGCGTCTATACGATTAAGGGAATCCCTGCGATTCATCCAGACACACAGCTGTAATCAGTAATCGGTCTGTTCTGAAGCTACAGTCATCTTTTCATGCGCTCTTGCTTTACAAGGCAAGTCGTGCAACGTGTGATTTTCTTACACACATCAGAAACAAACAGTCAAATAAATAAATAAAAACCACACACAAACAACTAATTATAATCACGAGCGTGTGAGAATGCACACCAGTGCGGATAAGTGGCAGTTTGTGGACAGTGTGTGTCCGGAGTGAGACTGGTTAATGCAGATACACACAAAAAGCTCAGTTCTACTCTATTAAAACCTATTTGGAATAAATCAGCTTCATTTCAATTTCCACAAAGCATCTGCTCGCCGTGTTGTCATGGCAACTGACCAGAAAAAATAAATAACGACCGAACGTTAAAACTGTCAGACAGGCTTTATATAATGTGGCTTTACATAATCAGATTACAAAAGAACTTCTGAAGAGATCGAGGGCTAAAAAAAAACCTCCAAACAAAACAGATGCTACATTTCTAAATTTGTATAAGTGTGTGTGTGTGTGTGTGTGTGTGTGTTACCCTTGTGTCTTCTGGTACCAGTCAGCCTGGATGAGGTTTGACGTCAGGACGATGACTCTAAAGCCTTCCTCGTACCACAAGAGCATCATCTTCCTGGAAACGGAGCACACCTTTCACACTTCCGCATGCACTTTTTTTTTCAAGCATCAAATACCACAGGATACATCGTCATTAAACGATTTTCATTAAAACGGTTAACAAACCCGATAACGAGCCGTTTCTTCCCCAAAAAAACGACAAACCTTTTCGGTTCTGAAACCAGCTTCCTGTCCCACAATGGTACGTTCGCAGCGTCCCATTTCCGTATTTGGGGTTTAAAAAAAAAAAATTGCTCAGAAGCGCCCCCTATGAGCTACTGGGTAAAGCAAACATACACTGTGAACCCCTTACTAGAACCAATCAGAGCAGAGAGCAACAAGAATACGCTTTTTTTGTTTATTTATTTACATATATTTATTAATTTATGTATGTATGTATGTGTGTGTGTGTGTGTGTGTGTATATATATATATATATATATATATATATATATATATATATATATATATATATATATATATATATATATATATATATATATGCACATATTTATCATGTCCTATATGTTTATCCTATTTGTTTGCCAACTATTTAATTACTTTTTTTTTAAAGTATATTTACCGTTTAAACATTTTGAAGCAAGACGCTACACAGAACGTTATTAATAAAGATAGAGCCACATCTGTAATTTAATTTGTTGTCCGGCAGCATTACGTTTCCGACTTCAGAGGGGAATAAAGCCTGCTCGCATCTCCCACGCTTCCTCCCACTCACTTGCTCCTGAATAAAACATGTTGACCCTTTAACACACGGTGAACTGGGAACGAGCTTTGTTACAATTCGGCGTTCAACGTGCGGTTTAAACTCGCTGCCGTTCAGTCGGACCGCGGTGTGGGGAACAGTCGATCAACCCTCTATTCAGAGGTTAAACACATTCTTCTTACCCTTGCTGTTGAATTCTGGATTGTGATTGGTCAGAAGGTGTTGATTCGTTTTCTAGGACGGAAGTGCAGCTGCAAATCCCAGTTTTACATTAACACGCTATTGTCGTTTCTATAGCAACAGCTCGTTCAAAAACATGCGTAATCGTTAATAAAAGTCAATAAAGTTAACGAAAGGTGTATAAAGTGATCATGGATAGACACGCACAGTGACATCTTCACGCTAGCGCTGGGGATTCGGCTCTTTTCGGTGAATCGGATCGTTTGACTCGGATCAGATTTTAAAAAAAGGAAAAAAAAAAAAGGAAGAGTCGAGTCGTTTGTAAATGACACACGAATCACTATGACACGCAGGAAAGCGGTTAGCGCATGTACTTCAGGTTTTCGACTTAGGCATATTTTAACTGTACATGTGACTTAATTCATCCATCTGTTGTGTTTATCCTTTACACCGATAAGCGCTTGTTCTTTTCTGCTTTGGGCTCTCATGCGTTTCTGTCTAAATTTAGAAACAAACCATAGCAACAAAGTGGCTGCGCACACAATCTGCATTCGAATTCGCTGAACAACAGAAAACAGAACCGTCACGTTAGCAGGAAAGTTTTAATATCATTTGTTACGCTGCCTTGCAAAATAATCTTTTTGTAGATGAGGAAATAATAGAATACGAGTGAATACTTTTGTATGACTTCGTTTGACGCAAATGTATTAATAATGCGATATTTTCGGCTCGTGGACATTGTGCTTCACAAAGGAAGAACTAATTATCTTTCAGATAAAACAAAGCGCATTTATTAATCATTTTATTTGTAAATCAGTCCGTACAAGATTTCGCGGAGTTTGTTTGTGATCGTTGCGGCCAAAAATGCTTGATTTTGCTGCGACTTTTTAAAAAAATTTGATATATATATTTTTTGGCGGAAAACTACTCGAACTGGCGAAATCGCCATCGCACAAAATAGTTTTGCGCGTTCTTTCGCAGTGATGTTTGTTGGTAAATGAGACCTATTAGCTGTACTCATGTTCAATGCACGTGAATCAAAGAGGGCTTTGGCCGAATGGGCTTTCGTCTCGGCTCAAATCTGCGGTAATTTTGAAAAATTGCACGCTCCTGCGAATATTTTGGAGTTTCCTTGATTTTGGGTTCATTCCTGCGGTCACAAAATCCTGGAGGGAGGGACTGGTAAATAGAAGGTTAATGGTGAAATAAAATCAGACTAGGCAACGAACGAAAGGATCGAAGGTTTGCTGCTGAACCTGATTCTAACGTGAAGATATGTTGATATTTATGTGAACGTATTCGCGGAGAGATACTTACGTGTGATGAGTCCCGAAGGCGATATCCAGCTTGGCCTGTTTAAAAACAAACAGTTTAATTAGACTGAACTCAACGCGCAACACACGTGTTATTCGACCCAGTCTTGTCCCAGCTATGTTCGATTTCCGAACCGGCTGCAAAAGTCCTGCATTTAAAGCTCTGAATGGTTTGAGCGCTTTGTTCAGCTACTGTTAATCTCAAATGATGTTTTCTCCCAAAATTCAGACATCAGGAAGGCTCTATTTTCCAAATTCAGTTCCAGTCTTTGCTTGTTTGTTACCGGATCCGATTTCTGATGTGTTTTCTCTGATCCACCTTTGTTTTTTTACTGGTATCGGTGCCATCACTAACAAGCGCTATAAAAAATGATGTATTATGATTAACCAGAGAAAAACCTTTATTAGAAAAAAAAAGATTAAAACACACCATTCCAAACCTGTTCTAAAGCTGTACACATCCCCCTAGTGGAGAGAAAACTCATTACACCTTTCACAGTTCTACAGTCCATCATGGATTTAGAGCAAATCCAAACAGCGCCGGGTTAAAAGAGTTTAAAAGCCGAACCTGACAGAAGCGAATATGGCTGTAGGGCTGAGCCTGCTGGATGAGGCGAGCTTTCGACTCTCGCTTCTCTCCGTGCACGATAGTTACAGGATTATTCCTAAAAACAAAACCAAAAAGAGCAAACGTACAGAAATATATCTGTGAAATATCACAATCTGGATAAAGCCTTTAGTGACTAATGCTAATGACACTGCGATGAGATCACACACCTTTAACCTCAATAAAATGTCTTCTTTCTAGATGTGAGCGTTGGATAAACGTTACTGGATAAAATGCTGATCGTGACGATCATTTAGCTCTGGGGCTCGGTAAAACGATGATACGATATCCACACTGTGATGTATTCTTCACGTTGATACACTATTCTGAGGATCGGAGGAGCTGATTGGTTCATTTTCTTCCTCATTAAATTCTTATTTCTTGTGACTGTTCAATAATAAAAAAAAAACAACCTCTTTTTCTTTAAAAAAAAAAAAAATCATATGGCTCGGCACCTTTGTCGGCACAGGATATAACGCATTCGAGCGAGTTCAAAACTAATTTAAATAAATAAATAATTCATCACTGCTAACTTTAGCTAAGCTCAATTTAACATTCAGTGATAAATGATTTATAATCAACTAATATGAGGTTCGATTATTTTAAAAGCAGCTTGTAATCTTTGTTACTATATCTTTAAAAAATTTGTAAATACATTACAAAAAAAATGTCTTTTTATTATTATAAGTTAAGCTCACACCTAAATATTAGAGCTGCGACTAACGATTATTTTCATAATCGATTAGTTGGCCGATTATTTATTTATTTATGTATTTTCGATTAATCGGTTGGGGGCGGGGCAAACTTTCAGTACCATTTTTTTGTTTATTTAAAATAAAATCCACAAACTGAGTGTTACAAATATAAACTTCAGACTAAAACTTTACACAACTGTTTGTCCAAAACGGAAAAGAACCCAATACACACAGACCAGAATATATATTATTAATTTAGGACTGTAATTTAATTGGGTGCTTTTTATGCATCCATAAAAATAATGCATAAATACTATAAAATAAATTTATATATATATATTCTGTCTACATTCCAGAAATAAGATGGCCATTAGGAGCAACTAACACACAGACATTACACAGTATTTCAACACAGATTTGAAATGAAAGGGTAATTTACAGAAAATAAGTGTTAATAAAGGACTTTTATATTTATCCGTGTGAATTATAACTGAGGCAGAAAACAGTCCCGGCGCAGAGATTTATATAATATAGAATACATGGCTTTAATCTGTTTTTAAACCCTCCCCAGTGAACATCATGTAATATACATTATCCTTATCCTTACCTAAACTCAGGAGGATATTGTTGCACCATCCATGGAATATCAAAGCAGTAGTTAAACTGTGAAGACAGAAAGAAAGAAAAAAGAAAGCTGAAAGTGCTAAAGTGATCGAATGACGCACGCCAGCTGTAGTGTTTTAAATGAAATCGAATGATTTTGTGTTGTGCGGTCATCGTGTTTATCATACCGCGTCATCGTTACGTCTCGAGTCGGTGTGAGCGACATGAACAAAAGAAAAGTACCTGAACGGATTCCTTTAGCGTGCCAAACATGGGGGAAAGTATTTCTATTCAGGGAAAGAAGAGGGAAAAGTGAATGAATGTACCCAGGCGCAGCTGTAATACACATACAGTATACAACAAAAGTGGTTTATATTAATATATACATATATATTAATATATACATAATATATACGAATATTAATGTGTATTCATTACCTTTAATGTGCAAAGCTCCAGTGTTGTACTTCTTTTCTATCCCCGTGACTTTGTTTAAATAAAAGCGGTATGTGTCGTTCATGGTGTTTAAGCTGGCCTCGAAGAAATCACTGGGTTCCTCTTTATAATAATGATCACCGTGTGGGCTCGGGGGCCGACTCCTCTCGGGCTTCTTCCTCGGAGGACTCGAAGTCGGCGCTTTGGGTTTCGGTTTGTCTTTGGGGGCTGACGAGGGAGCTCCGTCATCGTCACTACTGCTGGAGAGGTTCCAGCCTCCCTCATCTGTTTCTCTCTTCCGTTTCAGCGCCGGAGAAGGGCCGCTGTCGTTTTTCACCGGGTTATTCTGATAGACGTGTACGGCTTGTCGAGCTTCGGAGCCCGTGGCAAGGACGGGCGGTTTTTCTGTCTCAAGCTTCACGTCACTGTCTTTTCTGGGCTCAGATTTGGGCTTGAACAGTGTATTAACCAGGCTGGCTTTGGGCTCTGGATCAGCCTTGATGTTCTTTAAGGGTTTCTTTATGTCTTTCGGTGGTGTCGGAGGTACGACGTTATTATTATCCTCATCGTCGTCACTGTCAGACAGCGTCCACTTGCCGTGTTGGCTCTCCATTCTGTTCGACAGTGGAAGCAAGAAGTAGTTTATATATTATATTATACAGTCAACGTAGAATGTAAAATAACAGAATCACATGAACAAGTTCTGTAACCTTTTAAAAGACCTCATTACACAATTAGTTGGAGGCCAGTTAGTACTATTATTAGGTAATCCTGTGATGAAGAAAATCCGAAGCTGTTCTAATGTATATGTCTACAAATGTGATGATGTATTATACTACAGAAGATCAGATACTAACTTAATTACAGGAGCAGCTCCATTGGATGAAGACTTAAAAATAGTCTGGCAACAAAAATATTCATTCGTTTGTACATACTACCGTTTGTAATACCGTTTACCTTCTCAATACACTATGTACTGAGTCGAACATACATCTTAACCTGAACCGACTCTAAACGATTCAGATGTTGATACGATTCACTGGATTATTATTTATTACGGTTGTACTGTGTGTGTATGTGTGTGTGTGTGTGTGTGTGTGTGTGTGTGTGTGTTAACACGAGGGCAAGATCACAAGATCTATTTGTCTTGTGTTTGTTTCCAAATTAAAAAAAGAAAAGAAAAAAAAGAACCGGCTCTTCAGAAATGCGAGTCGACTCCCTAATGGTCACCTAAAAGAACCGAATCGAAGAGTCACTCATTCGAAAACCACACCACTTATAAACACGGTCTCGCTTGTCTCACTGCAAGTGTTTATATAAGTTTTTACACCTTATTTAGTGCACTATATCTCCAATAAGAAGCCATTAAGGGTTCGGATATGATTAGTTTACTAATAATATATAACTGCTTCGAGCTACTGTGTACTGCATTTACTGTTAGCTAGCTGGCTAACACTGATAAAGCTAAATAACGCGTTTAGCTAGCCTTACAATATAAATTCTGTACTGAATGATGAATCACTTTCTAAACTTTAAAATACATAAAATGTTCAGTAACTTAGTTAAACGACAACTGTGACTTACTCTGGCAGGATTGTTCAGATGAATCGTTTAACAAGAAAATAATAATAATAAAAAGAAAATAATAATGCCACTGAGGTGATAATGCAAATGCACAATATATAGCACTATATAACACTTTATCGATTAGAAATCTGAAATGAATCACTTTGCATCATTCATTTGTGATTTAAAGTCCAGTGCACATTGTAGAAAACATCTGGGAATGCACTGTAGAGACAGAGTAAAAATATCAAAATAAAAGCCCCCAATCGTATTTATAGACCTCGTTTCATATATTTAAAATGTCCGTTGCAGCTCTGAAATGAAATGATGAAATAACAACAGTGATAGAAATAAGAAAATAATAATAATCATAGAATATACAAATATTGTAATTTTATCGTATCGTGCCAATAAAATAATAAATAAAAAAAATTCATGCTTAAAAAAATGTGATAGATAAAGCTTGATGAATCCAGAATCCAGATTTCCAGATATGACTTTTAAATACAAATTGAAGCAGATTTGATATTTAATAAATAAAACAAATATGATTTACACAAACCTACTTCCAATATGACTTTTATTACCTCGTGTGTGTCGTAACTTCCTTGTAGCTAACTTCACGTAAGCTGACTTTTCTCGGTACCAAAAAAAAAATAACGTCACACTTTTACTGGACGAATCACAATCGGCTCCTGATTGGCTACATAGTGCACTACGCAGTGTGTATCATCCATTGTTTCATACGCTAAGTAGTGCACTAATGTAGTGAGCGGGCCGCCATTTTAGATTCGGTGTCAGTTGGCGCTCCGCTATCGTTTAAAATGTCCGTTACCATGGAAATCTTTTAAAAAATAACTGTCTTTCTTATTTAATATCATGCAGCAGTAATACAAAACATTTTAAAGGGTATTTAGATGATACTTTCTGAATCGGTCTCACGAGAAAAGTACATAAATGTAATTTTTTTTTTGTTTTCCGTGAGCGATTTGGGACGTCATTACGTAATTACGTCATACGACATTGGACGAATCACATTCGAGGTTTGATTGGATACATAGTGCACTACAACCCGATGATTGTACGCCCTAGGTAGTGCGCTAATGTAGTTTTGAAGCTTCGGTTTGAGATTCAGGCGCGAGCGGTGCCCGTTGGAGGCTCTCGTTACTATGGAAACTTTTAAAAACCTAACGTTAACCTGTTTTTCCTCCCCCCGAAACAGACAGCTATAGCAAGTCTGCTTATAGCTTTAGAAGTTCGAAATAGAAATGTCTGTTCGTAGCGGCGCTGCGTTTTGCAGGAATGAGGATAGAAAAATGGCAGCAGTTGACAGGAAGAGGTTTGTTTCGGTAAGATGTTTACAAACAGGCGAAGCGTGTAGTAGCAGCTTAGCTTCTGGATAATTATTAATAAGTATAAGAAGTACATTGCAAACTTACCTGGTTATTGCAAGCCGCTTGTATTTTTTGTATTGCCGACGACTCTATGTCAGTTTAAAAATTAAAAATGAATATTATTATATAAAGAACGTGAAAAGTTTAACCGCCCGAACAGGGACTTGAACCCTGGACCCTCAGATTAAAAGTCTGATGCTCTACCGACTGAGCTATCCGGGCTCTAAACCCGTTATAACCGCAATCTTTATAGATTCCTCACTGTTATAAAGTGGGTTTTTTTTTCCTTCTTACGGTTACTTATTGTTTATTGTCTCTGTGTTCAGGTTTTTGATCAGTGTGATGTGGAAAAGAAAGGCTATTTGTCCAGAGAGGACGTTAAGGTCGCTGTTGTCATGCTGTTCGGTTATAAACCTTCGAAGGTAAATCCTGCTACAGCCGCTAGAGTGCGACATTGTGTAGATTATAATCTGACACCCAGCACGTGCTGGGTTGTATCATTTTATTTATTTATTTATTTATTTATTTTAATAAAACCATTGTGTGTTAATCTTTCAAGGATTTGAGGCCTAGAATACATATTTTTTATGTGCCTTTTTATTTTAAATAGATTTCTCTCTCTCTCTCTCTCTTTCTTTTTATTTAAAAATTGCAGTCAGAAACAAGTATGCTGATGGAAGCTGGTGCTGTGCCAACCTGCCCAGGTATGATGTACAGGTCACGTGAGATTACAGGTGAACGTGAGTGTGTGTGAGTGTGCGTGCTTTTGGAGCTACAGGAACGAAACATATTGAACATTATTATATTGCTATACCGGTTTTGACGAACATCCGTGTTTCAGTGGCTTCAGGCGATGGATGTTACTGTTTTCATCATAACTCACCGAGATGACTCATCTCCAGCCGAGCCCGAGCGTGATACGTGAAATTTCCTCCTGATTTCGGCAGAGAAAACAGCGCTTTATACCTACCACTAAAGGGAAACGAAAGCTTGATTTGATTTCGTGTAATCCTTTTTTACACGTTGCCACGAATGAAAGGACCCCTCACAAAAAAAATCAAAATAAATAAATTTCGTGAAACATACCATTTGACAGGCAGCGACGCCGAAGAAAAGAAGGTTGGCAAAGCCGGTTTTTAAGGCGAGACATTAAACGGTTGAAGACCTAGATTAGTAAGCAATTTGTCTCTTGTTTTACGCCACGAGCAAATTGCTTTTGTATACTGCCCCACAGGAAAGCGCAAGATAAATTAGTTAAAGTGGCTCGCTCGCCGTGATGAAATACTCCAGCGTTAAATCTTCCTCAGAGCAAGCAGCGTATTAAATTGCCCCTCTTCTGAATTTCATGTGATTACTAAATTAGCGATGGCAGTAAGGCAGGAAGGAGTGGGTTTCTGGTCGTAATGGGGAAGGATTGGCGAGACCGAGCAGCAGGTTCCCTCCGGCAGACTTTCTTAGAGAATAGAGACCACTTGAATAGAGGCGTCTGAGCCATTCCACAACGCCGTCTCTCACTAGCCCACTCACTCCTTTCCTTTATCTCACTTTCCTTTTCTCTATTCGGGTAATAAACGGTACACGAGAGGCACTGAAGTTTTAATAAAGCTGTCTCGTTGTTGTTGCTGGGGTTTTAAACGCCTCAGCGTCAACACTGGTTTAAGAAACGGTCCACTTTTTTTACACTAAGGCAAGGACGATCAGGTAATCAGTCTGATAAATTAGGAATAAAACACTCTGCGTCGTGTAGTTCCAGGAAACGAATCGACAACAGGGTGGGGGTGATGGAGTAGAGCTACAAAGATCTCTACAAAGTCGATCGTTTTCATTCCAGAGTGTTTTCTTCCCCTTACACCTTGACACCGTCGACCGGTTTCTATTTACTCGCCGAGAAACGTCCACGAAACCACTCCGTTCCCGTCGTCTCTTACGTCATAGCAGATGACTTGTGGGGAAGGTTACAGCGCTGACACACGGGTCCGTAAATAAAATGTTCCTACGCAGTCCCTCCAGGATTTCGCGGTCGCAGAAATGAAGGCGAAATCGAGGAAACGCCGCAGTCTTCGGAGGAGATCGTGATTTTTCTAAATAATTTTTGAAAAATCACCTCTCCGATTCACGTGCGTCGAACATGAGTACAGTTAAACGGTCTCATTTACTAACAAACATCACCGCGAAAGACCGCGCAAAACAATTTCGTACAATTCAAGTCGTTTGCTGAAGAAAGAAAAAAACCCCCACAAAATATTCCGCATGCATCGCAAATTCGGAAAAAAATTCCGCAGGGAAATCTGATATTTTTAGGCCGCGACAATCACAAAAAAGCTCTGCGGAATCCTGTACGGACCGATTAAAGGTGCATTAGGTAAGATTGGTCTGTTTTTTTTTTAAAATTAGCTCTTTAAAGTTTAAGTAAGGCCGACATTTGAACGTTTCCCCGCCTGTGTTCACGAAGCTCCGCCCCCAGGATCTTAAGTGGCCCGTAAAGTAGCGCGTCTATAAACTGACAGGCAGGAGGAGCATCCGAACACAAACGATGCGTCACCGAAAAATACGATTAAACCCAATGTATAATAACAGATGTAATTCATTATTAATCATATTCAGTAAACAAATTCCATTACAAACCATCAGCTGTTAACCATTAAAACCATTGCCAAATGATTTCCAATACGTATCAAGAGGTACTAAGAGGTACGTAGGTCCTTAACGGTAACCACTAGACATAACCTACCAGCAATAGAAAGCAACAAATTACCATTAGAGACCCAAATGGACCTGTACAGTTTCCGTTAAAACCAATACACTTCAGATTATAACCATTAAAACCATTACAAATTCTACGAGGGTTTCTGTTGGTTTATTTTTCAGCAGGGTGTGTTCGGCTGTGCTCTTTTCACTTCGATAGACAGAGTAAAGGGGTGCCAATACATTGCGCAGAGCAACATTCAGTAAACCTACACCTACTGTACAAAGTGACCTATATTGTCGGTGGACCCGAAAGAAGAGCCGGTCGCGTGACATCATCAGACCGTAAATCCAGTAGTGAAAACGTTCCCACTTCAAGACGCTGGGCCTCCGAATATTTCCCCTTTAAATGAACGAATTTTATCTTACAGACGGAGTCGTTTAGCGTGGCTTTTGTTTAAACAGCCGCCCGGCCGCTCAGGGACTCAACGAACGGCCGGCTTTACCGAAAACACAGCAGCTGATTAGATCACCAGCTCTGCGTATGTCTCTCTGAAAGATCCGGAAGGAGGAAAAAAAAAAAAGACTCCTCTCATT
Organism: Ictalurus furcatus; assembly: GCF_023375685.1. Lineage (NCBI taxonomy): Eukaryota > Metazoa > Chordata > Actinopteri > Siluriformes > Ictaluridae > Ictalurus > Ictalurus furcatus. The sequence goes on along the minus strand of NC_071263.1, from coordinate 2,918,439 downwards.
TATATTCAAGACTCATCAACAGCGTCAGCGACATCCATAAAATGTTGTTTACGTTCAAGCATCAAACGACGGCGTGCACCTCGTCAAACCTGCACCGCGAAGGCGCAGGGACGAGGATGGATGCCGAATGCGAATGATCAGAGACGTCCACCGCACTGCATTACACACCTGTTCGCATATTTATGCATATTTTATACTGAAAGATATAAAAAAAAAAAAAGCGGATCAGACAAACCATTATTAGTGCTTGCTTTTGTATTTATGTGTATATATAACGTAATAATAACGACGTCTCGTTCACAGGGTGATTTATTCCCGTTATACCGCAGCAAATATGCTCAAATATTTATTATAGAACGACTTGTTGTACTTTTTAGGCATTTATATCCATCCGTGAAAAAAAGTTCGTTACAGCTCTACTGTTACAAAGCGCTGACACTGGAGACTCCTTCCGGAAATCCGGAATCCAACAGCGCTGTGGTGTAAAACGAAACACATTGTTTAAAGATAGCGTTCGACATTCCAGACAACGTTGTCCTATTTCAGCATTCCGGAACGATTCCGTTGTCCATCGTTGGTGGGCGGAGCCTAAGGGATGTCAGAACGACATCATATAGTGGTGAGGAAGCGTTTATGGTCATCGGATACCGGTACACGGTGAAGTTTAGCTCATGTTTACGGACGACAGAAAGTAATGCTACGTCCTAAACCACGCGCGTACGTTCTGTGTGACGTCTGTGAAGAAGTGGGCGTGGTTCGAGGCAGCGATTTACAGAAAAGGCTTCGGGTGAGATCGTAGGTTGTCGTGCAGAGCCGGAAAAAAACAACCCTCGGAGACTTTTGTGTAAGTTTGAACCCTTCCTTTATCGAAAGGTCAGAGCGGGGTTTACCCAAAGGGAAGCCGACATCCTGCACTTTAACCTCACGGCCACGGTTTCATTTCAAATCCAACGTGCCGGACTACAGAGAGAAGAGCAGCGCGAACGCGCCCGCGTGCAATTTTAACAGACCTCGTCGCACGTCATTTATCATGTTTCCTACGTATGCGAAGTGACAGGCTGGCTGTTGAGTCACGCTGCAGAGGAGAATAGAGGGATCGCGCTGAGGAGGGTAGAGGAGAGGAGAGGAGAGGAGATATGGGGATGGGGAGAAAAGGCGAGGAGCTGAGACCACCCAGCTGACACCTCGCTGTGACGGATGGGCTCTGCATCTGAGGGAATGGCAATCAGAAGTCCGTTGGCTTTCTCCTCAACACAGAAAGAGAGATGGATTTTATTATTTTTTTAAAGAAGTCCACACAGATTTCTCTCTTTCATGTTTTGAAGAAACACTAGTATAAACATACGGCGAGCTTTTGCCGAATAGATACACCACTGTTTGATTTTAATTTTTTTTAATTGCTCGTTATTTCCTCAAATATTCATGCATTAGAAATCTTCACGATGAGGGTAGTGATATCCACTTCCCTCTGTGATGTCCTTTAAACCTCCCGAGGCTACGGCTGCCCTAATTCTCTCAGCGTCGGAAGCAGCACAGGCCGGGAAAGGATGGGTTTTTATCAGTCATTAGATAATCCTTACACATCTCTCGCAGATGCGTGTTATTTTTCTTTCCCCACCGAATGTTCAGTTTTTATCATTCAGCTTCCAGGTAGAAAGTGTTTTTGTCATGTTAATGAATATGTCGTTTTCTTAAAAAAAAAAAAATTTTTTTTTTTTTTTTTTTTAATATCACGAATGATGATACATCGGGACGCGTCTCGTCTAGACTCGTATCTGTTAATTAATCACCCTCCATCCCAAAACGTCTCCAATCTCATACTGTCAAAGCAGCCCACCCCCGAAGAGCTCCGCGAAGCCTCGCGTACGCTCGGTGTTCCCCCCCCCCCCCCGAAAAACGCCGTCTAGAACCCCGCGGTCTAGCTTTTTCATCTCAATAGCAGCACTCGGAGAAAAAATGACTACCCTGCAGGCAAGAGGGAGACGTATTACTCCTTTAAACACAGTGCCTTCAGATTCAGACTGCCATGTAAAGGAAGTACAGGCACTTGTGAGGAGAGCTCTGTAATAAACCTGGCTTCTGTCTCTCCGTCTCTCTCTGTCTCTCTCAAAGGGGTCCCTTTGGAGCAGTTTGTGTCTCTCATGGGGAGGAAGTTATCAGCAGGGGATCCGTACGAGAAGACGAGACAGATCTTCAGCGCATTTGATCTACACTGTATGTTCCTGCTCTGTGTGTGTGTCTCTCTCTCTCTCTCTCTCTCTCCTTCTGTCATACTCCATTTTTTCAATATTAGCAGCAGCGTAGGTGCGAATAGCGCGAACGCTTCCCCGTATCGAGAAAGCGAAAACCCGTCGAGAAACAATCTCGCTTATTAGCGGTCTAATTAAAAGTTTAAGGGACGAACACGGTATTATTCGAATACTTTCGTTTCTAAAGTGTTTTATTCCTCTCATCTCGCAGCAATCTGCTTTAAATCTTTTAGCTAATTTTAACCAGTTGGAACGACTCTGGAACGACTTTCCTCTCTTCTGTCTCTGCCTTTATACTCACCTACAGCTTAACTTTGAACTGTCCTGCACTCGTTATAGCTTGGCCGTTCACCCCACACCCTCCTCAGGATTAAAGGTCGGTCCGGTCCGGAAATCTCCGTCGCGCTCGACGGCGTTCTTGTCAAATTCCGGCACCGAGCTTCGGGTGACTCCGACCACGTTGCCCGACTGTACCTTTTAAACGGATATCAAAGAACAGTGACCGTCAGCGAGTACCGAAGCTCGTCTGAGGTGGGTGTTGATTTGAAATGAGATTGCTAGCGAACCGTCAAATTCATCCGAAGGGCCAAATTACTTCGCGAGAGTTCGTTCATCCTTTCTTTGAATTATTAGGGACGTGAAAATGAGCTCATTTAAGAACGGCCATTAAGGAGTCTGCGTCGAACTCCGCAGATGAGACTTTCTGTAACTTTTCGTCAGCAAGCAGCAGTCACTGTGAACTAATTTTAGCTCTGCAGCAAGAGAGTTTACTGAACAACAACAACATTTGTACATTTGCAGAAAGAAAAAAGTTCAAAACTCCTGTCACGATGGTGGCGCCGTCAAGTGTACAACCTTTTTTAGTTTCACTAATTAGTGGAACGTAATTTTAGCAGAACATCATGACGGTGCTTCATAGGGCCACTGTTGTACCTGCTGACTCATTTACATCGTTTTTGAAGGAGATGTGTATTTTACGTTTACAGAAGGAGTCTCCAGTGTCAGCGCTTTTGTAACAGTCAGTAGTAAAGCTGTAACTTTAAGTCTCTTACCGTGGTAGCGTGGAAATACCGAGAGGTGGTGAAGGAACAGCTATTTACAGATGCTGTAGCGTAAGTGAGAACAGGAACTAACTTAACGTCACATAACGACGCGCTATTCTTTAACGAGTGTTTAATGAAATCAAATATTCCCGGACTTCAGGGTGGTAACAGTAACTCACAGAGCGATGTATTCCTCGTAAATACCACTGTGATCATTTCTTTTCTAATCAGAAACTGTCGCTGCACATAAATGCATTAAAACGAGATCAGGATTAGAGCAACGACTGCCAGAAAAGCCGTTTAGTTCAAAGTTTATATCGCTGCAACGCGTCTCAATAATTCCATCAGCTCCAGGATAGATTGCCTTTGTTCCTCTGCCAACTTAGCTTAAAACCTCTGTCTGGATTTTCCGTGCGTGAAGGATCTGACAGCACGCCAACGCCGACGAGCCCTCCGCTGTCTTCAGCTCGCCTGCCGCGGCTGCGTGAGGTGTTTGAAGCCTTCGTCAGCGCTGTCACCCCGTCCTTGTCTTCAATGGGAACAAATTGAGGGGAAAAGCACGCTTAAGTGTGCTGCCTCTATCCTGAGCCGATGTGGCAGCGCGCCCGGTGATGGAGTGTGCTTGCCCGCCAGAAGACCTGTCATTTTCTCACACAGGCCCCACCTCTCCATCAAAGCCGACCGCACACACACCTTATTGACTTCAGCTCTCCATCCTACCTGTAACAACACGGGCTCAACAGTGTGTGGGGTTTTATGTCAAACCGTGCTTTTTTTATAGCAAACTTACCTGTCTACTCTTTATTCTAATATTGCATTACTTAAAGAAGTACTTTTTAGAACAAGTGCCCTCGCTTTGTTCTCTGTATAGGGATTAGCTTTGAAAATTGCCATTAAAAGACCTTAACAATCTATTAAAACCCAGCACAAATCCACAATATGTAATTATATGATTAATTTAATGTGCGCTCGGTGGTTAATTTGAAGTAACATTAGTTACGGCATATTTACTGCACCGGTTAATATGAATAAATGCTAAGAAAGGGCCTCGTTTATGAATTTGGTAAGTAATGCTGCGTGTAAATGTTTGCACAAGACAAACCGGAAATTTTCCGCAGGATTTGCAAAAGTTTCTTCGTCCCGTGTGAGTGTTGGGAACCCGTAAAGTGCAAAACCTGATCCTGACACGGCTCATTTGCATGTAGTGACGCCCACAAAACTCCATAAAAGGTCATGTGCGCTGCCAGCTGGGAGCATGAAATGAGCACTCAGGGTAAAGGCTGAAAGACAGAAGTGGAAGATATTTTGACTCACTTCTATACCATTAAAAAGATGTAATATTATATAATAATAATAATAATACTAAGCATTTTTATTATTATTAAATAATAATTTCGATTTGTGATACTCCAGAGTTTTGATGATTTTATTATTATTCTAAAATGTGGTGGGGTGGGGGGGGGGGGGTTTAAAGAATGAGTGTGTCTAAACTTTTGACCTGTAGTGTGTATTTTCCTCCTACGCTCAGTCGATTCGACCTGTGATGTGATGATCTCAGTAAAGCGCCGTGGTACGGTCAGTCCGGCGAATTGATATGCGCCGTGCCGTGTTCGCTGATACCCCTGTGATCCCCGGCTCAGAGCTGCGCCGTGCGCCCTCATCAGTTCACGCAGACACGCTAAACATATTCCACTTTCGGCCCTGACTTTGGACGGGCAGCGCTCTAAAGCTCCTCAGGGGAGCTCTTTCCGGCGAACCAAAGCCCACGGTGGCAGAATGACTAGCTCGGAGACACCGGATCCTCAGTGCTCTCAGGAAGCAGCTCCTCGGGACTCTGAGACTCGAGCAGAAAACTGGGAAGCAAATTTTATCCTCGAAATCGGCTGATCGTTCATCAGATGTACATCTGTTCATTTGTTCATCCTTTTGATCCGGAGAGAGTTCTAAGTGATGCAGGATTCAGAGGAGGCTCCGAGGGTTAAAGGATTCGATGGTGGAGATGTGTCCTGATTGGTCGGATGTCGGTGGTCCACATCATTTGTTGTTTCGTTTCCAGAATCTTCATGCGAAGTTTCTCTAAGCAGATGTTTTATTAAAACTGCCACAGTGTGACTAGAACCTCACTAAATATTGCACTTAATGCACTTTAAAGACAGTCCTGGGGTTTGTACAAAAAACAACCTTCCTAGGAAGACCCACAGCAGATCTGTGTGATTTTGATGAGTCTCGTTTGTGTTCTTCCTGCAGGTCGTGGATTCCTGAAGTTGGAGGACTTCAGAAGTGTGTTTGCGCGTGTGGCTCCCCGCCTGCCTGAGCGCACCGTGCTGGAGGCTTTCCGGTAAGAAAAGGCCCAGTTCCTTTGGGGATGCATCATTCAGTGTTTAATGTGTTTGCTTCAGTGCTTCCTTTGTCCCTCGTCTCATGTACAGACCGCTCTGTCATTGAAAGCGAATGCGCTTAAACAACATCCGATGCCAACCAAGCCTCATCCCCGATCTCTGTGCTTCTGGAGCTCTTGCTTTTCCCAAGCCAATCATACGGGTATATGATTATAACTTGTCTTGCTGTGTGTGTGTGTTTCAGAATCAGTTTGATCTCTTTCCAACATATTCACACCCAAAAATCCTCTCACGTTTGCTTCCCAACCCCTCAGATGAGCCGCTGTTTCCAAAGAGTGTGGCTTAGGGGTGTGTATCTCTCCTGCTGAGATGATACGTGATCACGATACGATTTACGAGAGACGCATTTAAAGCAGCCAGCAATTCAGTATGACAGGAAGTCTTATTGACAGGTGTTTCAGTGTAATGCAATGTGTTTTGAAAATAACTTGGATGAGAAGAAGGCCACTCCTCCTTCCCAGGAGCTCAGAGACCCAGAGGTTGCACCTACTTAATTGGGACTGACGCACTCACTCCTTCTTCAGTAAGGTGGAGGTGAGATTCTTTTACTAAAACTTACACACACCAGGCCATGACTTAAGAGTTAAGAGTTCTTACTGGAATTTAGAAGATCAGAGGCCACGCCTCCTTTACTGAGAAATGCAAAGGCCACACCTCCTTTACTGGGACTGACGGATACAGAGGCCACTCTTTTACTGGGACTGACGGATACAGAGGCCACACTTCCATTACTGGGACTGAAAAACAGAGGCCACGCCTCTTTTACATGGATTGAAAAACAGAGACCACGCCTCCTTTACTGGGAGTGAGAGACATAGAGGCCATGTCTCCTTCACTGGGACTGACAGATACAGAGACCACACCTCCATTGCTGGGACTTAAAAACAGAGGCCACACCTCCTTTACTGGGACTTATAAACAGAGGCCATGCCTCCTTTACTGGGACTGAGAGACACAGAGGCCACACCTCCTTTACTGGGACTGAAAAACAGAGGCCACGCCTCCTTTACTGGGACTTATAAACAGAGGCCATGCCTCCTTTACTGGGACTGAGAGACACAGAGGCCACGCCTCCTTCACTGGGACTGAGAGACACAGAGGCCACGCCTCCTTCACCGAATGGAAGAAAAATCCTGCAAACAAGAGACACATCGCCAAATGAAGGTTATTTGCGAACAGTTAAAAAAAAATAGCATAATGATACACATTTATTGGCGTAATTAATAGCAGTAATATTATGATTAATATTATTATTATTATTATTATTATTATTATTATTGTACTAGTAACAGTGTGTGTGCTATCGGAATTGGAAATGGTTGGATCTGTTCAGTCACGTTTGCCAGCTTGGTTCAGCCGTACCGTAAATATTGAGACGTGTGCACCAATCGGAAACAGCGAATCTTTACACCCCTAGTGGAACCTCCTCCTGCGTGCACGCTGCGTGTTCACGCCCATTCCCAACATTTATCACCAAGCCGAGATCCATTACCAAATCCCAGCCAATACACGAGGCTCTCAGTGTTTTACCCCAGTGTGTGTTCGGTGGTAGTTTGGGCTGTCGGGAGGTTTTGGGCTGTCTGCATGTATCTGCAGTTTTTCTCACACATTATTACCACCTCTTTGCTGTTTTGGAGGGAGAACGTGAGCGCTGGCTGGAGCGCCGAGAGGCCGTGCTGTCTCTTCCCTCTGCGTTAGGAGAAGCCCTGGAAATTCTCTGAGGTGTGACGTGGGCAGGGGGGTAGCGTGTGCGTGTGTGTGTGTGTGTGTGTGTGTGTGTGTGTGTGTGTGAGTGAGAGGAGATTTAGATTTAGTGCCGTGGTGGCTGTGACTCATCCACTGCAGTTAGGATACGGTGGTGCAGTCACTGCTGAGAGCACCATGCTGTCTTCAGAGCCCAGTTACTAAGCAAATGTCTTTCTCTTCTTGAAAACAACACACACAAACACACACAGACACACACACACACACACACACACATACATACAGCATGTATGGAGGTCAGACATGGATGATAAAGACACAGCACTGTTTTTTGTTTGTTGTTGTTGTTAACCACAGAATTAACGTGTTCATAACGATCAAATCCCAGCTATCGCCGCCACAACACAACCGTTTCGACCGTGACCCCTCGCAACACCGCTCGTCCGTCGAATATGTCCATAAATTAGCATCGCGTTCCGCTAACTCGCTGTCAGCCATCGCGACTGGAGGTCACGCGACAAACAAAATGAAGACGAAGAGCCGGTTAATGGTTCGGAGTGATTTATACGGACCTTTTAGTAGCTTATTAAGAACATTAATTATCTTTGCACTGCCACCAGACTGGTTCATGTTGTGGCACGACTTAATTGTTTTTTTGGTTTTTTTTTTTGTAGTAAATTTATTCATTGCAGTGCATGTGAAAATAAAAACCGTGTGAGGTTCGTTGTCCCGTCAACACCTTTGTCCATTCAATCAGTCGAACTACACTACCCATGAAGTGGGAGGTCATAACTCAGAATTACGCATATTACACATAACGTACAGTACGTTTACCTCCTCAAGACATATTTAATAACCTAATATGTATGATTGATTGATGTACTCTATACAGAATAGCAGAGCTGTAGTTCCTGAGTAGGATTTCTGAGTATACAGGGTATTTTTCCTAGTCGGAGGTTGGAATTTCTGAGCTTTATTCGAACGTCGGAGGTCATGTGATCGATCCACAGACTCTCAGTCAAGGTCCAGACTTCTACTCATGCACATACGCCTTATTTCCAAGTGGCGCCACCTTTCATGTACTCTGGACCAAGGGTCTTCCAACTTCTTTCCAGTTCGTTGACCCCTTTAAGTGAATTCCATGGCTCGTCCCAGATTCTAATATTAGGTTTACCGTTTGCATTTGTACAATCGTATTTATTAAAGCTTTTTATTCTCGACCTTTACACCAAGAGAACACGTTCGGCTCAAGTCGACATTGTTATTAACAGACCAACTTGGTCACACAGGCTAATTTCTACACAGACCTTCGCACAGCTGTAGCTCAGTGAGATCACACCAAGGTCCCCTCGTCGAGAAACACTCCTCTGGACGTCACGAAGTGTCGGTCCAGCGTTCGAGCCTGTGACGTGACTGAGATTTGGTGTTCCCTTTTTTTTTTTCTTCTCTGTTTTTGACTCTATCTTCGTTAAGAAAATTATGAGGATGCACTGTACGTTTTAGGTTATTATCATGAACGTCTTCAGTTACTGTGACTGTAATGAATGGTCTGTTTTACACTTTTTCACACTCGCCCTCGCCTGGAATCTCATCTGTAACTCGTAACGGTTTCAGTTAGTAATCGGAAACCTCCCCCAGCTCCCCGAGTGTGTGTGTGTGTGTGTGTGTGTGTGTGTGGGGCTGTGGGTCTCCAGCCAGCAGCAAAGAAGTACACTCAAAGTCATAACCTTCACGCCACTGTGCCATCTTGTTTTGTCGCCTGCATCACATCACCCTCCTCCTCCTCCTCCTCCTCCTCCTCCTCTTTGACGCCACCGCCGCTCCTTAAGTCAGTCGACGGCCAGGCGAGACAGAGAGATGAAATTCAGCAGAAAAAAGAGAGCAGAAGGCAGGAGTTAAGGAGGGAGAGATACGAGGCCTGGATCGACCGTTGTGTTCGGAGTCTATCTGCAAACCCAGGGCTGTGTTTAGGACAGATTATCGCGGCAAAGTGATAAATGGGAGCGCTCGCCTCTGGAGGGTGCACATACTTGCGCGCGCGTGTGTGCGCGTGTGTGTGCGCGCATGTGTGTGGGTTCTTCATGTGCACTTTGTAAGCCTCGTGCATGTTTGCAATCCTTTCTGCAGAAAAAGAGCAACACCCTTGTCCTGTCCTTTTTCTTTTTTTTTACCATAATTATAGCAGAAGAATGGAGCGCCCTGCAGGCTTCACACCATTAGCGGAGAGGCTGGTGCCTCTTTATGCGCAGCAGATTTATGGGCGCGCGCCCGCCGCTCCCGACCAGCGTTAACGCCGTCATCGCTTCTCTGCCGCCCGCCTGTTGCCATGGCGACGGCGTACTCGGAGCCAGGGCCCCAATGCACCTTGAGCAGCGCCTGCGGTTTTTTTTTTTTTTTTTTTTTTCCCTTCTTCTTCTTTTTTCTTCTTCTTCTTTTTTTTTTCTTTTCTTCCTTCTCCCTTTTCCTTTCCTTCCCCCATTCCTTTTCTGCATCTTCTCTTTTGTTGTCAGTGTTTCCAGAGCAACTATCTGTCATCTCCTTTCCATAAATACTTGCTGCACACATTCTTGAGAGAACGGCAAGCTCAGCTTTCGCATTGTCTGCTCCGAACGCTCACAGCTGTAATCAAACCGTGCGGATAGATAGACGTCAAGCGTTTCTTTCTTTTTTCTTTCTTTCTTTTTTTCTTTCTTTTTAAAGCTTTGTGCATTAATTTACACGTTTTTCAAGAATGTTTTATTTGATTTAACTCCTTTGAGCGACGGAATAGTGACGGAATGAAGTCGAAGCTTGCACCAGTGAGCAAGTGTTTTCATTCAAGGTCATTTTTCTTTTAATGCTCTTTTTTTTAAAAAAAAAAAAAAAAAAAAAGAAAGAAAGGAAAAAAAAAAAAAAAGCTAAACATTTTTAAAGATATTGAAGCGAAAGTATTCAGTGTGTCACGTTGCACGTGTCACTGAAATCGAGTAAACCAAGCTGGATATGGAAGCACTCGGTCTTATCAGAGTGAAATAATGAAGTAATTATATACATCAGCACTTGAGTGTAAAAGATTAGTCAGTTTACCCAAAGACTCATCTAAAACTTGAGCTTCCTCTGCCTTCTGAGTCTCTTTAATCAGCTGAAAGGAAGCCTGATGAATATGAGGATTCATTAGCAATCTTAAATTAAACTTCGCCAGCAGTTGCTCTCCTATGAACCACTGGTGGCTCGTTTTCTTCCCTCACAAGTCGTCACGCTCCTCCACCATGTGACGCCGAGCCTGAAGCCCCGGTACGTCTTGAACCGGTTTTGTCTGGGAACTGACCGCCGAAAGTGTCCACACACGCACACCTGGAGTAGGGTCGCGATCCCGCACCAGGAGGGTTTATTATTTTTTTCCTGCTTTTATTTATTTTTTTTCTCACGGGAGAGCGAGCGAGCGAGCGAGAGAGAGAGAGACTCCTACAGATCAGCTGCATAATTAGCCTCACTTGCTCCCAGCGTGAGTGCGTTTACTGCATATTGAGAGTTTGCCCTTTTCTTTTGCCACCATATCAAGGTAATTACATTTCCTTTTGTAGCACCGTGAAAGGAGGCATCACTGGCCTGCAGTTTTACTGCCTGCCCATGGACGCTCGGAGTACATAAATCCCTTCAAGTAGCTCTTTTTCTCCCTCCTCCTGCTGACACGGTGAGCTTAATGAAAGCACAGTGAGGCAGTCTGAGTGCAAAGTAAACAGCTAATGGTTAACGGAAACGTGGCTTCCGGGAGCCGTGTCACCGCTGACCGAGCGCTGTCGTTCCCACAAGGGCCGTGCGAATCTGATTGGTGAGAGGGCTTTGATGAACTTTCTTTCCATTTATATTTACATTTATTTCGTTTATACATCTGAGCAGTTAAGGGCCTTACTCAGGGGTCCAAGATATAAAACAAACAAACAAACAAACGTATTATTAACTTCAAGAGAGAGAATAACGTAAGTGAGAACAGGAACTCGTTTCAAGGACGAACGTTAACTGTAACTATAAACGGATAAAAAAGTGCACGGTCGTTAATAAATACCGAAAAAAAAAAAAAACGGTCGTAATTGCTGAGGTGTAAGAGGAATAAAACACTTGCTGTTTTAGAAATGAATCCACGTCGGGTTGGTAACCGTGTCTCCGCTTCATCCGAGCACCCTGTCGTCGGTTATTTTCCTACAGCTGCACGACACGGCATGTTTTATTCAGTACACGTTCAACAGATCTGTGGAATAAAACATCACATTAGATGAAGTAGATTTTTATACAGCGGTGTAATTGCAGTTTGCCGTTATTTTGTCCATATTGTTCACCATTCCCGGCATTTTTGAGTTCACCGTGCCTCCTTAATGTATGTGGTTGGAGAGCAAATGAAGTCTTTTCTCTTTTTTTTTTGTGTGTTCTTTCGCCTATTTTTGTCGTTTCATCAGTGAGATCAGGAGGGGAACAAAAGGAAATGCAAAAATGATTGAAGCTTTCCTCGGTCTGCTCTGCTGTTTCATTTTACCCAAACACGATTCTGTATTGTGTTAGTTCACCGTCTGGCTCTGCGCTCCTCCGCCGGCTTGTTTTTGATTCAGAGGGAGAGAGTTGGGCGAGGGCAGGCTGGGCTAGCAGAGGGTAATGCAGTAATCACATTGGTTCCCCCCGGAGTGGGCGAGAGGGTTAGCAGAGTGCTGCCCTCTGCCTGTGGCGACTCCCCCAGCTGCTGCACTCCAGAAAGCCTGGCTGTCTCACACAGCACGCTGCTTACTGAAAGAGTCATACACACACGCACACGCACACGCACACACACACACACACACTCAGAGTGTATATAAGGACACAACACGCTTTACATCATGGCTGTCAGTGTTCCTTTAAAATGCGTTTGAAATTCAATCACTTAAAGCGTTTAGTGTATGATTGCATTTGAATATTAAACTTCCACAGAGCATTAACTGTAGCTACACCACGCATTCAGAAAGGAAAAGCGCAAAAAATATGGTTGAGGAGATGGTGGGGGACATTGTGAAGGAGATGTTGGGAGAGTTGGTAGAGCAGATGGTAGGGGAGATGGTGGGGTACATGGTGGAGGATATGGTGGGGGAGATGGTAGGGGAGCTGGAGGAGATGGTTGAGAAGATGGAGGAGGAGATGTTGGAGGACATGGTAGAGGAGAGGTTGGGGGAGATGGTGGGGGAGATAATGGAGGAGATGGTTGAGATGTTGGGGGAATAGTATGGGAGATGGTTGAGATGGTGGGGGACATGGCGGGGGACATTGTGGAGGAGATGTTGGAGGATGTGGTAGAGGAGAGGTTGGGGGAGATGGTAGATGAGAGGTTGGGGGAGATGGTTGAGGAGATGGTGTTGGAGATGGTGGAGGAGATGGTTGAGATGTTGGGGGAATAGTACGGGAGATGGTTGAGATGGTGGGGGACATGGCGCGAGACATTGTGGAGGAGATGTTGGGGGACATGGTAGAGGAGAGGTTGGGGGAGATGGTTGAGGAGATGGTGTTGGAGATGGTGGAGGAGATGGTTGAGATGTTGGGGGAATAGTATGGGAGATGGTTGAGATGGTGGGGGACATGGCGCAAGACATTGTGGAGGAGATGTTGGGGGACATGGTAGAGGAGAGGTTGGGGGAGATGGTAGAGGAGAGGTTGGGGGAGGTAGTTGAGGAGATGGTGGGGGAGATGGTAGAGGAAAGGTTGGGGGAGGTAGTTGAGGAAATGGTTGAGATGGTGGGGGAGATGGTAGAGGAGAGGTTGGGGGAGGTAGTTGAGGAGATGGTAGAGGAGAGGTTGGGGGAGGTAGTTGAGGAGATGGTGGGGGAGAGGTTGGGGGAGGTAGTTGAGGAGATGGTAGAGGAGAGGTTGGGGGAGGTAGTTGAGGAGATGGTAGAGGAGAGGTTGGGGGAGGTAGTTGAGGAGATGGTAGAGGAGAGGTTGGGGGAGGTAGTTGAGGAGATGGTTGAGATGGTGGGGGAGATGGTAGAGGAGAGGTTGGGGGAGGTAGTTGAGGAGATGGTGGGGGAGATGGTGGTGGATGAGGACATGTTCACTTGGGAGCTTTGTACCACGTGTATGTAGTTGCCATGTAGGCTATACCGCATATGTGCAGCTTGCAGAAATCTTTTCTTTATTCTGTTCATTTTTTTTTTTTCAGTGCTTGTGATTATCAGAGATCTCATGTGGTAAAAGGAGACTGGGTTCCTTGAAGCGAAAATATAAGTGTCTTTTAAGTAGGACTGCGGAGAGGCCGGCGCGTCGCTGTCTGAGGGAGATAGCGGAGGGCTGCTGGGATAATAAAGACAATCCGATACGTCCGTCTGAACCTCCACAAGTTTTTTACACTGAGCGCTCAGTTGTTTTATAAAAACTCTGGAATCTGCTGAACACTGAAACTGCTAGATTAGCACGTGTGATAAGGAAAACTGTAAAATGTAGTTTCTTTACCATGTGTTGTATTTTTTTTCCTGCCTCTGGAGCAGGTAGACGTGTTGAAAATCAACATGTCGCTCCTGTGTTTTTTTTATCCATTTGACATATTTATACCTCGATCTACTGCTATACATTTATTTTCCACCTGATGGCATTTTGATTCGCGTATACGACTCACGTCTAACAGGAAGATCATAATTCAAGGAGCTTCATGTCTGAGCGAGACTCACCAGGATCTCATGCGGTATAGACTTAACATGCACGTGTCACGACGATATTTATGAGAAATAAGGCGGGGGGGTTATATTGCGCTACTTAATTTTTTTTTCACAGTATATACAATGTTTATGATGTTACCGGTATCTTTGGAACACGTTGCTGTTTGGATCTTAAAGTACATTTTTGGTCACATGTTCCCTCTTTGTTTCATCTTGCACGAGTTAAAGAAATATATATATATATATATATATATATATATATATATATATATGTATATTTTTCCAATAGCAAACCTAAACGTCGTAGTACATCATGTACATGCAGTCCAACAGCGTATAAACACGTTTACGTCGTTTCAAACAAACGTGTGAGGTTTATTTGGAGAAATCAACCGCTTCTCTTCCGTCCAGCAAAACACAGATGCGTCTTTATTTTTTGATTAGGATTTGTTGGTTTGCTTTTTTTTTTTCTTCCTTCCCCCGTCGTCTCTCAAACCCGCCATCGTCCGTGCTCTCGGATCACAGGTTCGCGTCGCAACCTTAAAAGTTTCAAGTACAGCTGTCAACAATCCATTTCAAAGACAAGCAGGGTTGTGTATGTGTATGTGTATGTGTATGTATGCGTGTGTGTGTGAGTGCGTGTGTGTATACGCTGCACGTCTTAAAGAGAAAGCCCTGAGGTGGGAGACTGCTCTGTCTCCAGATAGCTGTGAGCCTCGTAAGCTGCTGCTTATCGACGATTATTCGTCTCCCGGTGCTACATCAAGATGTTTACTTGGGCCAAAGCCACGAGATGAGCAAACTCTCTCCAGGCCAAGAGAGAAGCAAATAATACAGGATGTGTGCCAGCTTCAGCTTCAAGCCAGACTAAGCAACGGGAGCTAAATAAATCCAGTACTAGTTGGTCCTGTGTGTGTGTGTGTGTGTGTGCATGCATTTGTTTTCGTGTGTATGAATGTGTATATGCTGTATATGTGAAGTGTTCACCCAGCATATTGTTCTGTATCTCTCTGTAGGCCACGGATGATCGAAGACATATTTCGGTATACGGAAATTCACCATTCATTTTCAGTGAGAAGTAGCGAATAAATTTACGCGGGATTGTGAAATAGCAAGCAACAGAATCACAACAGTTTGTAGAATACGGTTATAGAGGAGTAATGAGTTCTATTCGCACGGGGGAAGCCACTTTGAGAGCCACGGGTTAAAAGCAATATGTAAATGTACATTTGCGTTTACGCTGAAAGCGCTACACGAATGAAACTGGGCTGAAATTACAAATAGGAGACATCGAGAAAAAATGAAACCCTGCAGGATTATAAAGATGAAAATAAAGGAAGTGTTCCTTGGCCTGTAAGTACAATGTGTGCGGTTTGTTGCCTAGCTTAGCTACGTTCAAAATGAATAAAAGCAAACAATAATAACTAACAAAGACAAATGTGTTAATTAGAGATCACTCAAAATCTTTCATCTAAAGAATCCATGGCCTTCTTTCTTGTATCGGTCCTTTATTCAGGAACATACAGAAAAAATATTCTGGAGGACATAGTGGAGGAGATGGGTCGTGTGGTTGAGGAGATGTTGGGAGAGATGGCGGAGCAGATTTTAGGGGAGGTGGTGAGGAGATGATGGAGGATATGGGTGAGGAGGTGGTGGGGGAGATGGTAGGGAAGATGGTGGAGGGGATGTTGGGGAGATTGTTGAGATGGTGGAGGGGATGTTGAGGAGATGGTGGAGGAGATGGTGTGGGAGATGGTTGAGGAAATGGTAGAAGAGGTGGTGGGGGAGATTGTAGGGGAAATGGTGTGAGAGATGGTTGAGATTTTGGGGGACATTCTGGGGGAGATGGTGGAGGTTAACCGCTTTATTAGTAACCACTTTATCCTGGTCAGGTTCACAGTGGATCTTGAGTCCATCCTGTATTTTTTTTTCTTCTTCTTTCTGTTCGAGTCTTTGATTTGTGGTTGCTCTCTTATCTGCTCTCAGGCTTTGACGTAGTCTTATTCGCCCATGGTTCTCGGGAATAGATGTTGATTTTGACAGGGGAAAAAACCGAGTTGGATGAACCTGTCAGTAGTTTTGGGGGTGGGATGAATGAAATGTGTGTACGTGAGTGGGAAAAGAAGAGCAGAAGCAGATACAGTAGCTGTGGCAGGAACAACGCCCTGTCTGTCAGTGTCACTTCGGAAGTGCTTTATATAACGCACATGTCCTCAGCGCAAGTCCTCACAGCCTTCCTTAACCAGAACGAGACGCTTTCAGACAGAAGTGTGAAGAGCTGCCAGGGTTGCAAACGTGCCGCTCTGCCTCTACAGCTGACTTTAACTATTCTGGCTCTTAAAAGAGCCTGTTACCTCCAAGGTAATTAAAGTGCTAATGAATGACCTGCCATTCTTTGCTGCACTCAGAGTAAAGGGCCAGGGGTGGGGTGGGGTGGGGTGGGGTGGGGGCGGAGGCTCGCTACCAGGGTTCTCCTGACATAATCAAACGTTTTTTTTTTCCCCCAAGTACATAATGAAATTGAGGCTTTAGGTCTACATACTGTATGTCTACCAATGAAGCCAAACAGATGTCAGAATAAGTGCACAATTATGCTTCATGTTCCGTCTCATCCTTCTGTCCCCTCATGCCCCTATTAACTGGGAAAGCATGCCTCAGCCTTCGTAGGCCGCTTCTCTCACATTATTCTGCTGTATCCCAAACAAAAGTATGATTATGGTACTTCTGTTTGACACAGCCTATTATTTCTATTTGAATGAGTAGTCCTTGTGAGGCTATGATGGATGGCAGTGGAGAGGAGATAAGAGCTGTCTGAACCACTTAAAATCACAGTCTTCAAGAAGGCTCGGAGAACCGAAGCTCTAACCCCTGTCATTCATTAGAGGAAAATAAGCAGGGTATGGGCCCTTAAAGTCTCGACTGTCCAGTGGCACTACATCTACACTCAAACAATCAGTTTTATACACTAAGACAAGTCAAAGCTGTTGTTCTGGAGGGGTTTTTTGGGCGATATCCTGCAGTCGGGAATACTGAAAGAAAATTACCCAATTAGCTAACCTTTGCTCGCTCGTGCATAATTGCTATAACAAACAAATCGATAACCGATTTGAGCAAATGAGATTGTACGAAAATTGGATTTGGTCGGTTATTTTTCCACAGTGCGGATACTAAAAAGCTCTAAAATCCCGAGCTCCAGCAGATTTTCATACGGCTAGAAAAGACCTGCTTTTCCAAGGATGAAGCAGCATCACTGAGAACTGGCGGCCATCTTTCATCTCCGTCCCTTCCGCAGAGTCGAGTGACCCTCAATTCCAGGCTCCATATGGAGGAACTTTGATCTCCACAGGCCTTATGCTGATTGTTTAATTCTGCCAGTAGAGTGTGGAACCAGAGCTCAGTGCCCAGTGTTCCCTGAAGGTCACCATGAAGCGCTGAATGTTCTCCAGAGAAGAGACAGTGGAGCAGGTGGTGCGACTGTCCTTTTTCTCTTCTCGCGGTCTGGTTGACAGGGCTGAGGTTTGTTTCTGGAAGAGATGCTTTGTTGTTGTTGTTGTTATTGTTGTTGTTGTTGTTTCTTTCCAGCACTAGGTTTGTGAGTGAGAAAAGCAGTGCGTTCCTGTACCAGTGCCCACGCTCTGAGCTACAGAATCCTCTCTTGTGATTGGCTGCCAGCGAGTGGAGACTCAGGGGAACTGCAGGAAGGGCTCTCTCTCTCTCTCTCTCGCTCTCTCATCAGCCTTTCCGCTTTTACCTTTTTATTATTAAACATCCTCCACGTGGAAGGTCTGCTTCAAAGCCACTGGCCATTAACTTTTCTGCACTTGGGATTTAAAGCAGACTGTCTGACACAGACTGTGTAAGTTTCGTCTGGGTTTCCCCCTGAGGCTTAAGGAAGGAGCGGAAAAAATCAGGCCTAGTACATGTTGTAAAGTTTTTACCATAACGACCCATGCACTTGTGAAGGCCCAATGATTGTTTTACATGCCTGTATAACTTCTTACTTGTAATTTGCAGTAGGCTAGTATGATATTGAATTTTCACTGTGCACAATTTACCCTCCATATTAACGATTTAGTCATCTAGAGCATGTAGAGTTCCACAACAGTTTAAAGTAATGCTCGTTTCAGTAATTATCACTCAGCTTAGTCTTAAAGAGGCTTAAAACATTATTATTATTACTTTTTATCCCATTTTTTTCTCCAAGTTGGTCACCTGCCAATATCCTACCTGGATGGCTGTGCCATCATTGGGATTTGAAATCCCAACGATTTTTTATTTATTTATTTTTTTTGGGTTGCGTGACTTGGGAACCCCATTATACACAAAATGTACAATCGTCCCACATGCTATAAATACTACACACGATCAGCCATAATGTTCAAACCACTGACAGGTGAAGTGAATATCCTCGACTATCTCGTTACAATGGCACCTGTCAAGCGGTGGGATATATTAGGCAGCAAGTGAGCAGTCAGTTCTCAAAGTTGGAAAAATACGTTGGAAGCAGGAACAATGGCCAAGCGTAAGGATCTGAGCGACTCTGACAAGGGCCAAGTTGTGATGACTAGACGACTGAGTCAGAGCATCTCCAAAACGGCAGGTCTTGTGGGGTGTTCCCGGGATGCCGTACCTACCAAAAGTGATCCAAGGAAGGACAACCGGCATTCATGTGGAGATTACTTTGACAAGAACAAGCTACCTAAACATTGTTGCAGACAAAGTCCACCCCTAAGTGGCCTCTTTCAGCAGGATAATGCGCCCCACCTCGCACCTTACAGGACTTAAAGGATCTGCTGCTGACGTCTTGGTGCCAGATACCACAGCACACCTTTAGAGGTCTTGTCGAGTCCATGCCTTGATTGGTCAGAGCTGTTTTGGCGTCACAAGAGGGGACCTACACAATATCATGTAGGTTTTAATGTTATGGCTGATTGGTGTAAATACCTAAACTACATTTAATAGGTCTAATAGGGTATTTATAGTAGTTTATAGTTAAAACAAACTTTTGGCCCTATAGGATACACAACACTGAAAAGACCTAGAAATGCAGTCAATACCACAACGGTTACGAATGACAATTTTTTATTCTTTAAAGAACAACACATTGCATTACATCTATTTATAGTCGCAATCACTGTTGTGGAACATCCAGAAAGAAGTTAGTTCCTGTCCTCACAGCTATTTTTCATCTCGAAGACGAGCACGCACAGCCTGTTGCCAAGAAACGGCGAAGCGTAATCTCTTTTGTCCTGATTATCGGTGCGAGAAACGATACAATATTTTCCGTAGATCTTGTGCGCAACCCCAGGAGACGAACTGTCTTAAAGCATGCTGCTATCACATCTCGGTGTTTTGGCAAAGGAAGCCTCCAAAGAATCGCCTGGTTACTGCGAGGACGATAACATCGCGTTAGTGTCTGCCGATTGGAACTGGCTGATATTCAAAGCTCTGCTATCAGTATGAGATCGAAAACGTGGAAAGGAAACAATGCGCTTATTTATTTAAAATCCGAAATTTGAACATTACTTGTTTCTGAAGGGTTCCGTCGAAGCGGCGGCGTAATTTCGGCTCTTGTATCTAGTCAGAGCAGACCGGCTTTTAGGAGTACAAGACGGAATCTACACATGCTGCGGTCTTCCTGCAGACTGCACTGGGACTTGTTGGAAGAAAAATGACTTTGACCGGATTACATTTCTTTGGCTGTACACGAGCAAGGGCAGCTTTACACATATGAATTAAACATAAGCTGGGGAAAGGAAAAGTTTTCCTTGAACACGGCAACGTATTTTTTCTTCCAGTGAGAAGCTGGAAATTGAGTGGTGCAACAGCCGTTTTCTATACATCTTTAAAAGCGCACAGTCAGATTCAGATTATTCTCGGCTCTCCGAGCTGTCAAACAGATGCCCTCCCTCCTCCACCACTACCAACCCCCCCCCAATCTGTCTGCAAACAGACTGAGAAAAGAGAGAGAGAAACAGAGAGAGATGGAAATAGTACTAAAGTGTCATTCGTCAAAATGATCAAAAAGGATAACTGCAAGGATTGTCCTATGAATAAAGCTATCAGACACACGCAGGTATAATTATCGTGTCCGGGCAGGACGGGAAGACAGGAGTCCTCACATTTCGCACCAATTATCACACTGCAGTGTGGAAAAGTGAGCAGACACTACAGACTGAATAAAGGATCACGCTGAGCGTGCAGTCAGCACGGTATATAAGGACAAAGCACGAGCGTGTCATATCTTCGCGCAGTATCAATGGCAAACAAACACGGCGTAAACAGCTACCGCGCCTTCCCCGCGCACCTCCTCGCACCACTCCTTCTGCAAGGTGATTCGGACTCCTCTGTAGTTCCCTTCAAAGGAAGTGTAACGGAAAATTGTTTGCAGTGGGCTCTCCCGCACGCGCTCAGCGGTCGTCCTCAGCCGTTGTCTTGGAAACAGAACTTCAGCCGTTTGTAGATATGACATTCTATCAATCTTCTCATTTGGGGAAGGACTGCATGTAGCACATCAGCGGAGGAAGAGAGAAAGGAACGGCGGAGGAAGGTGCTCGAGCCTTAGGCACCTTTGTGGGTGCGTTTCACTCGGGGGGGTCATCGCACAACAAGAACCATCTCATGGCAATTAAAGAGTGCACCAAGCCGGTTAGAGCGCGCCCGCCTCTGCCTCGCGGAGTCGGAGAAATAAACACGTTAAATGGTGTGATTAATCCATCTCGCAGAGCCATGGAAACAGTAAGCTGGCGGGCTGTGATAATGAAGACATGGGTCTCTGTGGAAGGTGTGTGTGTGTGTGTGTGTGTGTGTGTGATGGTCTTGGTGTGTTAACAAATCAAGGAAGGGCATTCAAGGTTCTGGTCCACATGCACACCAGGAAGAGTGTTCCTATAACACCTCAAGAAGACATTTAATGCTTTTCTAACATTCAGAAGATTCTGTTTTCTTTATCAACTTGCACATTTTACAGCTTGCCTTCTTCACACTTTCCGTTTTTCCACCTGAAAAATCACCAGACGGAGCTCCTTTTGTGGTGGTATGGGGGGGGCTCACACGGCGTGCACACTGTAACCATAACAACATTCTTACCAGTCCTAGCTAGTGCCAGCTAACCAGCTTGATCTCTAGATTAGATTGATCAGGATCAGCAATGCAGATGAAACAAAGATTGGCGTAACTCTGGTGATGAGGAGGAGGTTGTTCTTTATTTTCACTGTAGCTTTGGAGACAAGAGACTGTAAGCTGCTTGTGTGACTATACTCTGTGCGGCTGCAGTTAAAGTGCGATGTCACATCACGTACCAGAAAATGCACCCAATGGTATTTTTAGTTACAGCAGCATTGGAATATCAATGAGATTTAAAAAGAAAAAGAAAAAACTCTCAGGGGGGCACGGTGACTTAGAGGTTAGCACGTTTGTCTTGCACCTCCGGGGTTGGGGGTTCAAATCCCGCCCCCGGCCCGTGCGTGTTCTCCCGCGGGGTTTCCTCCACGTACTCTGCTTTCCAGACACGCTTTGTATTGGCGTCCATTGGCGTTTTCAACTTGTCCGTAGTGTGTGAATGGGTGTGTGCGCGATGGATTGGCACAGGGTGTCCCCCGTCTTGTGCCCCGAGTTCCTTGGGATATGCTCCATGCGACCCTATGTTGGATAAGCGGTATGGAAAATGGATGGATGGATGTCATAAACACTATAACACTAAGACTCGTCTTTCATTAGCACTTTGTTTGTTTTTCTCGAGTCAGGTCAGGAGGTCAAAAAAAAATGACTGTGCATTTCTGAAAAGTTTCATTTATTTTCTGACCAAAACAAATTCACCACCAGCAGCACTTTTTGCCCACCTCGCGGCCATTTCCCGTGTTATTGGCTCTCGTGGTTGAGAAAACCTAACACAAAGTGTGAAAGCATTTTTCCCCCCATTGCCTTTTATTCTAGACAACCATACAGCATGTACGTACTTTTATATCATTCAGTGGACCCACACGCTTGGAACCTTGGACACAGACTGACCCCCAGACTGCCGTCCACTATAAGAACCTCTAATAAATCACATGATCGTCAGCTGAATCTGTCGAACTGCTTCCGAATCTGTAGACCTGCCCAATCTCTCCCTCTCAGGCCGCTCCGAAATCAAAAACCGTGAAGCAAAAGTTTTAAAAGTTTTAATGGTGAGAAATTTCATACATTATGTGTTCAAGCTTGTTAGAAACGCAAGCAGCAAGATTAAACGCTCGGCTAAAAACATCTGATGACCGGACCCAGTCGCTCCTCGTTGTTATGGGAACAGTGGTGTGGCTCGGGTTCATGTATTATAGTCGTCGTACAGTTATTGTTCCATCCTTCATAAGCGACGCGCTTGTACACAAGCTTGACACGAGATCCGCCTCGCCTTTTTTCGGAAAACGTGTCCCTTCACCTCTCCGTATTTCATCACGTCAGCCAGCGAGATGGAAAATTAAGGGTGAAGCTCGTGCACCAGACCCTCTGCGGGTCCCACCCAAGCCTCCTAATAAAACCCAGCCAGGTTGAGTGAAGAGATCTGAGGCAGATTATACACTGAGAGCGCCTTGAGCAAGGGCACGGGTTATCGCCGAGCAGAGACAGGCTCCTATTCCATTTCTGTGGAGACGGTAAGACCAGCACTCCACTTACCGAGGAGAGAGAGAGAGAGGGGGTAAGTAAGTAAGCCACACACTTCCTGCTGGGAGACGGTAAACAACAACAACAACAACAACAAAAAACCAGGAGTTTGTTTCACTTCAATCAGCACCGCTCCAGTTCAGGTAAAGCAGAAACAAACATCTCTCATATTTATCTGCTGTTGACATTTCAGCTGCCTGCCTGCCTGCCTCCGAGAGACGTAAAAGCATCACTCTTCTCCTTCTTCTACGGTGTTTTAACTGCAGGACTGACTCTCTCTCTCTCTCTCTCTCTCTCTCTCTCTCTCTCTCTCTCTCTCTCTCTCTGTCTGTCTCAGAGCTGAGGTTGAACTTCCTTTTCCTCAGACTTGTCTTTGAACGTAACTCTGGAGTTCCTCTCTGCGGTAGGCCCAGACTGTGTTAAAAGCACTGTTCTAACTGACAGGCTGATGGAGCCGCCTGAGAGTATCAGGATCCTTTTCCCCTTGCTGACTTCCTGCCCCAGACGGGCAGCCCAGGTTCTTCGATATGGTTGTTGGGGGGCAATTAGACTCTGATTTCAAGGAGCTCGAATCCGCAGCGAGGCCATTAGTCACTCTGCCACGATGAGAAGATGGCCACACGGTTGTTCAGATCCTTCCCGGTTTCATCCTTCTCTGTGACACGACACCATGTCGGTCAGCTCCTGCGCGTGTATGTGTGTGTGTGTGTGTGTGTGTGTGTGTAGGTGTGTATGTGTTTTTCATGACTCTGCTCTCCCCCGTTGTGTTATTTTGCACAGGAGCAGATGGGCTCTCAGCGTAAAGTGCTCCTTTTTTTTTTGCCCAGTCACCGGGAGCACACAGCGCCGCACGTTATAAAGGATATACTGCTCCGCTTCTGCAAATAGAGCACAATCTGTTACCGCGTCGCTTTCCGAGGGCTTTGCAAGGGATTTGTCGTAAAAAAAAAAACGATTCGACATTCCCGTGCTCGTCTTCACACACAATACAAACAAATGCACTCGGTACGTTTCAAAGGAAACGTCTGTTTTAGGAGCAAACGCCACACATGTTTCCCAGCTCTAAACGTCCTCTTAGAGCTGTATCATTAATACACCGCGTGTAGCGTCGTCATTTCACGTTCATTTCACTCTGCTGTAAATCTCGAAACGTCTGCAAGCTCTCAACCCGCTAAATCGCTCAGGTCTTCGCTTCTCCCAATGCACCGGGGTGAAGGGGGCGGAGTCAGCTGTTTAGGTCCTACTCGATCACCCATAAAACAAACTGTTTAAAAAGATTCTCCAAAATGATTTATTTAACATTTAGGATTAAAAAAAAAATAAAAACTCCAATAAGTAATCTCTCTCTGGTTTGTTAATGTGTTCTGTTTGTACTTTTTTTTTTTTTTTTTTTTAAACCAAGAATATAAGTTTTAAATTATTCACTCAAATTATGTGTTATATTTTAATTAGGTCTTAAACTAAATTCTTATCTCTTATTTATATTTCATCCGTGTAATTATTTTTTTTTTTCCTGATATTTCATATATTATAAAATATATGGTTTATATATAATTTTTTTTCTCCTTCATTAAAGCTCCATTAAAGCAATATTTTAATATTGTTTTTTTTAAAAATGTAAATTTTTGAAATGGTTTTCTCTGCTTATTTTCCTTTCTAGTCCATTAATGGGCTTTACGAAGGGAAATAACGCAGTCCTGGAGAAAGCAGACCTGCGTGCGTGTGTGTGTGTGTGTGTGTGTGTGTATTCTGAGAGGATTAAATGATTACCATCTCACAATGCTCCTGATCTTATAATCAAGTTCAGAATGCCACGAGCGACCTCTTAGTGAAGTGATTAGAGCTCTGCACAGATGTGCCTGCAGCCTAATGGAGCCAGCCAACCCTTGTGCTGATAGGCGGGGAGTTTCCACTGGCCGGCTGGACGTTAGCGACGTTAGCGGCGGCGTTACATTCCGGCGCAGCTCCCACCCCATGAGCTCTCTCCTGGCAACAGGAGATTACGCATCTCTGTGTCTGTGCTAAAGCTCTCCAGTTAAACCCTGGGTACACTGCGACATATTTCTTCTTTAATCTCTTTTCCAGGCCACACACTGCACTCTCAGGCCAGTAACAAGAAGCCAGGAAGAAGCACAGAGAAGGAGAAGGGAAAGGGCAGTCTTTAAAGCTTTCAGTTTTACCCAACAGACTCCAAAAAGAGATGCACAAAACAAGAAGGCGTAGAAGATTCTTCCGGCTAGTTGGCGCAAACTCATTTGTAAGCTGAAGTAAGTTTTAGCTAGCTAAATGTAGATTTGTTAAAGCAATATATGTAATCATTATATATTCTTAGCATGCCGGCTTCACCGATAACCCGCCCGTAACCACAGCCGTCTTGGAAAGGTGTCCGATTCAATAGTACGCTGTAAAAACGAATGCGATTATGACGGGTGACCTTCTGATTCTGACACCCAACAGCAGAACGTAGCATTTTGGCTGTTAAGAATCACCGCATGACGTGTCTCACTCAGGGGTCTGTTGTTCTAATTTTAGTGACAATGTGTGAGCATTAATTCACGTCTTCGAGAAGGATTTAGGAAATCATAGTTTGATCGTTTGATGATTGTACATTAGGGGATCTTTTTGCTAAAAAAAGATTTTTTTACAACTTGAATTAATTGCAGATTTGCTTCGTAGTGTCTCCGAGGCTCAGAAAGCTTCCATTAAGACCCGTCTCCAAGCAGCGGAGAAACGGGGCAGCGTCCTCATCACTTACTTTCTACTCGGAAGCCTTTGAAGACGGAGTGCTCGCGAAGGCAGCGTGTCTTAAAGGCTGGATCATGCATGGCGCACCTTGCATCGGATGTGTCATGATCAATTTGCGGTAATTGTCTAAAACAGTAGCAGTGCCTCTTTCTCCATCTGTTAGCGATGACCTAAGAGTGTGCAGAGCAGCTCCACTCTGAGCGATACAGCAGGAAAATTGGCCTAATATGGGCGGTGATCCACAGGGATACGTCTATTTTGTTGTTGTTGTTTTTTTTTTTAAATAAATGACCGATAGAGAATGTACGTTAAATACTAGTTTGGAAATTTTTTTTTTTTCGAGCCGTCTGTGATTTGGCATCGAAAAACGCTGACAAGGCTTTCACTTCCTCCCAACTAACCTCATGCCCTCTGTTGAAACTCCACATCGGAGATCATTTCCAGTCTGGGAAAATGTCAAACAGAAGACCGAAATGAAGAAACGAACCAAGTTCATTTGCATCAAAATATTCGTGAAGGGAGTTTCTTCAACGCTACGAATATTGCAAGTTTATAAACGGTTTACATGCCACACCTTTAACTATCGTAGTCCAGGCTGAACGTGTTCTGAATGTCAAAGCTACAGCGTGTATGCTCTGAAACACGATGATCCACTGAGCCACGTCTTGAATTGGCCAGAATTTCTAAACACACAGTATACGGTGCGTTGGCTCAGAAGCGTCCTACTGGTGAGATTCGTACAGCCAAATACACGACATAACAGAGCTCGAAATCTCCTGATAGAATCGGCCTCAAAAACCCACAAGCTCTTACTGTAGGAGCGAGGGTTTCATCTGTCACCTGGTGCTCGGTAATTGTGATTGTATCACGTTGAAGTTTATGACCTCATAACGCTTCTATATAATAATATATAATAACGCTTCTATGTAATCGATAATAATCGATTGTTTATGATTGTCGCGTCGGTCCGTTTCAGATCGACGCGTCTACCCAACTCGTCCCGACACAGAAATGAAAATTAACTCGTGTGTGTGATTCACCCGTAAAAGCGCAAAAAGTGTTCCTGACACGGCTCATTTGCATGTCGTGACGCCCACAAAACTCCATAAAAGGTCATGTGGACAGACAGCCGGGAGCACGAAACGAACACTCAGGGTAAAGGCTGAAAAACTGAAGTGGAAGGATTTTTTTTGACTCGCATATATGCGAATAACATTTTTAATAAATATATAATATTAATAAGAACACACGAGGACGAAATCGTCCGTCAGCTGAGGCGTTTGTTTACGGCCAAACAAAAGCAAAAATTTTGACGACGCTGATTCGTACTGCTTAGCGGTTAGCACGTTCGCCTCACACCTCCGGGGTCGGGGGTTCGATTCCCACCGTGGCCCTGTGTGTGCGTGTTCTCCCCGTGCTGCGGGGGTTTCCTCCGGGTACTCCGGTTTCCTCCCCCAGTCCAAAGACATGCACGGTAGGCTGATCGGCGTGTCCAAAGTGTCCGTAGTGTATGAACGGGTGTGTGAGTGTGTATGTGATTGTGCCCTGCGATGGATTGGCACCCTGTCCAGGGTGTACCCCGCCTTGTCCCCCATGCTCCCTGGGATAGGCTCCAGGTTTCCCCGTGCCCCTGAAGAAAGGATAAGCGCTATAGACGATGGATGGATGGAAAATGTTCTGGATAGTCCCTGACCTGGTGAACTAGGACGAGGATGTGTTTTTGATAGACACTCCAAAGCTCTGGATAAGGGCGAGTTATTGAAAATAACTCCTTTAAACCCCACGGTATATTCCAGCTATAAGAGTTCAGTAGTCCATGCAGATCATACGCTCTGACCTCAGTCAAGTCGGGGTTTACGTTATTTAGTCTTTTTCTGCGTAAATTCACACACATTCAGGAGCACGAGTAGGACGCGAGCGTCGATCTGAATTTTACGGGATTTTTACGCATAGCAAATCTCTCGTGTTCGACCGGCTTACGTATGAATCGGTTTGTAATCAGCGTGATAAACGAGACCGTTTGAGTCGTATGAATATTAACGCAGACGTTTCCATATTGTTAGTTATTAGTGTAAGTAGGAGCTGTTGCTGCATCAGGTTTATAAATATTACTGAGGGTTCTGATAAACCTGGATTAAAAAATAAAAATAAACATATTAGAAAAATAGATTAAAAAAAAAAAAAAAGGTGACATTTAAACGCTGTTATAATCTCTCAAGTCGTCAGCGGAAACTTGACAGGAATCATCCAAGCACCGACTTCATTCACACTGAGCGCTAATCACATCCTGTCAAATTATCAGAGCCGAGCGGTTAACAAATATTAGCCCGTCATTCTGCAGCCCACTCAAAAACTGTTTGGATGTTGCTAATAGAGTTCCAAATCTGACATGAAGGAGGCACCAGCAGCCCTCAGCAGAGACGCGCAGACGGATTTCTCTTCTGCTTTCTGTTGCCGCCTGACACGATGCTGGGTATTTCTGGATATTTTCCTTTCTGAATGGATGTAATTAGCATGCTAATGAATGAATTGCAGTGCAGGATCCCTCAGCTTTTGCTCCGCCGGGCGGCAGAGCTGCGAGCGCTTAGTGCTAGCCGCTCTCTCTTTCTCGTAGCTGATATATAAAACCTGTAATCAGATGAGACAAGGGCTCAATCAGCTGTGTTTTTCTCTAGCAGGGCCTGTTTACCCCCTCTGTGCCATATCCGAATTTCCATTTGTGCGGAAAATGTAAATATGTTTGAGAAGAAGGCGGCGGTTAACACGAGGCCAGGGGCTTGTTTGAGTTGTTTAGCATATCCATCATCGGCTTTTGTGGCTCTAATTCTCCATTGTGACCTGGCTCGTCAAGTCTTTTTATTAGGAAGTTGTGCTGTTGTCTGTCCTGTTCAATCCGATACCGCTCTCAGTTTGACCTCCGTCGAGTACAGACAGATGCGCGGATTCGGAGACGTCCTGTTCAAATACGAACACGGTTTTAACTCTGTACGGCACAACCGAAATCAAAGAATGTAGATTTCTACTTGAGTCAAATACGTAAAGTTTAAAAAACGCTTAAAGTAAATAATAATAAAAAAGGCTTCCTCGTTACATCTACATATGCAGTTGTGTAATTTTCCACGTGATGCTCATGGGCAGACGTATAAAGCGCTTGTTTGAAGCATTTTAATGCAAAAACAAGTGAGGAAATCCCTGCATCGTGCACAAAACCTGGTGTACGAGACTACATGTGCAATTTAAGCAACACTTCTCTTTCTCACATACTGTACGCATTCACAGAACGTGAAGTCAGCGCAAGAAAAGGGCGGAGAAATAGGAAGTGTAGCTGAGTACACATTCCATCGATGTACTAAAGTCATTTTTATTATTTTTATATTCATTCTTACAGATCATTTTAGGACCCCGGTGTAAGAGGTATTTACTGTATGGAAACGAAGGCTTGACAGTTCGGCAGGTTTTGTTGAGCGGATCTGGCAACCCCGACGACGTACTGTGTATATATCACGTACGTCGTCATCACTAACATCAGTTTTTCCCTCAACACTTAATTATTAAGCCATAGCCGACTGTAGGAAAAATCTCACACAGTATAATTAACCATTTTTTTAAAAATCTTATTCTGTACACATCTGTCTTTTTTTCCACATCTGTAATCAGATGACATCATCCGTGTTAATGCCCCCCATCCCATTTACTTGTGTTAGATGAAAGCCTTTATTTAATAAAGGCGTTATTGTACCGAAGTTGCATTTCCTGTTCAGTCCTGAGCGCTTTGATATCTCCGTGGTTGAGCTTTTATTTTATTTTATTCTTCCACATTTCACAATTTTACATCATCTTTTAATCCACCATCCACGCTTCATCCACCGTCTACCAACACATTCTTCAGCATCTAACCCTAACACGTGAAGGGAAACACTGTCCACCTACGTGTCTAGTGTCACTGTGGTTTGTGATTGACAGGGGAGAGAGCGTATGCCCCCACCCCGTCCCGCCCAGAGAGCGAGGCCAGCCGTGGCCCCGGGATTTGAACTCGCGATCTCCAGACGGACCCGCGAACGATTTTCTGTTGCACCACCTGACCGTGGCATTTTTAATGAGGCTAAAGGTGTCAAGGCCATTTTAGTAATTTCTTAAGCGTTAACAAAAGAAATTAAACAAATGATTATTCCACACTGGCTTTCTAGCAGTTTTTTATTTATTTTTTATATTTAAATAACACATTCAGGGATTCTTTAAGCAGTCCATACTGCCTCGTCATGTCCGACCCCGCGACGTACCGTGAACGCTCCGAAAGACACACGAACACAGAGAACCTCGGCGTCGTCTTCTAAGAGCCGTCATTGCGTTTCTTTCAAAATCCCTGCAGTAAACCGTGGTATTTGTGGCCGAGGCATTTCTCAGACTTCTGACTGCTTTCATCCGTCACTTCTACAATTCACTTTGTTCTAATGTTCATTCAGCGTAAATATTTATCACCGCTCGTGTCCTCGTCTGAATCTTGGTGTCAGCCTAAGACCACCTTGACTTCCTCTGTCTATACGTGTGTGTGTGTGTGTGTGTGTGTGTGTGTGTGTTTGCTCTTTCTGTTTGACTTGAAAAAAGAAATGGCATGTGTTCCTCCAGAAGAATTGTGAGACAGCAGTCAGAGGGCATGTGTAATGTTCTCCCGGCGACACCGAGGCCTTGATGCTACTCTCCGGGGCGCCTCAGGTCCTCTTCGCTCCCTTTCAATAGTTCCTCTTCCACTTGATTTCAAGGACACTTTGATTTCCAGAGATACAGATTTTTTTCTTCTTCTTCTTCTTCTTCTTCTTCTTCTGCCGGCTGTTTAAAGATCGCGTCGTCCCTGACTTTTAACAGCGCTGGACCCGAGCCCAAAGAAACACTGCTGCTCCTTTTTTTCTTGGAGAGCCATTAGAATAAAATGTAATATATCCTCTCGCCATTAAGTCAGATTAGCAAGATCAAACACTCGACTTGCTGAGAAAGAATGGAGTATCTGAACAGAAACCGGAGCTCTCCAGCAGCTCCTTCTATCAAGAGGAACCTCGGAGTTCTTTTCTGTAGTCATTTCTCTCTGCTTGTGCAAACGATTAGGAAAAGGATTATCTCAATAGCGTCTGAGTTGAAGTCAGCTTGAATTTCCATGGCCTTTATTCAAGCTCTTTGCGTGAAGCGCCTGCAGAAATCACACATCCTTTTTTTTTTTTTTTTTTTTTTTGTGGGTGTAAACAGAAACAAAAGGGAAAACGACGAGGCACGAATCACTGCTCTAATATGTCCAGGGATTGACGTTAACACCCACCCTCCCATGGCAAGTAAGATTTGGAACTGGTAGCTCCCAATTGGTGCAACAAAAAAAAAGTGTTCTTTCATTGCACGTTTTTTTCTTTTTTTTTTTGGATGCTTCCATGATGTCCTCAGTCCAATGTATTTGTGTTTATATATAGTCATGTATTTCTGCTCGTAGACTTTCATCTATACATATATATGTATATGTATAGACTTTCACGTATGTATATACATACGCAGCTTGTCTTGAACACGTTTATAAAACTTACTGACTGTTACAAAGCACTGACACTGGAGACTCCTTCCATAAATGTTAAATAAAGGATTCCCTCCAGTAAACTAAATCATATACGCAATTAGACAAGGTTTTTTTAATCCATTTACATCGAGCGTCCTTGTGTTAGCTGTCGCTATAGAAACAATAACGTATTAGAACGAGTGCTTTGATATCAACTTGTGACTGGAAGCTGCACTACTTTCAGACCTGCTGTTCTAGGAAATGAATCAACACCTCGTTTATTGAAGAGCGCCGTGGTTTAATACTTTAAGAGTCGTGTGGCAGACATTTTAACGTAAAGATTCGCGATTTGTTTGTGATACTGTGCCAAAAATGTATTGCATTATTATTATTATTATTATTATTTTTATATCAGTGCGGCTCGTCAGTTCTTGAGATCTCACGAGGACTCTTCACGGTCATGTCGCGAAGCCCACGGGTGGAAGGACACCCTTATCTGAAAGCATCTCCGGTCCTCGCCTTTGACAGCCCCCGCACTCACATCTCTGATCTCAAAGCCCCACATTGTTCCTGACATTTACTGCAATGCTCCACATTTGAATTTCCTCCCCAGCATGTGTTGACTTTTTTTGAGGGGGAGGAATGAGACGCCGGCACGAACGTGTGCAGACAATGGCGCAAATTAGAAACGCGGTCCGCCTCAGAGGCGAAACGGCCCCGGAGACGGTGTTTAACATGATGCGCCCATTGCCGCGTTCCCACGAGACTCCTCAGGCTTAGCAGTCTGTTAGTAGACGGTTGGAGGACATAGCCTAACTCGTATCTTCTTGACTTTCCTTCCGTGGAGTACTAGAGGAGATCTGTCAGAGTTGGAGCAATGTAGGGTGGCGTATATCACCACTCAAAGCAACAGGAGCGCATTTCCAGCGCTGTCTTTGAGCTAGTGTCTAGACAGCAAAGAGAAATCGAATTAAAAACACAAATCCCCATCAGCACAGCACATTTCCATTGATTCTGACAGAATCGCATGTGGCGCCTCTCAGCGGGCCTCCTTAAAACATGAAGGGCTTTCATCCAGCGGTGTGTGACAAAAGAAATTGGGGCTCGGTAAAGAAGCAAAGAGGCATATTTCATGACACAAAAAGAGAGCGCTCGTTCCCTCCTCAGCCGCATCCAGCACGAACACAAGACCAGCATGCTTCCCTTCCGAGGGAAAATCCTGTGAAGTGTGTGATTTGAATATGCAACTGGAACACAGCCGGAGAGCGCGCGCGCGAGTCTTTAAGAGCGCGTCGAATAGTGCACACGGCTGCGATTTGGGGTGCGCGCGAGGCCGCGAGGTGCGCTCAGAGATTCCCCGCACTTTATATTTGATTTCATATTTCGGCTCCCCTCAGGTGAGCGAGATGGAGTGTTAATGAAAGGAGCGTGGAACCCTGGTGCTGTCCCATCAGCCCACTGGCCCAGCTCAGGCAGCCCGAGCCCCAGTCCTCAGCACTGAGTAGCGCGATGCCATCTTTACTTCCTCAATAGCAGGGTCATTTCATCCCCAGCAGGGCTTCCTCATATGGAACCTCATTTCTGCTCTGGATTTCTCATCTGTGCCCAACACGGAGCTCGCCTCTGGGTTTTTTAAAGCTTTTACACTTGATTTTGAACATGGCACTCTGCCAGGCATGATGAATGTGCTTTTGATGCTTTGATTTGCTCATTTAAAGGCTAAGACTATGGTTTTTTTTTTTTTTTTTGTCTTGGTTCTCAGGGATCTCCTCAGCTCCCAGTGGTGATCCAGCTCATCAGCTAAATACTTAAGCATTCATGAGTTAGATCGGTTTGGGAGCAAGGAAAACTCAAAACCATTCAGCGAGTAACTGTCTAGTAGTACTGAGTCAGTGTGACTATCTCGTCACTGATTGTATTGGATTATTCTTTAATTACGGCTCTCGCGTTTGGAGTTTCGTTATTAACAGGCCCAATGGGGATTGGGGTCTGGTGGTGATGGTGGAAATATAAACCATCCAGCTGTGATGTCAGCGTTCTGACAACGAACCCTGCCTCTTGTGCTACAATCGATTAGTACTTATGTACATTTGAGAAGAAGCCAGTGGAATCACTTTCTGTTGTGTTTTGTCCTATTTTCTGCCACACCCTATGGGATTTAAGCCTGGTGTTGAACTTTTGATTTTAATTATGCATACACAAGATGGCTGCCCTGTGTCTCCTGTGTTTGTTCGGCGTGTTCTGGGATTAATATGCTTCTTCTGGTTCAATACCAGCGCAAACAGTGGAGGCAGGAAGGCACGATGTGAAGCGACCTCACCATCTCAAATCGCATACTTCATTTTAAAAAAATGACCTCCGTGTAATATGTATAGAAAAACCCAAAGGTATGTTCTACATACTTATCCTCTAGATCTGTTTAGTAAGATTGGCCCAAATTATTTGAATACTCAAGTATTTGTTTATGTTGGTATTGAATAAAATCAGTGACAGCCCTAGCAAGATATATATATATATATATATATATATATATATATACAGTATCTCAAAAAAGTGAGCACACCCCTGACATTTTTGTAAATATCTGATTATATCTTTTCATGTGACAACACTGAAGAAATGACACTTTGCTACAATGTAAAGTAGTGAGTGTACAGCTTGTGTAACGGTGTAAATTTGCCGCCCCCTCAAAATAACTCAACACACAGCCATTAATGTCTAAACCGCTGGCAACAAAAGTGAGTACACCCCTAAGTGAAAATGTCCAAATTGGGCCCCAAAGTGTCAATATTTTGTGTGGCCACCATTATTTTCCAGCACTGGCTTAACCCTCTTGGGCATGGAGTTCACCAGAGCTTCACAGGTTGCCACTGGAGTCCTGTTCCACTCCTCCATGACGACATCACGGAGCTGGTGGATGTTAGAGACCTTGTGCTCCTCCACCTTCGGTTTGAGGATGCCCCACAGATGCTCAATAGGGTTTAGGTCTGGAGACATGCTCGGCCAGTCCATCACCTTCACCCTCAGCTTCTTTAGCAAGGCAGTGGTCGTCTTGGAGGTGTGTTTGGGGTCGTTATCATGCTGGAATACTGCATATGGATCATGCTCTGCTTCAGTATGTCACAGTACATGTTGGCATTCATGGTTCCCTCAATGGACTGTAGCTCCCCAGTGCCGGCGGCACTCATGCAGCCCCAGACCATGACACTCCCACCACCATGCTTGACTGTAGGCAAGACACACTTGTCTTTGTACTCCTCACCTGGTTGCCGCCACACACGCTTGACACCATCTGAACCAAACAAGTTTATCTTGGTCTCATCAGACCACAGGACATGGTTCCAGTAATCCATGTCCTTAGTCTGCTTGTCTTCAGCAAACGGTTTGCGGGCTTTCTTGTGCATCATCTTTAGAAGAGGCTTCCTTCTGGGACGACAGCCATGCAGACCAATTTGATGCAGTGTGCGGCGTATGGTCTGAGCACTGACAGGCTGACCCCCCACCCCTTCAACCTCTGCAGCAATGCTGGCAGCACTCATACGTCTATTTCCCAAACACAACCTCTGGATATGACGCTGAGCACGTGCACTCAACTTCTTCGGTCGACCATGGCGAGGCCTGTTCTGAGTCGAACCTGTCCTGTTAAACCGCTGTATGGTCTCGGCCACCGTGCTGCAGCTCAGTGTCAGGGTCTTGGCAATCTTCTTATAGCCTAGGCCATCTTTATGTAGAGCAACAATTCTTTTTTTCAAATCCTCAGAGAGTTCTTTGCCATGAGGTGCCATGTTGAACTTCCAGTGACCAGTATGAGGGAGTGTGAGAGCGATGACACCAAATTTAACACACTTGCTCCCCATTCACACCTGGGACCTTGTAACACTAACAAATCACATGACACCGGGGAGGGAAAATGGCTAATTGGGCCCAATTTGGACATTTTCACTTAGGGGTGTACTCACTTTTATTGCCAGCGGTTTAGACATTAATGGCTGTGTGTTGAGTTATTTTGAGGGGACGGCAAATTTACACCGTTACACAAGCTGTCCACTCACTACTTTACATTGTAGCAAAGTGTCATTTCTTCAGTGTTGTCACATGAAAAGATATAATCAAATATTTACAAAAATGTGAGGGGTGTACTCAGTTTTGTCAGATACTGTGTATATATATATAATGGATGCAACCAAAATAAAGAGAGAGTTAATTATTTTCCTACAGCGGTACAACATGGTGTGATTCATACCTTAGTATTACGGTTACTGCAACAGTCGGAATTCAAACTTAAATCCAGACGTTTATTCAGAATTACGCCAATGAACGAAACCCAGGGCGTCCTCGGTTTTCCCAGATATTCTGCTGCTTGGCATGAAGCAGCAGGTGGTGTCCCTCCAGGGACAGAAAATAAGATTGATTACTCCGGCAGTCTAGATTTCGCCTCCTTTGTGTCCTGCGTGCTCTGTGTTCCGAGCCAGACAAAGAACAATACTGGCATGGTACCATTCAGTACTACTGGTTTGTATCAGTGCTCACTGCACGTCCTGTACGGCTTGTATAGGTGAATGCCGTCGCCTGTCAGCGCGGAGACGCGCACGCCATTAAAGAGGCTTTATTGTGGAGGCTTGAGAAGAAGTGCCGTGAGAAGCTAAAGAAGCCGAGTGTTTGAATAGAGCCGAAGTGTCAATAGGCAAAGGAGGAGGAACGAGTCGGTCTGAAAAGAGTACAGAAAAGACTGCCTCACTCACTCTCTCTCTCATTACACTGATTAAACACTGAGCAAATTTGATGATGAGACTGGAAAGAGCTTCTACTTTTCCTTCTCTCGTCTTTTAAAGTGGGATAAATAGTCAAGTAGCATAAACACCGAATCTCCCGGAGCAGATGATGATTGAATATCCGTGTCTCAGCAATAAGACCAGGAGTTATTATGAAAACGCCTGAAAATGACAGCGATGGCGAAAAGGAGACAGTGGCATATGACGGCTTTTCGGGATAAAACCCACGTTTGAATAAATCGACTCCTTCCCGTCCTACGACTTAAAGCGATTGTTGCTAAGAGTTTTGAGACCAAAGTAAGCTGCAAACGTTTATTTGAAATCCTCAGCCTTGGAACAAACACCAGTCGTTCGTTTGGCAGCGTTGCCAGTTTCATAATCCATCTAGCACCTGCACGCCCTGGCCTACACGCCGCCTCATCCTCCGTTCGGCCCTCAAGGCTCTTGAAGATGGTCTCCCAGACCTCTCTTTTAATTCCCTTTTAAAAACCTGCCTCCTCAGTAACCGGGATGCGTGCAGATGTGAACAGTCTCTGCGATCCCTTATTAACTAAGCGGGAGAGTCGTAGAGTCATGAGATGCGCGCGGCGTAGTCATCAATCTTTCCTCCCCGTAAGCACATCCTAATATATAAGTGCAAGCTATGCGTTTGTGGCTTTGTGCTGAGAACGTGTCAGTGCGGTACGACACGACGCCACGTTCTGCCTCCAGCATTCCTGCGCATTATGTCTCCGCGTCACGTGGACAGATTAGAGCCGACCGGCTTCGTATCGGCACACGCGTCTGATGTGCGTCCGATGTCCGTTCGTCTATCTGGCCGTGTGGGAGTGCTTGTGCGGGCTTGGCAGGCTGTGTGTTTGCCTGTTTGGCTCGTTCGGTCTCCAGAGACTTGCGGCTTGGTTTTTTTCTGTCCGCTCCTGCAGGATGTTTAAGAATTAGGCTATTCCTGCTGGCTGCTGAGCAGTCCTGCAAACCTGCTGCAAAAAAACGATTAGACATGCCAGTGTTCTTGACTTAATCATCTGAGTCTATAGCGATATAATGCCTCAGACAGAGTGAACATTAGCAGTAATACACACTCATCAGGAGTGAAAATTGTTTCACTACACAGGTTAGATAACATCCTGTAGGTTTGGGTGTGTCTGTGCCCACTCTAGCTTCAGATTCCTGTTCTTTGCTTACAGGAGGGGAACCCGATGTAATCCTCTGCTGTTGTAGCTCGTCCGTGTGTGTGTGTGTGTGTGTGTATATATGATTTTGAGCGACTTTTCTTGTGCTTTTGGGTCAGCAGTGTTGAACGTCTTGGAGTTCTGGCACGGAAACCTTCTGCGTTTAGTACGCGCCTTACTGTTCTCGCTGAAACCTCAGCGCCTGTTACACCAAGTCTTGCTGCAGGTCTTCTGCAGTCGCTCGAGAGTTTTTCACAACGTGCCTTCTCAGAAATCTGCTCGCAGCCGTCGACAGCTTCGCTTCCTTTTTCTGCCCCTAGCCAGTTCAGGTATTTCATGTGTTCCACCTCAAACACACTCAATGAAGCCCTTGATTAGTTTAGCATCAGGTGTGCTCAAGACAGCACCTGTTTTGCGTATTCGTGCTGTTGTGAGGGATTCTATTCAAGGGGGGGGGGTGAATAATTTTGAAACCGGAGACGTCATTATAAGTTGCATTTTCAGTTGAATTTGGGGAAAACATTTGAAACGTTCGCTGTGTCGAACTATTTCAGTCGCTTTTGTTTGAGCCGATCATCGCAAACAGCCGAAAGTCTGTACATTTGGACAATAAACCTGATTTGCACTGGGGGTTGAAGCATTTTGATTGCAACTGTGTGTGTATAGATATATATATATATATATGCACACACAGACACACACCTCACACCTTACAGGATGTGCGATCTCTGTTTAAAAGCCATGAGTACTAATCAGTCCTGTCGACTGGCTCTGTGTGAGAAGAACAGAGCATTACAGCAGATGTGTGATGGTGTGTGTGTGTGTTCAGGCAGGATAATGTGTATATGCTCTGAGGTTAGATGTATAGACGCTCGTGGTGTAACAGGACTCGTTTGTAGGCTCAGCAGGTAGCACGGGCAGGTGAAAGCCATCCAACCATTACAACGGCATCAATATCACGTCTGGAGGCTGCAGACATCGCTGCTGCACATTTCACAACTCCCATTGATGCTTTCAGAGGTTGCCATGACAGCGCGGCGCTCGGCTTTTTTAACAGAGCAGATTTAGTTAATCTAAAAAAGAGTCTGTAGCCGTAACATGTCTCCCGTGGCGAGGCGAGGCGAGGCCAGCTCTCCATCGATCAGCGGCGAGAACACAGTGACGGCAGCTCACACCCCTTCTCCTGGCAGAGTGGAGGGAGGGAGGGAGGGAGGGAGGGAAGGAGGGAGGCGGAATGAAAAGCAGAAGCACTATGAGAGTCGTGAAGCATCCCAATTAAGACACAATCAGAGCACGGCTGAGCGGCGCGATTGCTCTCCCACAGGCTCCCAGTCTGCCGGAGTGGAATGGTTTCATCTGTGAGATAGCGAGCGTCTCAGATTGCCCGTGTGGTCCCCCATGCCATACTGCCATATGCAAACCCAACAAACCTCCCACCGTTTTAATTTTCGGTGATGAGCCGGAGAAACGCGTCCAATCACTAAGCGTCTGCGATTCATTCATCTACAGAAGAAGCGAATCGTGCGCTGATGTGAGCTCACACATGCCCTTGGCAAGCTGGAAATAGTAAAAGGACAACGAGGGTCACGTGATGAGACGTGTAGTCTGCAGCAGGGGATTCAATCTTGCCTGAATATGCAGTTTGATTCAGGGCGGAGTCAATGCAAATATACCAATTTAACACCTGCAGCGTGATTCTTACCGCCGCCAGCGTATTTAAATTCCACTTAAGTCAAATACGTAGCTTTGACATATTGATAATAATGTCCATGTTACTACAACACCGCAAGTTCGCAAACGTACGTATTTCTATTCATTCCACAATACAGTTACTCGAATGCTCAAATCTGATTGGTCAGAAGGCGGGCGCTATTTTTGTATAACAGAACGGCTCGGAGAGTATTTCCGGCCAACGTCAGCGGTTTATTGCGATTAAGAAAGCAAGCTATCTACAGCTTCCGAAACGTATATACAGACACGGCTACACGAGTGTCGTGACATTGCGTTCAACGGAGTTCAGTGTGAATGTGTGCAGATGTGTAGAATGTGTTAAAACACCTCGATGTGTTTTTCATTAGTGTTGGATAAAGCTACACGTTCCTATTAAGCGTTGATGAACACCACACATTTTTCGTAAAAAAAAACAAAACAAAACAAAATCGCAAGCCCAAATGCCCCGAAGTCAGGATATT
This sequence comes from Ictalurus furcatus, assembly GCF_023375685.1. NCBI lineage: Eukaryota > Metazoa > Chordata > Actinopteri > Siluriformes > Ictaluridae > Ictalurus > Ictalurus furcatus. The sequence continues at coordinate 2,879,346 of NC_071263.1, read as the reverse complement.
CAAGCGTTTTCCAAGACCAGATGCTATGTGTTTGTTTTTCAGTAGCTGATATTGTAGATTTACTGTCTCACAGCACCATTTGGACACATGCTCCAAGACATAACACTCAGCACATAGTATTAGCGCGGAGAGGTGATGTGAGTGGAACACCACCACCACCACCACCAACACCCCCCCACCACCACCGTCGCTTTTCTGCAGCGTCAGTATGGGAGCTAAGTGTGCTTCCTCTGACAATGACAGAGTAGCACTTGGATTTTGCCATGCCTCTTTTCCCACTGCTCCCTTTTTGAAAGAAGAAGAAAAAACAGCCAAGCAGTGCTCAGATTAATATAGCCGTGCCTCTGGTGCACGCTGATGATGTCATTACCCAGCTCGTTCTCCTGGGAAGAGCGTCGCATGCTCCTGTGGGGAATTCTGGCACACAGAAACAAGAGCAACAAATTGCCCAAGCAATATTTATCTCAGTTAGGGTTGTCCAGCACATTTTTGTAACCCCCCCCCCACCCCCACCCCCCACTCATGGTTCCTCGGTGGTTCTCATCCCAGAAGGAATCCTGCGTGATTTTAAAAAGGCTGCCCCTTCCAGCTTCTCTCGTTACTCGGGTTCCGTTTCGCCTGTGTGAACTGACACAGCTTACCACCATTTTATAATGCCGCTGTTCAACTTTATCGCAAACCTACCCTGAGTCCTAGCTTGAGCGCTCGGTTCCTCCGTATTCCTGCAGGATGACCCTGAACCGCTTCCCTTTTTTCAAGGAACTTCTCAACTCATCTCGTACAAAAACGCCGAAAACCCGCTCGTCAGACGTGAATTAAAAACGATCTGTCGACTCGACGTGCAGATTTTTATTAACGCCTCCGAGCACCTTCGTACCCTCAGGACGTGGGAAAGAATTTCTCCACGTCAGTGGTGAGACACCTCAACAGCGATGGACAAAACATCAGTGACATCACTGTTTGCATGCCTAGATGTTGTTACGGGAGTGACGGATGAGGAAACGTAGAGAAAACGCGGGGAATGAGGAAACATCCGGAGACTGTAGGGAATGAGGACACATAAGGGAAGCACAGGGGGAAAAGATTTTCATTTACACTCTCTGAACTTTGGAACGACTTGAATTGGTGGTTGTCTTGACAACAGCTATTACATCATCGACCATTCCGAATAACAACTAGTTTCACTTCCTACAGCACCAGAAGCTGATGAGGGAATGTTGTCTGGAACGTCCTGTTTCTCCACTACATATATATCTACATATTCCCGTACTGAAATACGCTCCCCGTTTGGTCATTAACCCATTAGCTACCTCTTCCCGAACACGTCATAGCTACCAGTGTTGACTAACACGTGCTACGTTCAACACGAGTGAATTCAAACTGCTGCTCATGCGGAAGTCCTATCCGCCCTCTTCCACATACACGAGCTCGAAGACGGCCACGATTGGCTAGCGTCGCTGTGATTGACAAAGGAGAGAGAGTATGCCCCTCCCACCCTGAGAGCGTGGTTGAGGCATCATCGGGATTCAAACTCACAATCTCCTGACAACAGGGCAAGCAGTTTTTACTTAAAACAAATCAACTTTTACGTAAATGAAACGTCTCAAACTAGAGAAGCGTAGCTAGGGACGTAAACTTCTTATCGTTTTACTCAACACTATCTCAGGCTTACGGTATACTCGTCAAAATATGAAATAATGACCGTTCATTAAATAAATCTGTTCTGAATGGGTCAGTCAAAGGAGTCCAGCGTGATGATAATCATGGAATGACAGCGTTGTGGAAATTATGTTTGGCACAGCCTGAAGAATCAGCAGTGTGTGTGTGTGTGTGTGTGTGTGTGTGTTCACTCAACACGGTAAAGACAGCGGGGACAGCGAAGCCCCTCCAGCACTCTTACAGATCTGACAACTTTCCAGGAGACTTGACGTGTCGCTTCAGCGTTAATATCAGACCAGTCAGTCAAACACGTTGGTATGTGACGCGGCCACCATCACCGCTTAATCGCTTCAGCACGCACACACACACACACACACACACACACCGTCCTCATCATACACATCCTAATCCCGCGTTAATGGCATCGTTTTGCGATTACGGAGTTTATGACAGCTCCGCAGCACTGGACGGTGATTTCTGATCGAACAGCGTAGGGGCTCGGGTCCGAACAGGGGCACGAAGGACATCCCAGCGGTCCTCCTCCACGGGGTGGGCCGCATTAGAATCTAATTAGGTCCTTAGTGCACTACCATTTGAACGAGATTCACCAGCACGGAACGGGAAAGCGTGATTTTCCAGTTACTGGATGCCTAATGTTGTTTTAATTCTCCTCCCTGTTGCTACCAAATTTCCCTCACATCTGCTGGGTTTGCACTCCATCAGTCTGCTGCTCAGAGTAATAGAGAAATCACCTAGCGAGAGAGCGAGACTGGAAAACACACAAGCTCCCGACGAATATCCTCGCACACAGCCTCCATCCACATCGATTCTGCCTTTAGTTACATCGTCCAGTTAATTCCCAGCGAGGGCCCCGGGCTTATCAAATACCGCAGCACGATGCTCTCAGATTCCTGCGATACCGTGTTGGCTGAACAGGAAGAAAGATCCAATGAGCAGGAAATAGGAGATTCCAGTTCGGCTATTTACTCTATTCAGTTTAATCTGTGCAGGAAGTGGGCAGTGAGTGAAAGAAGAAGGGGGGGGAAAAAAAGCTCTCTCTATCACGCTCTTTTCCCACACCGATGCAATTGCTCGCGCATCGTCTTTATCTGCTCATTCATCCTCGCTCATCTGACGATGTAATCGAGCGTCTGCTCTCTCAGTGAGCTGCGCTTTATAGAAATGGCTCTGGGAGTGTGTGATAAGTCTGGACACTGGCTGGAGTCACTTTGAATTTGGATCCAGGCACGCAAAGGCCCAACCCGGAGACGTTTATCTCGATATCTCTGAGTACGTCGCTATGTCCTAGTTTTGACCTGCTCTTGTAAGACGTCCTGGATTTCATAAACACACACACACACATGCGCGCGCGCACACACACACACACACACACACACACACGAGCAAGCACGAGCAAGCATCGGGAAAGCAGATGGGGAACGTCAGTGACCGGTCGATTTAAACAAACAGGACACTGCGTCCGTACCGAAATATTTTGGAAAGCGTCGCGGTCATGAATCATGAGGGTCTATACAAACCGAGCCATATTTGAGTCACTACGATACGGCCAGATCCAGAACTGTTGGCACCCTGCAGGAAAATTAGTAATCATTTCAGCTTAGACGTAAGTTTAAACCGTCCAATTTTAGTGCTCCGGAACCGTATTTTACAGGAGCTTCGAGAGCTTTCTCCTTGTAAAATCTCGAAAAGCCTGCCATTTCCTCACGTTTTCCCTGTTGCGACGGACGATAAACAGACTTCACACGTGCGCAACCTCATGTTTATACCCCGAGGAAACATGACACGGTCAGAGGCAACGACATATTGATTTACTGAATGACTGAATGAATTCTTTTGACGCGTAAACAAGTTTGACGAGTTTTTTTTTTTTGCCGTTAGATTGAAAGGACATAGAGTCTTCATTTGTCTGTGTAGGAAATTTGAATTGTCGTGTTTAACCTTTCTTTAAATACAAGGCTGATTTTATTCATCCGTCCCTTCTCTTTAAGGGTGCCGGTAATTCTGGACTTTTTAATTTAATGCCCATGATGCATCAAGCTTATGCACCGTCACTGATTTGCTGTAATATGCAGTACGTAGGTTTGCGTTACTGTGTGTGTATATCTATATTAGCATGAGAATTGCAATGGACCTGAGATGTTATCCATTTTTGGCGCATATGCTGTCTGTTCTTTTTTTTTTATATATATATATATATATATATATATATATTTTTTATAGTGCTATAGTAATATCATTTGTAGCTAGATGTATTTAATACAGAGCGATATCGATTGGTTTGTGTTTAGCCGGGCACCTCGTAGAGCACCTCGTTCCCCTTTCACCTGCACTGCAAATGGTAAAACCGTACCCTGCCACGTGAATCACCCTCCATCCTGATAAAAGGCCCAGTCAGGTGAGCACGACCTCCATCAGGACGTGAAATAAGTCAAGCCCCGGCTCACTTCAGTCAATCAGGATGCACGCACCCGCTCGTGGAATTGGGCTTTCTTGTGGATCTGCTGCTGCGAATTGACTTTTTTTTTTTTTTGGCCCTGGGTTTGGAGTTTTGCATTCATTCGATCATAACCATGTCAGTGTTTAATTATAATCAGCGTTCAGATAAAACTGCCTAAAAGAATTCTAGACCAAACACACCTCTTCGCTTCTCCACGTCAGCTCTGTCCTTTACTTCACTGCGCATCGGTAAATCAGTCGCCGAGATACATGTATTTTTGTCCCCACTACAGGCCTATAGTAGGCAAGTACGCGGTTTGGGACGCAGCCGGACTCTCTCGTTCGCCGTCAAATGTTGAGAACTGCCGTGTGTGATCGTGTCCTGTCGCAAAACGCGGTGAAAACTCTCGCACGACGTTGATAATGTGATTAAGGTGTGTACACGTCTGTAATGCGACTAAAACAGGAGTACTCCACCCGTCTTAATTCCATTAGAGCTTAATTCGAGTATGACTTTAATTAGATTAAGGTAAGTAAAAACTGCTGTTTACATGCTAGTTTCTTAATCAAAGTATGGTCTCAATCGGGTTAAGAGCGGATTATTGTCGTCCGTGTAAACGCAGCTATTGATAGGTTCGGATTTTTGAGGCCTTAAAACGGCGATACGGGAGACACCCGGGTCCCGTTGCTTCGTGCTGACTTAATCTCGGTGAACTTTGACCTGTGAATTCGCAAACCTCTGTTCTTTGAGCCAATAGAAACCAAGTGTGTGGGAGTGTGTTTTCTTTTATCTCCTGAATACATGTAAAAAGAATGACTGTCTCGTCCACTGAAATACGCTAGGGGTTTTTGTGGTAAAAATGATGTGGTTTTGTTTGGTTTTTTTTTTTTTTTTGCTACTGGCGAGGATATTAAGATTGACTTTGGCCTGATGTTATTGGACACCGAACACAAAAACACTTCATGTAGCCATTGTAGACTTAGTCTGAGGGCATGGCAAAGCTCCGATTGCTGGATTTGTCATATATTTCTGAAGCATTTCCTTGGAAATCACTGAAACTAATAGTGCCATAGGCCTACAGCTAGCGTTTACAAGATTGATACTGATTACAATGACGAGTATCGAATTTAAAGACAGGGTGCCGTATTGAACTCGAGAAGGAAAACGAGTGTTTATTGGTTTCCCTGGTTTCTGCTCCGAGTTAATATCCGTCACCGACAGTCACTCAATACCGCCTTCAGTGTTCTGCCTCTGTCAGAGTGTGTTGTGTGTGGTGTGTTGGTGGCATTCTGGCTCTTTCCCAGTGTTTCAGGCTTCCGTGCACTCGCACTTAAGATCCATCAGCTAACAAGATTACGCTCTTGCCTACAGGACGGGATATAAAGCTTTATCTGCTTCTAAAGCTGGAAATAACCATCGGGCCTATTATAATGTGGTTGGCTGGGAAGATTTTAGTAACCAGGCGAATTTTCTCTCCTGACAGACACGTGGACCACGACTCAGATGGACACATCAGCTTCAAGGACTTTGAGGACGTTATCAGTTACGGGCTGGCCAACAGCTGAGGCACTGCGCTACAGCAGAAGGTCTGTGGGAACAGCAGTAAGAGATCACGTGCGTCTGGAGCCGACCGAGCTTCAGTATTGCATTTCAGGACAAAAGAACACGTTCGTTCACAAAGCAGCACAACGTGTTCATTTTAACGTGTCCAGGACTCCGATCACACAGCATATACCGGTGTTTGGGCCAGAATCGTTGACGCATTTTTACGGATCTCTCTATTAAGCTAAGTTACATACGAGCTCAGTTTGTGAGGTCACAACATAGGCGCACATTTTAAGCCAATCATGTTCGATATGCAAACGTGAGGCTCCAGATTGAGACCCAGATACTAACATCGATTATTTATTACCCGTCGTAGATCATTTTTAGGATTTAGGAGTACACATTCAGGTCGTTTTTGTTGTCTTGTTTGTAGATTATCACCTCCCCTCGTCGTCCTCACGTCCCGATAGGCGGCAACGAGCCATTAGTGAAGTGCACTCTGGCCTCTTTGTTGAAAGGCAGACGAACGTCAGTGCCCGAGAGTCGGGTTTGATGATGAGCCTTGATGTCGTATCGATCCGTTCGGCGCGGGGGCCGTGCCGTGTAATAGTCAGACACACATTTCTATTGTCCGGTTGTCTTACAGGCTGCATTAAGGATAAACCCAGTCCCTCCAGGCCTAATTCACTCGCTCCACTCGTGCAGTCCTCGCTCAAATCAACATAGCCCACGGCCGCCGTTACCACCGAGTGCTCTTCAGGTATTTCCCGTTCGCTCCTGCGTACCTGCCGTTCAATCACTCCAAAGCCATTACACAGTACGGCGAGGGCTGGATGTCTTCTAATCCTCCTCCGCTAAATCCATTTGCACCTGAGAAACAGGCGGCTCGCTTTTCAGCTCCAGAATACGAGCGCTCGTAATCAGATTGCATTTTTAATCAGTTTTGCACAAAAACGCCGCTGTGCAGCCATTAAGAAAAGGCCCAGGCGCACTCTTGCAGAGGATTTTATGCCACTCTTGTTACACACGATTATGGAACTGTAAATACTTGTTTGTGTTTTTTGTCGAGATTTACCGCGCTCCCGTCTGAATAAAGATTAATTTGTTTTTGTAATCAGTCCCGAGTCCTCATCTGTATGTGCGTGCTCTGCCCAGCAAATCCACCGGGGGCTCAGGAGGTAGCGAGCGAAAGAAATGGACTTGCGAAATGGGGCGGGGAGTGGGGGGGGGGGGGGGGGAGGAAATAATCAAATAGTTTATAATCAAATACGTGTTTAATCCACACACGGTTCGTTCTCAGCGATGGGCCGCTGTTTAAAAAAAATGATCAGGAGAGAGCTGGATTAATCTTCACCTTCCTTTTGAAACTAATTAAGTGAATCCTGACATTTAATTCGTGTGTGTGTGTGTGTGTGTGTGTGTGAATGAAATGCCCAAGGACAAACCCCCTACAGTGAAAAACGTGTTGTTGTGTTGCAATATAAGCCTTGCTAATGAAAACGAAACGTGTGTATGATGCGTACGCCGGCCCGGTGACGGCTCTTTCCCCTGCAACTTCACAAGAAACTTCTACGGCTACCGGAAAGATCCAATGGAACCCGGAGTGATTTAGTCATCACGAGGAGAGGAGACGAGAGAGAGACGAGAGAGAGAGACGAGAGAGAGAGAGATGCTGCTTGTTTGGACTGCAGTAGATGGTGGGGGCTTTATAGCTACTGCAGTAATACGATAGCTTGTGTGTGTGTGTGTGTGGGTGTGTGGGTGAGATGAGGGAAAGGTTGATGAATCAACATCACACCCTTGACACGATCAGACGCTATACGTGTGTTCTAGAAGCTAAAGCGCACGTGAAGCAAACGCGTACGAACGCAAAGACGCCATGTTTGAGCACAAACATGACGTGTCCTACTAAATGAAGTTACACCCCCACTCCAAACCAGCTCCCACGTTAAGCAGGTGTATGAAAAAGGGAGAGAGAGAGAGAGGCAACAGAAAAGAAAAAGGAGAACACGGTGAGGATGAAATATCATTAATCAGCGTTGACAGATACAAATGAGGGACCTTGCTCCCCTGCTCTACCTGCTCGCAGATACACGGCACGAGAGAGAGAGAGAGAGAGAGAGACAGAGAGAGAGCTATCTCTGTTCTCTGTCCTCCGTCAGATGTTCCAAGTGGCTCTGGGAGGGAAACGTTGAGAGCGACGTGTCCAGCTAATCGAGGTCCAAATGCTCAGGGATGGAGATGTTCTGGATTGTCCATGAGACAAGTTCTCTCCTGGAAGTTAATAATACAAAACGTTTCCCATGTCGGAAAGCTTCAAGTTTACAGCTTTACCTCTGACACTGGAGACTCCTTCCATAAATATTCAATAAACTTCTCTTATAAAGAAGACTGCACCAGGTTTGCATTTACAGACGTTTCTATGTGAAGAATGCCCGGCATACACGTCTCTGTTTCAGTGGTTATTATAGAAATAATAATAATAATGATAATAATAATAATAATAATAAGCCTGTGATTTGGTGCTGTACTACTGTCAGAGCTGCTGTTATTAAACAAAAACCTTCTGACCAATCAGGATTGAGAATTCAACAGCACCTAATCCGATGGAATTTATCGGACTTTACTGTACAAATAGCTCGTTGGACGCATAAAAAAAGTAACCTAATCCAGTGGTTCCCAAACTTTTCCAGGGCGAGGCCCCCTAAATGATATTAAAATTTGACCGAGGCCCCCCTTTTGCAAGATGGCTTTAAAACACATTAAAAATACAGACTTCTGAATATATCCCCCCTTTTTTATTAATAATTACATCTTACATCTTTACATTACATGTGTGTGTGTGTGTGTGTGTGTCTGAGAGGGAGAAAGAGAAAACCATACATTTATTTATTTTTCACACCAAATTGTTGAGGCCCCCCGGGCGCCCCCTGGTGGCCCCCAAGGGGGCCGCGGCCCCCACTCTGAAAACCACTGACCTAATCTACTCGTCCTGGACTCTTATTTCCCCGCCTCGGAATTCTATTCGTTCAAACCTGTCTCTGATGAAATATCTGAGGTCAGTGGGGTTGGATTTTATTCCTAATTTCATACGAACGAAGCCGTAAGAAAAGCTACGAACGCTATCCCCGACCCTAAACTTCAACCCGTACGGCTTTTCCTCCGCGTTTACTCGTGCAGATCGTTAGGGATTTAAAACAGTCGATTCTAAAACTCTTAGCGCTTAGTAAAAATCCATTAGCGAAAGATGGATAAAGAAGGAAAAAGCCATAACTGATAAATTCCCTTTTCACACTGCTGTATAAAAATATCCCTTCTGAGCAAACGTTACTCAGGGAGCAGTCGTCACTGACGAATGTTAACCGCGACGGTGAAGTTCTGAGGTGCGACGGGCATATCGATCTTCCTACAGGGAGCTTATTAAACATGATTTATAGATACGTTTCTCCGTCTTACGGCCTTAAGCTGAATTTAGCCGCGCGAGAGCTCCAACGTAATGGAAAGGATTCCAGGGGAACGGCGGTGGATTTATTCACACGGAAAGTCTGTCGCCTCATAAAGTTCTCAGCACCTGAGGCAAACACACACCGAATAGAAATGATTCGACCCCTTTATTTATTTATTTAATTTTTTTATTCCATAGTTTAAAGACATTAAAATAAATAATTCAATAATATTCATTGGTATTTCCAGGTTTAAATCAGATAGACCTCCACGACCTGAATCGTAGCGTAAGACCCGTTAACACTGCATTATTATGAAGATCCTTATTCTTAACGTCATCGTGGAACTTTATTTCTCCCTTTTTATGTCTTTTTCATGGAATAACCTTCAGAGACGTCAGACCTGACCGATATCAGCTAATATTTTAACAGCGTTTGTCGTTTCTTAACGATATCTTTAGCTAAATGTACTGTATATTTACATTTTAATGTATTTATTCATTTTCATATGATACATTTACATGTGATTCATATTCATGTGATTTGTTTTCATGTGATTCGTTTACATGTGATTCATTTACATGTGATTCGTTTACATGTGATTCGTTTACATGTGATTCGTTTACATGTGATTCGTTTACTGATTTGCTTCTGTTTAAATCCAGTTTTAGACTGTGATATTACAAAGGTCTTTCCAGATTATTACTTGCCACACTGTATGAGATAACCCCAGTAAAATTGCCTGAATTCTATAATATAATTCTATAATATATAATATATATAATATATAATTCTATAATATAAAATGTACTGTATATTTAAAAGGTCCTAGAAGCGACGATGTTGGAAATAATGTTTTAAAACCTCTAAGGATTGAGTCGCTGTTGGGTCAGAGACTGTTACGAAGCGCTGACACTGGAGACTCCTTCCGTAAACGTTACATAAAGACATGTCTCCTTACAGAAAACTTCACCGTGTTCAACAACGACTGTCTGTTGTTGTTGTCGAAACGATGATTAGAACGAGCGCGTTCAGATAAACCTCAGCTGCACTCATAGGAAATAAAACAACACCCTCCGACCAATCAGAATCCAGAACATCGCAGCGGGAGCGAATCCGATATCCATTTTTAATCCGTTATGTATATTGTTTATTGTTTATCTGGCGATCGAGGACTCGGTTAAACGCGGCGTTCGGCAGCACGTAGCGATGAATCGAACTTATCGATCTAGACGATCGTTATTTCTAGATGATTGATTAGTCCGTCTGACGCGCGCGCGAGGTGAAACACACACGTATCATCAGTCAATTAGGAATTTACCGCTGATTAGTCTTTGAAGTTGCATTAACGAGCCAATTACTCGTTAATGAGGTGGCGCCATTATAAAGAAACGTCTTTATAATGCGGTTGTCTCACCTGTAGAGGACATGGTGTCCTCTACAGGTGAGACTTCAGGAACAAAGCACTCAGGCAGCCGATCCTCACCGAACACACACACACACACACTTCCACTTTGTCATGCCTTCAGCTCTCAGCTCTAATATTGCCTGCAAACAGAGCATAACCTGTTGATATCCATATTACAGTAATACAGTTCGCCTGGGTAAATGGCACTGGCAGCCTCTAAAGAGCCTCTTATCGGCCTTTAGTACTCCGGCGCATTAAAAGGCGCTGCCTGATTTCTCAAGCCTTGATACGTAATTACAGGTGCGAGGAGAAAAAAAAAAAAAGAAAGAAAAAAAGGCTGGTTAAGACATTTTTATTTAGCCACCTCTCGGCATGTTTGGAGAGGGAGAAGAGTAATTTCCTCAGCAAAGGTGAAGGTCTTTTCATTCATCAGATTTGTACAGCTCATTCATTATTTCACGCCGTGCATTCATTCACACAGCGAGCGCGTTCAATTCATGCAGGCTCAAGGACACCCTGTTCCTCTACAGTAGTCTTTACACTCGCTCAAACGACTGTACGGAACATTTTCGTCGTGGAGTCGTTGTGCCTTTTTTTTTCCTCTCATTTCTTTTTTTTTTTTTTTTTGCCTGGCGAACACGTTACTATTTACAGACGTCGTATTTACTCAGCAGGCAGAAATAGCTCTACACACGCAGAGCTTTTTACTCCCAGTGTATTCAGAGCTTTGGGATTTAAAGGTGCAGTATGTAATGTTGACGTTAATGTGAATCTAGCTCGAGCTGTAATAAATGTGTGATATCGACGATACCGGATAAAACGCTACAGCGATTTGTGATATCGCGATACGGGTTTGGGTTGGGGTTTTTTTTTTTGTTTTGTTTTGTTTTTCTGGTCTGGAAAAGACTACTTATAAGATTTAAACGGGGCATCGCCGCCGTTCCAGTCAGCTCTAATGATGTGTGACTCGGCCGCCGCTCGGCACTTTAGCACGTTGTCAGTTTTCCGCCAGAGGTCAATTATATTAATTCCACTACATGGCCGTACGAACGCGACACCAGTGCAGATTGATTCGGCCTGTCCGTCCGCACTGTGGTCTGTCTACCGGTTAGTGATTCATGGCGCAGGAGCCCACTAATTACCAGTGTCCATGTTACAGCTGGACTGGAAGATTACCCAGCCTACTCCTCTTTACTGCGCTTGACAAAATCGGTGACACAGACAAATGGACAAACTGCCCGGGAGACACGGAGACAGGCCCGTTTATCCGAGTCCAAACCACAAAGCCGTGGCCGCCGCGGCCGCCGCAGCCACCACAGACCTCCTACCCGAACAAATACGAGCGGCATCTGGTGGGAGTTGAAATTCTTTTAACGAACGAGCAAGGCGAGACGTAATAAGAATCGCCTACTTAAAAAAAAAAAAAAGTGATCAAAGGAGGAGTGTTGTCAGGTCATTTGCATGCACATTGATTTTATGGCGCGCTACAGGCCTACAGCGAGTGAAATATAATTAGTGCGCATTGTCCCAGAGAAAAACAGTTACGGTCGGAGGTTAATAAAAGGAACTCGACCCGTGACTCTATCTGCGTCGTCTTTTTGACTCGGCACGACGACGCAGCAAAAAGACATCCGAGTGAAAGTGTACCACGCGGCACTTTTTATTAAAGGTGCAGTCAGCGAGTTCAAACCAATACACGTCCTCCTTTCAGTATTCTTTCCGAATCCGTGCCTCTAAGACATCTACGATGCCCGAATTCTGCTTTCTGAATGCCTCATGTTGTCCCGATTGGCTGAATGTCAGTAGTCTTCGTGATTAGGATTCTCTGTGGTGTCGCGGAGACATGAGAATCAACCTGGGGAATTCCGGACAGGATCATGCGAAAGAAATGGGTGAAAACACAATAAAATGAAATGAAACCTGGACGCACAGCGCTAGCAGTCCAATGCAAAACACATTACGGAGCTGAATCTCACACGGTTCCACAACTCTGACTCTCATCCCAACACATCATGGCACAGCGTCTAGGAAGGCCAGTGGCAAGCGAGCGGCGCGATGAAGGCGTGAAGAGGAAGGAAAAGCGGTATATAATGCCTTCGATAAGAAGCGTCCGATGCTTTGTAAAGACTCCTGCGGACTCCTGTGAAGGTCCTGGCTCCAGAAACACGGCGGATAAAGTGTTACGCTGCTAATCCTGCTTGTCCTTTCTCCAGCTCTAGTTGGACCACGCTTTTGGCCCCCTGTTTTTGGCCCACTTTTAAAAGGAAACAGTTTTTGTGCCCCAGGCGCAAATGAATCAAACATTCAAAGGAGTTAAAGAAGCGGAAAAGTCGTGTCCTGTTAAAAATGCACTCACGTGTCGGCAGTGATGGGAAATAGGGAAGACATGGCTTAGAGCAAAAACGATGAAAATAACGTAATAGATTTGCGAGCGGACGAGCCCGCCCATGAAGGCCTAGTTATCGGGACGATTGGGTCGCCGTTGGCGTAAGGCCAATCTTCATAGATGGGAAAATGTGATGAAAATCTATCCGTTTAACTCCAGGCCATGAAAATCGACACGCGCGGTAGCAACGGCGCACAGGCTGCGGCCCCAGTAATGCTGCCTCTCGATATGATTTGCAGAAAATCGATGAGGGAAGCCACGATGACGCCGGCGCACGCCCAGACACTGTGAAACCAGCGCATATTTCTCTCTTAGTATTTAGAGCATGTTAAAATGATCATTTGTTGCTGACACACTGAACAGATCATACTGACAGTAAATATTCAGACATGGAACGGCGGAGGAGAAAGAGTTTGGTTGCCATAGAGACAGCCCTGTTGGTGTGCAGTCAGTGGCTGAACCTTTTTTATTATTATTTATTTATTTATTTATTTATTTATTTTTACCTCGGGGGATCGAGTGACTTTTTTATGAGACATTTCCCTCCAATCATATTAAAGACACTCCCGATGCAGTGTGTATTAATTGACGTGTCAGTAATACCTCTGAAATCGGACGCCGTCTCGTTCGGTTGCGATGCCACCGGGTCACGGTGGGTTTGTTGGTCAGAGGGTGTCGATTATTTACCTCCCTATAAACGGTTTAGGCTAGGTCTGCTGTATACAGGAGTTATGCTACTAAAAGCTAGCTGAGCTAGCTGAGTAACATGCTAGCTGAGTAACATGACATAACCTGAGACGCTGTTGCTACGAGGAAAGAAAAATGGCTGAAAAGCATCCGTTTGTTGAGATGATGTTAAGCGGTGCGATAACGACGCGTCCCGATATGAAAAAAAAAAATAAAGGGCAGAAAAATAACCTCCTCCCTTGTCCGTTATTTTCCGTTATCACGCCGCTTTGTTCGGCGTTATCTCTCACTTACACTGCACATGGGAAATGCGACATTGCACAGAGAATAGTCTCGTTTCATCTCATTTGTACTCGCCGTCGGTTTTGGTCCGACAACGCGAAACGAGCAGGGTGAGCAAGAAACGGTTATTATTGTGCGCGCACCGTGCCAAAAAGTTGTCCCCGAAGAGCACGTGGCTGCCGCGACAGGTTTTCGGTCAGTGTTGTGTTTGACTCGCTCTCCAGTCGCTTGTTTTGTTTTGTTTGGTTTTGTCTGATTTACTCAGCCTCTCCGGTCGCTCTGACCTCGCCGGTCGAAGCGCTTTGCGTTCAGTTAATATGAAGCAGGCGTCCCGGAAATGTTTACTTTACCTCGGCCGGAGCCATCGTCCAGGACGTTGTGTCACTCATCGACGGCGTGTTCTCACACACAGAATATGATAACAGAATTATTTCAGGTTTAAAACAGACGTGTTGTGTTATACACATCGTAAAATAATTATACACATTTATATACGGAAATAGCATCTGGTTCAGAGTTTAAAGGGACAATAATAATAATAATAATAATAATAATAATAATAGAATTATTTGACGTTTATCGTATCGCAAGTGTGGTGAAAATACGTATGGTTATGTTGATTTAAACACAAACAAATATCATCATAGTCCAGATCCAAGGGACATTTTCTACAAGGCTCACTAATCACAGTTTTATATCTTCATTTTTTTTATGGTTTTTTTTTTTTTTTCTCTCAGTAAATGCTATATAAAAACACAATTTTCCAGCTGACCACATCTGTGTAGACGTGTCAGCTTGCATAATAATGACACTGGCATTGCTTACAAACACACCCCCATGCCAGCGTTGGGAAAAGGGGAAGATTTGACAGAGCGAAAGTTTTCGACGCGTCATGTCACAGAGGTCGCGTGAGTCAGAAACGTGTCAGGTGTTCCGGCGTATTTTCTAAGGACACAAACAAAGCAGGTTTGTGTGCGCTTGATCTTGATTACTGCTTTGTGCTGCTTCCTGCTGGTTCCAGAAACTAGCAAAAGAATCATATTAGCGTAAAATCACAAGCAGTACCAAAGCAGTGTAGTTCCTGATTCTAAGGCGATTTCACACGAATTCATCCGGCCCTTCTGCTAATTCCTCTTCCCGTTGTGGTTTTTATCCAAAATGCGAAGTAGAACTTGACATGACTAGACATAACTTTTAATGCTAAGTGGTGCAAAATGCGTAAGTTGCTAGCTAGACTGAGTGAGCGGGAAAGACGTCAATTTATTTATTTATTTATTTATTTATTTATTGATTTTTATGAGGTGGGGGGTATGTTGGGGGGGGGCGCAGCAGGAAAGCGTATAACGTTGTAATTTTGATTATGAAAAGAAGTTGTGAGGATCTTTACGAGTGCTGTCGCACCTTTTAGTTGAGCTTGAATCTGAATCAGAGTGAAATGAATCCGTTGGGTTTGGTTTCACACCACGCTAGACCTGAAAGCGTCCTTGTAAAACCTCTTTGGTTCATCGGTGAGAATTCTGCAGCGCTACAGCTCTGTGCTTTGGCTCAGCTCGCATCTACGAACCCACAACGCAAAGCACTTCCCGCAGTGGAGTCGATTCGGAGTCGAATCGCTTTCCCGCTAGAGTTCACTTACTTAGAGAGAAAGAGAGAGAGAGAGAGAGAGAGAGAACTAGAGTTGTTTCTGTATTCAGTGTACCAGGACCAGGATGGCACACCAGCATCACGACCAAACCAGGAAGACAAATGAGCGGTTCTGCTCGTTGCTGAATCTCAGTTCTGCCTCACGTGTTCAAACTCGCCCCATTAACTCTACCGCGTCCTTGTGCCAAAACGCCCGTGGCAGGCTGTTGACATTGCAGTACAAAAGGTGACCGTAGGCTGTGCGTGAGGGTCGAGTGGCTGAAAGGCTTGATATTTCTCGGCGCAAATGACCCACTTGGGCTTTAGTCCATTAGCTGGGTGAGAATCTGGACAAATAACGCCATCTGCACCGCGTGTGTACTCTCAGCGCTCAGAGAGAACGACGGATAGCCTTGGCCGGAGCCTGCGTGATTCAGGACGTGTTCGTGTGGAAGAGTCCCCGGATAGTCCCAGAACCATTACGGAAGGCTTTATAGGCCGGAGTCTGAAGCCCGAGATGGTGTGAGAGCAGAAGGAACGCATGGCTGGTTTATATCCTCTCCACCAGCGTGTGTCATTACAGCGAGGACAACTCAATCCTGACGGCAGTTAATACAGCCTTCCCTCCGCCGTATTACCCGAGACAGATGGACGGAGAGATTGCGACATTAGCTTTCTGAGACTTTTAGCGAAAACGAATTTATCGTTTGCATATCGTCTTAACGTTGCGCTCTAGCGCTCATCGTAGCCAGACCGTCAGCCGTTACGGTGATTGATTTTTTTCACTTTTTTTTTTTTTCTTCGCTCCACAGACGTGTAGCCGTGTAACATCCATCAGCCCGTTCGCCTGCTCTTTACTCGCGTCCTCACGGAGAGCGCGAAAAAAACAACAAAACAAAACCCATCGACGCCGTTCTCCCTGCTTCCTCGTTTCGCCGTCTTGGATGTGTATTAAAAATCCCAGAGCTCGGTACATTAGAATAATGCCTGTTGTCTCTCGAGTCCCATTACACGTATGATCTGGCGGCACGTTCCTCCCTGAAAGAGCGTTTTGGCTCATGGTGAGAGGCAAGTTACCCATCGACACGTCCCAGCAGGGGGATTCGCAGCTCAGCATTTTCAACACTCGTATCAATTATAGATGACTCTCATGCATGCTTTACTGGGTTATTTCCACACAGACGCTCTTAATAAAACGTTGACGTGTGTGGAAAATACCAGTAACTCCTTTTTAAAGTACCACCGAGCGTCGTTTTAAATCCGTTTTAACTCCTCGTGGCTAGCTGGTTACGGTGTTTGGGTTCGATTTACGATCGGTGCGAAATTCTTTTCAAGGTTAACCGTACGATTACGTCCGGGGGCGTCGGTTTGTGATGTCAGCGAATAGGGGGAAGCTAGATATTAGTGATGGGAAATGGTTATGGTAAAAACTGTTAAAACCGGTTGTTGTTGTTTGTAAACCAAACGACTCTAAACCTCAGTACCGATAGCGTCCGGCCCGTTACACCCTTACCCGGATTCGCATTTCACGTGTCCTTCGTACGTGTGTGTTTATATCCTTAATGCACTCTGTCCCAACTTTTGAAGGGACACGGCGCCGTCTTTTCCTCAAGGTTGCGCTTCTGCCTTCACGTACTCGGGTTCGGCGGAACCGCGTACGACTCTGGCTCGTACACGAACGCGTTAATCGTTTTCCCCCTCCCTTGAAGTGCTGTACGTTTCATTTAAAATGCATATTTGTAATCTTTTGATTGCACAAGGCTCGTACATTTCTCTGGACTCATGCTACATTAATTCATTTAAGTGCCTCAGGCACATTGTTGTATGATAGAGACATCCATCTGTGCTTTGTTTTTCGATTGCTTTTAAGAGAGAAGAGAGAGAGAGAACATGGTAATTAATGCAGGGACGAGAGACGCGGGTTTACGACGGATTTCCGAAAACACCATATTGGCCTTTGCCCTTTGGTGACCCTGATTTATTTGGTGCCTGAGGTGAAATTTTACTCAGCGGTCAAACAGCGCGAGAAACAGTCAGAAAACGTAAAGCTTTACCTCTGACCGGCACGACGCTCTGACACTGGAGACTCACTTTCGTTCGTTCGTTCGTTCGTTCGTTCGTTCGTTCGTTCGTTCGTTCGTTCGTTCGTTAAAGGGACAGTCATTTAACCATCTCTTATAAACGTTAAAGATTGAACCCTACGAGAGAAGGTTTCTCCATCAGAGAACTTTCCAAGTACACTAGGATGCATTTAAGAGCTCTTAACTATCTGAAGATCCTCTATTTGTAAGACACCGCATGACGAAACGACCAGCTAAAGATGCGTGTTTTTCCCAGATCCCACGACGACATATTTCGGATGATAGACAGTGAGGTATCGTAATGACCGTGTATTAATAGACATAAACCACGAGGCTGTACATATAGCGAGTTCTGCCCATGAGAGACCTGTGAGAAGCGTCATTAGACGCTGAAAGAGGCAAGCAGACACGCCTCGCTCACTTTAAGAGTGCCTAAAGTGTAAAACTCGGTGTTGCCGTGTGCCACCCCTGACAGGTCGCCAGTATAATCAATTGCCCATGATTCTTATTTCCAGGGACAGGTACTGATTTTTCGATTGCTTTATTCACCCACAGTGCACGTGTCGGAGCTGAGCTACCGTTATATTACTTATGAATTTCAAAGAGGAGTATTGATTTTGTGCTGGAAATTTTTTCTCTGTTTCTCTCTCTCTCTCTCTCTCGCTCTCTCTCGTCAAAATGTGAGTGTCATGGCAACGCCAGACTCAGCGTATAACTACCACTTCTTCCCAGAAAACAGCACGGCCCTACTAACATGGACGCCGAGAACTACAACGACCAGAGTTCACTCTCACCTGATTACTGATTGCACGCACCTGGACCCAATCACTTCCACAGTATATCAGGACGTTCAGTTCACTCAGTCGTCGGAAAAGTATACGCTCCGGGTGTCTCGTACTCTCAGTCTTTACCAAGCCGTCGTTCCATTGTTTGTTTCTTTGACTTCATTTTGTTCTTTACGTTTTTTTTGTTTGTTTGTTTGTTTTTTTATCTCGCCCGCCCTTGTTTATTCTGTTTGCACTTCGCCCCGACCCTCGTCTGTTCACCCCGCACGTTAATTTCGGATTACGTCTTTGTACTGTTTGCCTAGATCGTTAAAGTCTTCGAGTACCTGCGCTTGTCGGCCTCGGCTGCTTCGTGACAGAAGAAGAAGAAGAAGAGGAAAAAAAAAAGCGGTTGTAGATCATGCGCCGTTATTCGAGCCGAGCGTTACGAGCAGACAGAAATTTCAGCATTTTATTCCCGGTGATGCGGAACGCCGGCAGGATCCCGTGTGACTGCTGTGAATCTGGACGAAGGGCGAGATGGCACGACGGGGTTTTAGGCAGGGTTTCAGCGACCGGACGGATTCGGCGATTCGGAAAGCACTCGCCGTCTTAAGCCGGGGCGCCATGACATACCGTTCTTCCCCGGTTGTTATTGTAAATGTTTTGCTTGAAAATCTTTTTCACATATAGCTGAATCACTCATTAACACCGTGAAAGAAAAAAACAAACAAAAAAAACGCAGTTAAAGCTGGGTAAAAGTGTAAAAGTGCACCCCGCTGAGGTGAGGTGGTGCACGCCGAGCCCCACAGCCGATCATATGACCGGAAACCTTCACCACGATCCTCCTGACAGATTCAGGCAGCCCGAATTTTCCCTGGTTTCTCCGCCTGCTCTTTTCTGTTGCTCGTGGTATTTATAGACTCGCCTGCAGTAGCTGCACACTCCCTAATGGCTTCATCACTAATAATGATCCGCTCGCCTCTGCTGCTGGTAACAAACCCTTTACAACAGGCAGGAAATACAATAATTCTAACGAGGTAATGTTTTAAAATAGGACTTTTTTTTCTTTTCCCCAGGCACAATTAGCTTCTAGGGTAGGTTTTTTTTTGATTGATTTTTATTTTTATTTTTATTTTTTTTATTACTGACTGCAAATAATAAGAGCTTTACTAAAACATGCAATGTACACATTTAGCACATTTAGCATTCTGTAGCAGACTGTAATAGTGGCAGTGTTATGACACTGATTTATGTTTTTTTTTTTGTTGTTGTTGTTTTTTTTTTGTTTGTTTTTTTAGGCAAAGACCATAAAAATGTTGCTTTGCTTAGACAATATTCCTGTATTCTTAAAATTTCATTATGGGCTCTCTTAACGATCAGATAATATACATATTTTTTTTAATAATTTTATTTCTGCTTTTATACCAACATGCTATTCCTTCACTGTTTTTCTCTTAGCTGCAAAACATGACTTTTTTTCTTTTTAAATAAGTTTATTTTATGGGTTTTCGTGTGTTTATAGACCTGTAATAATAACATAATTACAAAGATACTTTAGAAAAAATCTGCAGTTTACAACATGAAGAGTTCTTCATTTCTGCCTTTAGAAAAGAAACGAAAAAAAAAATATATATATATATATATATAATGTTTCTGGCCCAGACATTTGCTCCGCCTACTCATCTAGCTCCGCCTACTCATCCCAAAAAATCAAGCAAACGACGTTTCTACAGAAGGGGTGGGATCAGCTGGGTTCAACAGGAATTCTGGTCAGCGTTTTCATTTCAGTTGCAGCCGAGTCCTCTAAACATCACGCGCCGCTCCTTTAATCAAACCGTACAACAACAACAACAACAACAAAACAATAAAACCGAACAATGAAACATTTCATCCCTTAAACAACAAAACATTTGAGAAACGTTTAGCTCTGCTTCTGCTCTGGAGGGATTTCTTACTCCTCCATTTATCCATCTTTAACAGATTCATGTACGCTTACACCAGGAAGGAGCGCATTCAAATGCGTTCTCGTTTACACCGCTAAAAGTCGCGCTTCCGCCATTTTGATTCGTCTGTGCCGCATTATAAGAACGTAGAGAGGCCACACCCACAGCGGTCGTTCCTACTGGTGGGGGGGCGAGTCTGAGTGTCAAGTTCGCCAGATGCGTTTGCGTCTGTGATTTCTATTGAAAATTGAATGCAAGTAGAATGTAATTTCGATTCAAAATAGAACCAAACGACAACACACCTTCGAGCACGTCGGAAAGGAAATCAGAAATGGCGTTTGCTGCGACGTTCCAGCGCGCCGCCAGAACGCTGTCGGGTTCGTACCGCCGTCCTGCTGCGCAAAGACATACGTATATATATTTATTCTTATTTGTTTAATCTATTATGTAGTTAAATGACTTTTAGTATACTTCTAACTCTCCGTGCTGCTGTAATAGGTGAATTTCCCTCTGGGATGAATAAAATGTTTTATCTATCTAACTAGCTATCTAGCTGAGGGTCACACACAGGAACAGGAACAATGCCGTCCTTTCACTGAAGCCGTGAGGCAGTAGGACCCAGCGATCTGCTGCCGCCTCTTCTGCCCTCCTCTTCAGGCTCCTCTAGTTCCAGAGCTGAGCGAGACAGGAGAACAGAGTGCAGAGAGAGAAGGAGGGGGAAAGACTGAGAGAAAGAGAGCGCGAGAGAGAGAGAGAGAGAGAGAGAGAGAGAGAGAAGCGGAGTGAATGTTCAAGCCCACTGTGCTCCCTGCTACAATCCTGAATCTGTGGAATGGACGGATTAACCCGTGGGATTTAAACATTTTGGAGCTGGAGCTGAAGCTCATGAGGAGGCGTCCAATCAGGAGAAGATCGGGATTCAAAGGTCTCTATTGTTGATTGTTGATTGTCGGTTCTCGCTGTGATCTCTGGGCTCCCGGGGTCGTCCGGAGCGTGTGTGTGTGTGTGTGTGTGTGTGTGTGTGTGTGTGTGTGTGTGTGTGGGACATGTGTATGCGAGGGTATCAGCGTGGAAGTGTATTGAGGAGATAACAGGCGTCGCATGTGTAAACAGCGTGAGGTCCAAGCTGGCTCTGCATGTGAACCCGCTCGGGTTACGCGTCCACGTCCCTTCCCTCTCCCGTCTCTCTCTCTCTCTCCCTCTCTCTCTCTTTCTCTCTGCATTTCTCTCTTCTCAGTCCTTCTCGTGCTTTCGTGCTCGTCGTCGTCGTTCGGATCGAACACGTTCAAGGTCAGCACTTGGGTTTTATCGCGCAGAACTTTGCTCCGAGTCTCGTCACCGAAACGCAGCGTTCGATAAACAAACAAAAGTTTGGACGTGTGCAAACACATCTGCAGAGGGGGACAAGCGGAAGGGAAGTCTCAAGTGAGTGCCAATACTTTCTGCTAGGAAACTCCACTCTGCAGAATGTCGCTGCGTTGCATACATGAGTGCACTCGGATGTAGATGAGAAGTGGGGGGTTTAAAAAAAATATATATATATATATATATATACATTTCCTCAAAGGTTTTTTATCAGCATCTCGGTTCTTCTTTCATTTCTGCCATCTCACTCGGGCAGCTATGGTCAGGCGGCTCTCAGATCCCTCCATTCCCGTTCAGGAGTTCCGCTTCTCTTTCTTTCTTTTTTTCCTTCTTCATCAAAAATCTGTTGTTTGTCTGCTCTCTCTCTCTCTCTCTCTCTCTCTCTCTCTCTCTCTCTCTCTCTGCTAATCCTGAGCTCGCTCTGTCGCTTGTTAGCATTCAGCAGCATTAAGCGGCGTGCTCAGCCTAAGCCTGCCAGTGTTTGCCTCTTAACTCGAGTGCAGGAATGTGTGAATACACGACAACACCGAGCATCAGGGCTTTAAAGCCGTCAGGGCTGGACTCTTCTCTCTTCCTTCCTCTCTCTCTCTCTCTCTCTCTCTCTCTGTCTGTCTCTGTGGCCGTCTGTCTGCGAGTCTCTAAACCACATCTTTCTTGGAGTCCAACATGCTGACCTTGTATTTTCCATTAAGTTTCCATGAAAAAAAAAAAGCCAAAAACCCTTCTGGAAAAAGCAGGACTGCCTTTTTGGCATGTATAATCTTTTTTAATTTTATTATTATTATTTTTTTGCTATAAATAGGTCTGGACTTTTATTCTCATTGGAAAGTTCCATTACGGACAGATCTGCTCCAGGCTTCGTGCTGTTTAGGAGAAGCGTTTGCTTTTTATTTTTATTTTGTTTGATCTCCTCTCCGGGAGTAAGTTTTTTTTTGTTGTTGTTTTTTTTTTTTCCCCCCCTGACCCTCTGTTTCTATGGCCCCCTCATGTGGCTGCTCTCAGCTGCCTATAGCGCGAGCTCTCCCCGCCTATGAGAGCGCCGCATCTGATTGGCTGATTCTGTAGAAGCACAGGAAGTTCAGGGTTTCTAATAACAACCCAGAGACACAGTTACCATAGAGACAAAGATAAGCCCCTCATACTAAAAAAAAAAAAAGTGGCTGCATGTCATCACAGAAGCCCGCAGAAAGTGCATGCTCTCTCTCTCTCTCTCTCTCTCTCTCTCTCTCTCTCTCTCTCCCCTTGCCAGTTCTCTCATTAGCAGCTGTTTAAACAGAGCAGCTTCTGCCTCACGAAGGTCAAACTCAAATGTTCTGAGCACTTAACGCGAGTTTGGACAACTTGTCTTGCTGCTTGTGTGTGTGTGTGTGTGTGTGTGTGTTTAAATCTTTAAAGTAATGAGGGGGTTTTTGTGGCTGAATGTTTTAATCATGACTTAAGGCAGCGACCCGTGCCAAAAGACTGTGTGTGTGTGTGTGTGTGTGTGTTGTTGATGTGCAGACGCTACGTTAACGTGGTCCAGGAGGTTATTTCCGTGAGTCGAGGTAATGGGACCCCGTGTGTAACGCTGATCCCAGGGACTGCACGTGAATTGATTTCAGGAGCATTGTGCAGAGCTTTTTTAAAAGCCTGTCTCTCTCAGACCAAGAGCGTTTGAAGGTCTCAGGCTCGCACACACTCGTCCACGTTCTCGTCTTTCCCCTGTCGTCTTTTCGGGTCGCCCCTGAGCGTCGAGGCGAGGGAGGGGAAAGGGGAAGGGGGGTGGGGTGTTTAGGCTGAAGTTGTGTAGCGTGCTGAGAGGCGGTCGCTGAGAGAACTTCCTGTTGATGGGAGCACTGTG
Source organism: Ictalurus furcatus (assembly GCF_023375685.1). NCBI lineage: Eukaryota > Metazoa > Chordata > Actinopteri > Siluriformes > Ictaluridae > Ictalurus > Ictalurus furcatus. The sequence goes on along the minus strand of NC_071263.1, from coordinate 2,855,859 downwards.
TTATCGGAGGAAGGGCTCCGCTGACAGGAAATGTGTCAGCCACTTGTTTTCTCGAAACCGTCAGTTCTGGAACTCACTCCTCCGTTGTTGTTTTTGTTTGTTTCCGTCTTCAGAAATCCGATACCTTGACAGTCCCTCTCCAGCTGGAGTTCTTCTTATTGTCATCACAGCGCACGAAGAAAGCCACGACCTCGCGTCTCGAGCTCCAGCTCAACCTACGCATGCGCCGGACCAAACTTGCTTCATATTCAAATGTCATGCAGATTCCTGTGTAGAAAGTGGCTATTATATTCTCCGATACGGTTGTCAGTGCGGTCGGATCGGCTCCGGGTGCGAGCTCCGAGCGTGTCCGTTTACAATCGTGAGGTCTTTTCAGGGCTTTAATGCGGCTTTAGACTCCAGCGCTCAGCCTCCGAGATGTATTCGCATCGTAGTAGACGGGCCGTTCCCAAAGGTTTCCCAGCGGCCCCATGCGGGAATTATGCAGACGTCTGTCACAGTTCAGAAGTGAAAAGCGCATGAGCGGGAGGTCAAAAAGCGCTTTTTATTTTGGGGCAGTGAAGTGAGGAGCTTTTGTCTGCTTGAGATCTTCTAACGGCAGTCGACGGCTTGTCAACGACCCAGGCGTGCCGCCCCCTTAGATAAATTAAACAGCAAAGCAAATCAGCGAGGTAGAAAATACACGAGTGAGATGCTTGTAAATATGGATGGAAGGCGCGGTGCCGAGACGTCGCTTTTCGGGTTCCGTTCCCAGCGCTTTTGCTTTTCAAGTCACTTCACAGAGATTGACAAAGCGAGATGACTGAAATACTCTCATTCGGTGTTCTCGCGCATGTCGTTGTACTGTACGTGAGAGCTTCAGGGTTTTCGATCAAAACGAGGCCATGCATCGCATCGCATCGCATCGCATCGCATCGTCTCCGTCTCGCCCTCCCTCTGTCATCCGTGTCTCGTTTTCTCCCTGTGACCTTCACGTTTCTTTCTGTCCTGGTGATTAAGTGCGTAGAAGGTGTGTGATGATGGAGGCCGCCTAATGAATGATAGACCCTTGACTGCTTTCCCTCTGGGAGACTTATTAACTGTCTCAGCTAGAGCCTCATAGCCACACAAAGCCGTGTCATAAACCCCGCTTTGTCATCTCTCTGGTCTCCTCTGTAGCCCACACTTCACTTTATTCGGCTGAATTGAAACAGATATGCCCTTCGACTTCTTTCCAAAGCCGTCACGCAGGCTGCGTAATTGACAGAAAGAAAGAAAAGGAAAAAAACAAACAAACAAAAAAAAAACGATACGACGGAGTCCGATGATGTTGTTCTGAGTTGAAAACCGATGACGGATTAACACCAGATCTGAATCCCACGATGATTAGTTAAAGCTGCGTTTCTATCAGATCGTCCATCGAATCGATAAAGCATATCCGCTTCGCTACGCAAAGACCTTCCCTTCTCTCCCGTGTCTGCGTCTCACCGAGGGGAAAAACCGAACCCCACACACGACGTGGCTCCGTCTCACAAGCAATCCGAGTTCAGTTACTCCACCGCGGTGACATCCGACCATTCGGATAAAGACGCGCACTCGTGTCGTCCCTCACCTGGAGGTCAGACGCACCTGCTTTATAGACACCGAAACAAGACAAGAGGCGCTGGAACCTGGCGTGTGATTGATAAAACACTCGGGTGTCATGCTCCTACAGGAAAATAATCAACAGTTACTGGAACCACACCAGAGTTGATCGTTTTCCTCTAAGAGCATATGTCCGAAAGTGTTTTATGGTGTTATTATAACGAGCGTGTTAATATAAACCTGCGATTTGCAGCTGCGCTGAGAATTAATCAACACCTCCAGACGAGTTAGAATCCATAATTCAACAGCACCATAATATTCAGTCCGAAATGAACAGCATCATACGAGCCATTCTACGCTATTAACTCTATATTAACCGTATATACGGTAATTAACCTACTTGGCTTTAACGGCGCTGTTTGTAATTTTCAGGCAACATATTGTCAAACGTTTTGCCACCCGAATCTACCTCCACTGTTTAAACACCATACGCTGTGTAGTTTGCTTTTTATTTATTTATTTATTCATTTTAAAAATGAGAAGCATTAGAGTGGAGCAGCTCTGTTTTTATTTGGGGGCGGAGCTAATTTCCGGGCTGGAAAAAGATTTACACAACCCGGAGCGAAGGAACTAGAATATTATGAATCATGGGGGGGGGGGGGGGGGGTTTGTTGTTCTTCTTCTGTCATTTCTTTGAACTGTATGGTTTAAACATGTTTAATTAATATTACAAATCTAAGCTTTAAAAACAAGCCGGTATCATAAACCGTAGCAAGCCCAGATTGAAGATGTTTTCACAGGCCAAGGTTTTTACGCTATTCTCTCGTGTGGGGGGGTTCGGCTCATCAGGGCCGCGTTGTTTACCCGGACTTTCTGTGAACATCAAGGACACGCGGGATCCTGCTCTCACAGAGGGACCTGCACAAGGACTCGTGCACCCCGTGGTGGACTCGCTTCAGAGATATTGGCCTTCTGACAGCGTTCTTCTCTCTGAGACGGCTCATGTTTTATTGCACGCGAGTCGGAGAGGAGGTTTACGAGCGGCGCCGCTCATCCTTCTACGCCCGGTTTCATGCGGACCCGCTGGATCTCCTGCTCGTCTCGGGCCGCTCCCGGCGGACCCCGTGTCCTGATTGTCGGAGAAACCTGACGAGCTCCAAATTCTAATCCGGGCGGATCCTGTTCTGGAAGCTCGGGAGATTTCCAGTCATTTCCATCTCCACTCCCGGCCCATCATCAGTGTCATATTTCATTCGGATCGCTTTCATTCCTGCTCTGTCAGAGAGGAGACAGCCGGACTGCCGAGTACATAAACAGCTATATATTTTACCCGGTGCATATATATATATATATATATATATATATATGTGTGTGTGTGTGTGTGTGTGTGTGTGTATTTACCACTCTCCATGACTCCATCATGGTGCCGTCACTTTCTTTCTGCGTCTCACTCCAATGACCTCGCTGTCTTTTTACTCTTTTTCCATCTCTTCGTTTCGCAAACACACACACACACACACACACACACACACACACGGCCTGAGCCTCCTGACGAACCGAGGGGAGTATGCGCTTTCCGAGACCTGAGCGATATTTCTCAATGTCAAAACATGTTCAGAGTGTTGTTCCCATCCAGCACTGAGGCTGCATTGTTTCATATCTTCACAACGGTTATGTTTTATCACTTTCAACACCAGCTTTCACGTCAGCCTTCTTTATTTATTCACAAAGTAGAAATTCTTGCTGGTGGCGTCCTCAAAGCTGTGCTACATTTTCGCCCTTTAATGTGCAAATCAGCTCGCGAGTCATACACACACACACACACACACACACACATGCCCTGCCCACTTAGAAAGCACACTCATTCCATCTCTCTCCAGCCCTCTCTGCGAACCCTCTTCAATCCCGCCTCAATCCTTTAGCGCTTCTTGCAGAGTGGCCTCGGCCCCTGTTGACCCGCCTTCTCTGAACGGTTGTTCATTTAGCCACGCTCGGAGATGGCTTTCTGCTGCGACTCTCCCGCGTCGCCAGCCTCCCGAACGAGCTCATCAGACAGAGAGAGACCGAACGAAGCAGGCTGCGCTGACTCACCAGGCACGGTTCAAGACCCCGAAGTCACGCCGCTTATTAAAGCCCCGGCGAGGAGGCTTTTCCTGATGACCCTTACCCCACAAATTAACCCACACTCGTGCTTACGCGGTACGAACGGGACGAGGGTTATATCGTGAGGTTGAGGTGTGTGTGTGTGTGTGTATAGAGAGTGCTGAGAGGTTGCACGCTAATCATTCACTCGCTGATTTAAAAAGACTGAAAGTCAGCAGACTTCCGAGCTCGGTGCTGCGTACGTGGACACGCCGTGGCGGCTGAGCAGATTGACGAGAAGAGGACGGTGATGGACGTGCAGCGCCACGGTGTCTCTTTTGTACATACTGTACATATGTATATTTATACGGTATATGCATATGCAACATACTGATGTAACACCGTTGCATTGTTTTCAGCAGTCCAACTTTCCAGTCCAACTTTCCAACTTCCTAAGTGCGAAGGAAGTCATCCACGCTTTCACAGTTTCTACTAACGAGGTGCTGGTGAGGGTTCAGGGAACAAGCAGACCTTTTTGAGGAACCAGCCCGCCCTTCCGCCAGCGTAAGAGCCCGGACGTCGCGTGCACGGACGCGGGAGTCACATGACGCGCTTTGCTAAAAGCTGTAAAGCGGTTTTATCTTCCTCGAGCCGTTGTCATGGCAACGGAATGACTCCTGACCTCGCCGGTTCGTAGCGTTTTGGCGCCCTAAGGCGAACACAGAGCGTGGAAACGGTTCCGGATTAGACACGGACACGTCGTCGGTAGGAACGGACTTCACTTCACTTCACTTCACTTCAGCCGGCGCTTGTCGGGCGCTCTCAAACGGGACGCAGGAGTGACTTTGAAATCGTACTAACGACCCTGCTTATCCCGAGATGGGCGTCTTCACTGCGAAGGCACGTCAGCACGCATAAGCAGAGCTTGACAGGAGGATGAAGGGAAGAAAGAGCGCGTTACAGTGCTTATATGTCTGTGGAGAAATCTCACAGCTGGACGTGCTGTGTGACAAAGCAGCCCGGAATTTCTCAGGAACCACCGTCTAGTGCGGGAGGTGGGGGGGGATAAAAATCCAAATTGTCAGGACCCAAGACAATTTTGTCTGATCAAAAGTGAAAGTCTGCACGCCCGAATCCTCTAGTGCTCTGTCTGGGTTTTGGAACGTCAGCGTTCCTCTCTACTTCAATTGCGGGACCAACCGTGCGCGTCTGTTAGCTCACGTGTACAGAAGAGCACAGGTAACAGCATTCGGTGGCGAAGCAGGCCGCATTAGCGCGATGTAACTACAATAACCCTAATCATTCTGCTAGTTATTAAAGCAGAGAGGTCCAGTTAGAAACATTTCCTCCCAACAAACCTGATTTCTCTAAAATACGGTACGATTTTGAACCCTAGTGGGTAGATCTACATGCGGTTGTTGTTTGCTTATTGAATAAGTGAATGTAGCATTTCGACATTATTTATTGTGCATTTCAAGAACATAAAAAAACCCCGAACGAGTATCGTAAACATAAATAATCGCGTATGAGCAAACTCTTCTGAACGCAACAAGTCAACTTAAAAGTGGCATTGATAAACGGCCAAAATCCACACTACCTTCTGGGTTCCCGGTTCGTGTGTCTGAAATCCAGCTCATTTAGACATAAATTGTCGCACGTTCTGCATGACACCAATTAGATGAAGTTCACCGGTTATATCCGAGCACATTTTAATATATTATTAGGGCGGCTGTGGCTATGGTTGTAGAGAAGGTTGTACACTAATCGTAGGGTTGGAGGTTCGAATCCCCGCCCACGTGACCCCGCATGCCAGAGTGTCCTTGGGCAAGACACTGAACCCCGAGTTGCTCCCGATGGCAAGTTAGCGCCTTGCATGGCAGCCCTGCTTCCATTGGTGTGTGAGTGTGAATGGGTGGATGAGACACAGTGTAAAGCGCTTTGGATAAAAGCGCTATATAAGTGCGGCATTCACCATTTATTATCCCAGTAAACCCAGCGATCGCTTAAACACGGGCTGGCCGCGTCACGCGCCGTGCGTTCCAGTAGACGCGGAGCTATCCCGCTCACCCTGTTGCCATGCCGTTATCAGCAAGAGCAAACTTTGGGCTTATGGCAGTCGGCCGAACGCCGGTGTTTGCAAAAGATAAGCGAAAAAGGGCCTCGGGACCGGAGACGTCTGAGTAGACGACTTCACTACACAGAGCGGGTGATAGAGAGAGAGTAGAGAAGAGACAGTCCTCTGGCCAGAGATGCACTGTTTGGAATGTGGAATTGTTCCCATTCAACAAACACACACTCTGCCAGGCCTCGACGTGCCACTGCTCCCTCGTGCTCTGTAGTGTTTTAACTCGGTTATCAGAAGAAAAACGGCTCCGACACGGCCGGCAGGTCGCTCCGTCCCGTCGACTGCTCGTGCGTGCGTGCGTGCGTGTGTGTGTATGCAGGGCCGAAACAAATTCAATTGGAAATGTAATTTTGTTTGCGAGGCAACTGATTAGCGGAGCAGTGTTTCACTGGGGACGCTTTACAGCGCAGTAATGGAATGACATGAATAAATTGTCAACTGACACAAAGATTAAGTACAGCACAGAGCTGTAAACACGGGTGTCCGGTTTCCGCTCGGCACGCGGTCGGCTGTCACCTGTAGCCTTTGCTGTGGATCACGTGAAGCAGAGCCGCACGCTTCCCGGGCCGTTACCTCGCGCGCCGTACGTTTCCGTCCGGCGGTTTGTAAAATGTCGTGCGGATTTTTATGTAAAGTCAGGCGAATGCAAATGCCGGTTTCCATCAGCTACAGTTCTGTGGATGTTTTATCTATTTATCTATTTATTTATTTATTTATTCTGAAGGGCGAGCAACAAGACGGCGTCAGCGAAAGAGCACCACCCCGAACAACGTAGGATATCAAGCCGCCGCTTTCCAAACACGCATCTAAAAATCCCGAATGTTAAAATGCAATCTGGAAAAGTCTTGAAACAAGGCAAGACCGGCACAGACGCTTCTGTAGTCGCGGATAAACGGCTCGGCGTCATGCTGTCGTGCGAAAAACAATCGTGACGAGGCGGAGTTACAGTTACCGCTCCAGAGCACAACAAGATTGCTTTACTCCTCTTACAACACGGCAATTTGCATACGACTCGCACGCGTCTTCTGCTTATTAAAGAACGAAAGTAAAGATACAGCGTTCTGACACCGGAGACTCCTTCCGTAAATTATAAATAAACATCCCCTTACAGAAAACATTACCGAGTCTGAGTTTCTGTGTGTTGTGTCTGTAGGTCACAACACACAGAATCATACTTCCTTACCCAAACTTTTTGATGCGTGCCTCTCTGTAAATCCGACAGGTCGTGGAGATTTTGTGTGTGTGTGTGTGTGTGTGTGTGTGTGAGAGAGAGAGAGAGAGAGAGAGAGAGAGAGTTGTTGTCTCATGCCTTTGTTTGTCTGGTCATTCTGCAGCTGTGTCGGACCGTGCTGAGGTGTGTGTGTGTGTGTGTGTGCACACACCTGGCGTCTCCTCTACCAGTAATCAGTACCGATTACAGTCTGCAATTAGTCTCTGAGCAGCTCGTCTCGCTGTGCCAAGACCAGAGCTCTTATCCCCTTTAAAATCAGCCCTCACTTGGCTGGGACAGCAGCTGCCAACCGCAGGCGATCCCAGACACGTCCTTCGTCTGCACACACACACACACACACACACACACACACACACACACACACAAGACGACAGAGAGGAACGTCATGCAACATGGAGGCTCCCAAGAGCACCATGTCATTTTAGTCCCTGTCCACAACGATTTTGCCCTCCATGCATATGTGTGTGTGTGTGTGTGTGTGTGTGCACGTGTGTGACTGTGTAAATCTAGCACGGCTTATAGATGTTTAATCTGTCCAGATCAAATAAAAGTAGCCGGCGATGATAAAAACTCCCCAGCTGCACAGCATTGGCCCTCAGCCGGAGACCAAGCTTCAGCGTTGCTAGGTAACTGTGTCGGAGGAGGATTGTGGGATCGTATGGCACAGAGACAGGGCCGTATAAACATCTCGCACAGATTAGGCTTGCTTTAAGTGAGAAGTACATCTCAGATGTTGATCTGCGCCTGGCTTCTTTCTCAAAGAGAAAGAGAGAGAGAGAGAGTGTGTGTGTGTGTGTGTGTGTGTGTGTGTGTGTGTGTGTGTGTGTGCGTGGTGTCCAGATAATGTGGTGTCCTGATATTGAGGACAGCTTGTCCTCTCTTGGTGCACATCATGGCTCTGTAGACTGTTTGAATCAATGCGTCAATAACGAATCAATATAGTCATTTCGATTCAGAGTCGATTCAGAGATTCGAATCGCTTTCGCACTTAGAAGTGCACCGAGACTTTTGGAAGAAAATGTAAATAAACAAACAAACAAACAAACAAACAAACAAACACAAAAAGTCGATTTTCCACCCGGAGAACGGCTTGCATTTCTTCACCTCACTTTTCTCTCAGTCGTCTACATAAATGACTCGACGAATCACATCTCCGGATCTAAGGATCGCATTCACATGTACAGTTTGAGCAGAACCCTGGTGTGTGGTTCTTTCAGCAGGAGAGAACACAGCAAGCGAACGCTCAGGCGTGGATCAAAAACGGCAAGTCTCGGTGTGCTTCTAAGACAGAAAGCGAATCGAATCTCTGAATCGATTCTGAATCGAATCGACTTTTGATTCTTTATCGACACATTGATTCAAACGTGCCTCGTGTCTTTCTGGCTGTGCCATCTTTCTATCTTTGGTCAACTGTGCAAAAGATTTGGACGAATAAGAAGAGAAAATAAACAGTCGTGTATATTCTTAAACATTTATAACACTGTTATGAAGCATTACGTATGCCTTCTACAACAGCACTTATTTATGAACTTTATATTCAGCAGAATGAAGCTTTTTTTTTTATGACTTTCTACAACGTCACTTAGTCAGCAGGATGAACGCTCACGTTGATGTTCTTAAACACTCTCATCTCGGCGATCATTTGCAGGAGCGAACCTGTGACACTGATGGCGTAACCAGGGTTAGCGTTTTATTTTGCAGCAAAGCGCGAAAATTAGAGCCGTCATTTCCACCACGACGCTCGGTATGTTCGGGAAACCCGGCGTGCTCGCGTTCCCGCTTATTAGCCGAGTTCAGTGGCATTTCCACCCGGGATACATGGACCTCCGCCGTGCGCGACACGGCATTTGCATGCAATTTGCACGTGAAAAACTGTTGACACACGTATTTACAGTTTAATCGTGTTCACCTTTGCGTGCACGCTCGTCAGTTTCGGAATATCTCATTTGCGACCATTTAACCTTATCTGCTAATCAAAAGCAATGAATAGCATTTTAATTACGCCGTCCGATTGTGTGTGTGTGTGCGTGTGTGTGTGTGTGTGTGTGAGATTGGATCTGTGTAATGTAATGGTGTGATGCAGGAAGTATTAAGGTCCTTATTAACCAGAATTGTTTTTAATTCACACACACTTTCTCTCATTCTTATGAAAATAAAGACCTCTCAATCAAGCCAGCTTTAATCTATTATGGATACAGAACTATATGTGTGTGTGTGTGTGTGTGTGTGTGGATGAATGACTTGAAATGTCTCGCGTTCACCAATGATATTTCATTCTATCGGGGCTGGGGAAAGGAAATGAGGTCGCTCGGCTTTGTGCGCGGTTTAAAAGCACGGCGATGGCCAGACCTTGAGATTTGTTTAGTTACATCAGCCGGATTATAGGACAGCTGGCTGATGAACGAGCTTTTACCTCGCCAATTCCAAGCCCCGAGACGTTTTCGGCCTCTTAAAGTGATTATTATGGGAAGATGGGGGTCGTGTGTGTGTGTGTGTGTGTGTGTGTGTAAAAGTGTGTACGTGTGATTAGCAGAGGACACAGAAAAAGGCTCGGCGTGTGCTCAGTGGTAGATACGGCGGGACAGGAGGCGGCATTATCAGTGGTGCGTGAACGAGCGCTACTGATCCAGCAGCACTGATTAAAGATTAAGACTCCAGTCGGCGAGCTCATCTAGCCGGATTTCATCCCCACGCGCGCACACACACACACACACACACACACGCACGCACGCACGCACGCACGCCGAGCGCCGAATCAGCTCCACACACACGTCACGCTTCGTGAGCACAGGAACCTACAATCGCTTTTCTCCCATACCACTCTCTCTCTCTCTCTCTCTCTCTCTCTCTCTCTCTCTCTCTCTCGCTCGCTTTCACTTCTCTCTGACCCTCCCTACATCATGTCTTCCTGCTCCACGTGATCGCATCAGTCTCCACTGTGGGAGGCTTATCACTGAGCCAGCGCGTTCATGGCCACGCTTTGGATCAGTAAGACTGCTCTAAGACCTAAGGCTGGGACTCTGGTGCCTTTACTTCTAACCATTAAAGTGCACCTATTACGCTTTTTCAAATATGCCCTCTCATGTAGTGTGATATATACATTGCTGTTTGTGAATGTAAAAAGCCGGCAAAGTTTTAAAAAAAATCAAAGCGAACGACAAACAGAGTCATCGACTCCCAAAAGAAGGAACCGACTCTAAACAGCTGAAACGAGTCGTTAGTGATTCCAGACTCACTTCCTGTACTCACCTACGTAGGTTCGTAACAATAAGCCCCGCCTCTCGTCGTCATCGTCTGCTCACTGACAGACGGAGCTGAAACTCGTTACAGAAGTGGGCGTTTCCTTTCTGAAACACACTGGCAGCGGTAGACCAATCGCAACAGACTGGGACGTCCGACCAATCAGCGCAGCGTATGCTCTCTGAAAGGAGGAGTTTCGAACGAATCATTCAGAACGGATCATTTTACCGAGTCGTTTTTCGACAAAAGGTGATGCTGCAGTTTAAATTCTGAGCATTCTGAGCTTCGTAATCGTAAATCTCCTGCGTTTGGCATCCATGTTGGATTTTCTCGCTCGAGCTGTAACCCGATGATTCGGTCAGGTGACGTCACTCGCCGCCTTTCCGGAAACATTGCCAAAAAATGTTTCATTTGGATGCTGGAATAATATTTTTAATTAAACTCCTCCAACATTTTGACTATATAATGCTCATCACATATACGTAGCGTATAAAGCATACAATGAGTCTACTACGCTATATACGTATCATTTTTTTAAAATGCCGTTCGAGATTTGACCACAAACTTTTCTCCACTGCTACTCAGAAGCGATATCACGGCCTTCGGGACAGGTTTATTTATTTATTTAATTCTTTACAATTAGAAGAACCTTTTGTGTGTCTGCATTTATTTCGAACCCTACTGGACATCACGGGTACATCAACGGGGAGATTTGTTCCGGAGGACGTTCCGGTGAAAGCCCGAGCTCTTTTCTAACTACCAAACAAACCTGCTGAGGGGAGGGGGGGGGAAGGGGGGGGGGCGCGATCTGTGTATGCTCATGGCATGCATAAAAATCAGCTCGCTAAGTGATATTTTATTTAGTGTCACGCCAAAGAAAATCAATTAGCAAATTTCTGGTAGTAGTTTGCTCATCGATTAAGTGCTTACATAACGAGTACTCATTCAGCTGACTGCTTGTCTCCGTCACTAATTTAGCTACACTACGTTTCTCAGACTGTAGAAGAAACGCGGAGGTCCTCTGCGCTCTCTCTCTCTCTCTCTCTCTCTCTCTCGCTCTCTCTCTCGTTCTCCGTGACGATACGGCCTTCCTGAACCGCCGATCTTACGCAGTGCAGCAGAGACGCCGTCGCACCTGCGTGCAGCACTATTAACTGTGTCGTTATGCGACGCTGCGCTGTTTATTAACGAAACGCGTCCCACACCGACTCAGTTTGTGCTCATTTAAATGGCCTGTCAGAGGAAAGCAGCTGTCCCGCGCTCACCTGCTATAGCAAAGATAGAAAGGAGAGTCCTTGAGAGAAGAAAGGCGTGAGTTTTATAAACGTTCATTCAGAAATCCGTCTCGGCTCCCATTCACAGGCTGATGAATCGAGCGAGTTAGGAGCAGTGTCTTAATTTTCATTAAGTGCCCTTTCCCCCTCGGGGGTGCGTAACTATGGATTCGGCTCCTAACCGGGTTTCCCTCGCCGCTGATCCACAGCCAAATTTAATTCTGTATCTCCCGGGTGCTCTCCCCAGGCCCTGAACCGTGCGTCCTCGGAACACCATCCCACCTTTGCGTCTGTGAGTGTATCTGAGCTTCTTAAAACACACACGCACACGGACGCACACACTTCGGCGTCTTTCCTGTAGACCGGTTTGGCTGCGTCTCTGCGACCTGGGATTATATTAGTTTCCGTTCTCGTGCACGGCTGACTAGGTGTATTACCCGAGCGCTAGCAGAGCCGCGGCGTTCACGGAAAGCAGGCAGGCCTCTAGTGAGAGAGAGAGAGAGAAAAGATAATGATAAAGCTGTTGGGTTTCACATCACACTTTGCTCACTGACCTTCAGCGAAATGTTAGAGCTTAGCCTGGTCCGGCTGCCTGCTCGAGCCTGTCTCAGTCTCCGAATCAGAGAGCTCGTTTACAACAAAGATAAAAACCCACAGGGTCGGATTTCTTAGAGGACAGAAATGTCCGAAAGTGTGTGTGTGTGTGCGCGCGCGCGCGCGCGTGTGTGTGTGTGGTAGAGAGCTTTCACACTCACAACCCAATCCCAACCCAGCACTCACAATCGTTTCTATAGTAACAGCTCACCCAGAGGGACGTGTATGACGGCGCGTTACATGTTATTGAACATGTATGGAAGGAGTCTCCAGTGTTAATAAATCCTCATAAATCTGCGAATGGTGCATGAGAATCGCCGCGGAATAAGAGGAACGCTTCAGGACGCGATGTTATCGGAGAACGATACGGTAACTCTGATTCATCACACCATCCCGTCGTTGATTATTATTGTCCTTCACACCAGCGCCGTCCCTCTCGTCCACGTCATACGTACCGAAGCCGAGCTCACAAAGTCTCCATCCTCCCTTATGTCCACACCGCCTCTGGCTTTACACGGCGTGTTCACGCTCGACACGTATCACGTGCCTGGAGCAGACAAGGACGCCGGGTAAAGGCCGTGCAGAGGTCAGGTGTTTTTTTGTTGTTTTTTTATAGCGAGTGTGACCTCACCTCGCAGCTCGGCTCTCAGCCTCGGGGATGCGATTATCCGCCGGAAACATTTCACATCCGACGGAATACGTTCAACGTTTCGCACGAAACGCGAAAGCCATTACGGCATTCCTCCGAAGGTTTTTCTTCAATTTGTACCACTTTATGCCACGTACCCTCGATAAATGATGGCAGAACGAGGGGAAAAAATGGGGGTAATAACTCAAACCTCGGCGCAAAAATAATACTCTTAATACGATGTCAAAGACCAGCGGGAATGAGGACAAATGGCGGAGCTCCCCTGGGGTTCACTGGCGGAAGAATTAACGAAGCCTGTCACCCCGACCCAGCCGCCAGCGTCGCTATGGAAACGGACGCCCGGGCACCTCTGGGTAACCGTGGTGACACAGTTGCCGCGGCAGCCAGCCTGCACCTCTACTCCTAGGCAACAGAGCCGGGAAGAGCGAGCGCGCGTGCGTGCGCGTAAGAACCTGCATCTCAAACAGCACGAACGAGCTGTAATGGAGCTTAATCACGTCTAAAAGGAAAATACAGACTTTATCACGTCTTTGTCTCGTCAGTAACGGACCCTCAGTTCTAAGGCGCGACTCTCGGTATAATCTGCTTTACTGTATCTGTGTGGTTTCCCGATCTCGTCGTCTTAATCCCCGACAGCTTTGCGCAGGTTAGAGAGGTTAGCACGCGAAGATTACGCGAGCTTATTAAAACGCTCAGAGACCTGGCCAGATATTCACCGTCCACATGGTGAGGGCTAAAGTTCTTCATGTCCTGAAGATTAGAAACGCTAACCCGCCGGGAAGGAAATGAACTCCGTAGCTCATTAGTCGCTCGTTTCTGGTCCACATTTATCCCACTCGACTCTGGTCTTCACTCGCCCAAACGTCAATACCACAAACATAAACGTGACGTTTTTCATTAGTAGAAATGAGCACTGAGTGTTAGCTGGTATGGCCTTCCTTTAAGGAAGGAATAACACACCCGGGGGAGTGCTGTTATAGGAGATTAATCAACGACGGGATGGTGTGATGAAGCAGAGTATAACCTATTACCTATAAAAGCACGCCCCAAAGTGTTCTATTCTTCTTATACCACAGCAATTACTAATGCACCGATTATTAATGAAAAATAACACATCATACTTTTTTTTTTATCCATTTATAGTTTCATTTAATGTTGTGAAACACTTGTGAAACAAGTTAGTTCCCGTTCTCTGTTACATCGAGGCAGATATAAACACTTGCTAGTCTCAGATTTCATAGCGTGAGCGTCATGTCATGTTCCTACGTATGATTACGCAACATTACGGTAAGAATAAGCACCAGAGTGTCTTTTTTTCCCCGTCTATTTCACGCCCTGCTGCTACTATTAATGGATAAAAATCCAGATGGGTTTCCGTTTATGTCAGCTCAATCGCACTGGCTTGCTTTCAAGGAAGGCTTGGTCTGGGATCCTGGCTAAAATATGGCTTTGGAGAGTTCACGTGTAGGAACGTTTCACATTTAATCCGCTCATGGTCGCTCTGATCGTTAACCTAGACTAGGTTTGAAAAACGAATATAAATGTTCTACGTCTTTTTGCGAAGACGAGCGTGAACGTTCTGGGGGAGTTATCCGAGCGCCGGAGCCGTCGTGGCGTCTGGGTCTGGGGAATCGAGGGCCCGGGGAGCGCGGAGAAGCGGGGCGAGATAAAAGGGAAGCCCTCGCGCTGCCGAGCCCTCGTCCCCAGCTGTGTTCGCTTTAAACCACTGTCCCTTCTCACCTCATTCAGATCGAGAGAAATGAGACGCCGCTCGAAAAAACACGTAGCGCTCGGGGCGCGCGGGTCGGAGAGAGTCGGATAGATAACTCATCGTATTACACTCACGGATCCACTCGGAATTACAATTCCCAACAATCCACTCCTACGTCTCGTGACTGGTACTTATCAGAGAGAGAGAGAGAGAGAGAGACAGAGCGAGACGGACTGACAGACAGAGAGACACAGAGAGAGATAAAGACAGAGAGTTACAGAGAGACAGAAAGAAAGACAAGGAGAGAGACAGCAAGGGAGAGATGAGACGGAGACAGACAGAGTGAGGGAATGAGAGCGAGAGACATACAGACTGATAGAGAGACACAAAGGGAGAGAAAGCCACAGAGAGACAGACAGAGAGAGACAGCAAGCAAAGAGTGACGCAGAGCGAGGAACAGAGCAAGACAAACTGACAGACAGAGAGAGAGAGAAAGGGAGACAGGGAGAGAGACCCGGAGGGAGAGCGAGACAGACAGACAGAGACAATTCGTTAATTTATTTACTTGCTTTGGCAATAAAGCACTGCTGAATTGAAAAGAGAGCGATACTGTCAAGAGACTTAAAGAGTGGCAGATAGACAGGCTGAGAGAGATGAACAGAGAGATAAAGACAGAGAGAGAGTTACAGAGAGACAGAAAGATAGACAAAGAGAGAGAGACAGCAAGGAAGAGACAGAGAGAGAAACAAAAAGAGAGAGAGACAGACAGAAAGAAAGACAAAGTATGAGACAGAGACAGACCGAGTGAGGGAATGAGAGAGAGAGAGAGAGACCGAGTGACACAAAGGGAGAGAAAGACCGAGAGATAGACAGAGACAGACAGAGAGAGAGTTGCAGAGAGACAGAGAGAGGAACAGAGCAAGACAAACTGACAGACAGACAGAGAGAGACAGGGAGAGAGACACGGAGGGAGAGCGAGACAGACAGACAGACAATTCGTTAATTTATGTACTTGCTTTGGCAATAAAGCACTGCTGAATTGAAAAGAGAGCGATACTGTCAAGAGACTTAAAGAGTGGCAGACAGACAGGCTGAGAGAGATGAACAGAGAGAGAGAGAGAGAGAGAGAGAGAGAGAGAGAGGGAGGGAGGGAGGACATACGTGTTGCATGTTGTCATGTTGCTGTATTTCGAGACACTGAGTGGATACGGAGGGATTACTGCTGGATGTGGGCAGGTTTTCTGGCGTGATTAAATACACTTTAGCAGATTAATCAAAAGACAGATCGTAAATCATCTCTGCACACACCAACCTCCTGCAACCCAACCTACAGCTGTGGAAACTCTTACTCACCAGCGTTTTGGATCTGAGCGCGAGAGAGCGAGCGAGAGCGAGAGAAGAAACAGAAACAGACGTAGTGACTTCCTCTCATTTGTGAGCACTGATCACAGTTATTTAATCATTCTGATGCGATTTGCTCTCGCTCTTCTGTCCGCTCCGAGTCCGACGTGCTCGGGGCTTTTAAACCAGGACAACGTCGGCGGTATGATCCTGACGTGTAGACGCAGAGGGAAGCTCACTAACGCCCGCCTTCACTTAATTCTTAATGTTTATACCACAGCGCTGAGCGATTCTGGATTGTGATTGGCCAGAACGTGTTCATTAAGATATACATCGTTGACACCTTTTTTATTTATTTATTTATTTATTTATTTATTTATTTTTTGCGTTTCCCATATGCTGAAGGAGTCTCCAGTGTCAGCGGTTTGTAGCAGTCAGTTTCTCGGCAGCAGGTAGCGTTGGTGTCCAGGGTTCGCTCTTGAACTCGGGTTACCATCTGACCAGAAGAAACCGGTTCCTGAAGATGAATGAATTAATAAACAATAGAAACGCTTCCTCCTTATCGATGAGATGTTTTTGCGACACCGCTGCCAGCGAGCTTTAAGTAGAGATGCTACTGATCTGATACCCGGGGTAGATCGGATATCATCTTATATACCCTGGGTATATATTCATTTTAATTCCGTTGTCGTTTGAACGAGCTAGAGCCCTCGAAAGACTCATTCTTAGTGCTGCGTTCTCTTGACGTCCACGGAGCACTGACATCGACGGATTTCATTAGCCGAACAATTACATATGTACATAACCTTTGACCTCTGCGTCCTCTCCTGACGTCTGATCGAATGCAGTTTTCAATTAGGAGCCGAGGCCACGCCTGGGCCTTTTGATAGCTATCTTTTTTTTTTTTTTTTCCCAGACAGGAAGCAGAAGGAAGTGTAGTTAGTATCGCAGAACAAAAGCTAGTGACACGAGCAGAGAAAGAGCCTCCGGGTTTCAGCACGAGCCCACAAAGAGTCCCGAGTCCTGCGTCTTTCCTGCGTTTGTCTTTCTCTGACATCACGGCTGCTAGTTGCAGCGGTGCACAGAACACCGCCGGTCTCCCGAAACGGACGAGAAGCCGGCACTCGTGACATGAGTTACTGAGGCGTGTGACATGTGACACCTGTTGAAGGAGGGTTCCGAACAGGTTACACCCTCAGCCTCGGCTCTCGCAGGTAAACACCAGGCGGATGAGTCGAGGCTTGCTGGAGAGCGTGAAAAACAAGAAGCCGTTCCTCTGCTTTTAAACGGCGTCCTGATAGAGCAGAGGGAAGGATCGAGCCTCATGAGAGCCTCCGCAGAGCAGGTACAGAGCTTCGTCCTTCTCCGTGAGTCTCTCTCTCTCTCTCTCTCTCTCTCCGTTAACGTCTTTCGGACTGTAAGGAGATCTCAGCGCAGCGTTGAAGTTTGCGTCACTCTGCATTCCTCTGTGTGTTTATTCAGCCACGGCTACATCTTCAGCCCGCTTTCCTCTGGCCAAGTTTACTTGCTAGAGACAGAGAGAAAAAAAAAAAAAACCCCCCACTGGAAAACATTCTTAACTTCACTCTGAACAAAGGAAAAAAAAAGTACAAAATGCCACCGAGACACTTTGTGCTGATTCTAAACTGACCCAGATGATTCATTCGCTCCAGCTTATACGACAGTGGTGCTGAATCCTCCCTTCTGATTGGTCGGGAGGTGTCGATTCATTTTCTCTGAAAGTAATGCGGTCGTTCTAATACATCATCGTTTCTATAGTAACAGCTCACTCACAGCGGACGCTTCTCGTTAACGGATTAAAAAAAAAAACGTGTATGAACATTGTTTTGGTGACGTTTACTTGAAGTAAGGAGAAGTATAATCGACATTTAAGGAAGGAGTCTCCAGTGTCAGAGGCGTCCGAGACGTCGTTATGCTTTTTTTTTTTTTTTTTTTGCGGTTTCTGCTAACATGACAAGCTTGCATTTTATTTGTTTTTTGTTTTTGTTTGGATGTAGATAGGAGAGGAACGAAAACACGTCAGGGTGTTGATTATTTTCCCGTACCGGCACAACACCGTGTGTCTTATTCCTCGTGTTAAATCTCTGAGCCGGGATACGAGAGAAAATCCGAAACGGAGACGCGATGTTGCACTCTGTACACGGACGGAGCATTTTTCAGGCAGAAAGAGGGCAAATCGATGGATTCAGTAAATGTCACCGCGAGGAAAGGGCTCGGCCCGTGAACAGCACGCACTTCTGAGATGTTTCTCTAAATATCTCGCTTGTATAAGAACTCTGCAGATTCGTTTTTTGGCAGACATGGATAGCAAGCGACAAGCTTTCTTAGTTACTTTTCTTTTCTTTTTTTTTCTTTTCCGCCAGGCGTGTACTCACCGCTGAATAAAATATCGCAGACACCTAAGGCTGATTCTCTAATCGTCACGTCTGCATAATTCATACGAACGCGCTTTGATTATTAAAAAGCGTGCATAGATTATTAGATACGTGTTACACGGCGAAGCTGCGTGGCTCAGCTGTGAGAGTGGATTTAACTCCAAAAGTGTGTTAATTAATATCCTGATAATCAGCCCAACAACCCCACCCCCCCCCAATCCCGACACAGACCTCAGACTTCAGCACAAACAAATGTTTTAGGGGAGGCAGATGGTGTTTGGGCTGCTAACAGAACGTCACGCTTAATTATCCACTCTCGAATTCAGCGCGCTCCCGTGTGCTGGCCGGCCCTGGGCCTTTTCGTCGCCATCTACACGCTGTCGGTGAGCGCTCTGTATACCGAATTAACCGCGGAAGCGCGACGGCAGTAAATAACGTCGCGTGACGTCAGTGCGGTCCTTCCACAGCAGGCCGGATCGTTGTGATTCGGTTTCGAATTATCCGGACGGTTACGAGGTACCAGCGTCTCAGAACTGTATCTCGGAGGCCGCTTTCAGACTTCTCTTCGAATCTACAGCGCATGCCGGGCTAGTTACTTCGCCCATGCTGGCTACGACTGCTAGAAACGTCATTGGTTACAGTAACAGAGACTGTTTTTGTCCGTCCCCCCAAATCGACACGTCTAGCACTTTCTCCGATTATAAAAGGTAACGAAGCACCCGAACGCGTCTTCGCACTTCGTCATGTATTGGTATGAGAATGCCTTAAAGGCGCGGTCTTTATTTATAAGTCGCCAAATTTCCGCTCACAGCTTTAATAAAAGGTCCGCTTGGAGGAGGAGCTTTACTTTCTGCAGCACCAAGAGTGATGTACACACGCGATGTGATGTGAACCACGGACGTCTAACCAATCAGAACAAGGCGGCGTGTATACTCTCTCGCATGTTGCCTGTAGATAGATAGATAGATAGATAGATAGACAAAGCTCCGCCTCTTGTATATAGATCTCGTTTTCGCTTGAGTAGCAGTGTGTGTGTGTGTGTGTGTGTGTGTGTGTGTTTTGGGGGGCGTCTAGATACCTTTAAGCTCAATGCCTCAAAATCACTGACTGCAGCTTTAATCGGTGCACGCGCTCATACGCTGTGGTTTTTCGCTCGTTATGAAAAGTAGTAATTGGAATTGTTATCAGTGTTCTGACACGAGTTGGGACAATAGGACGGGCTTTGTTTATTACAAGAGAATAAACAAAAGAACAAAGTGATTAATTAGGAGATGAAACAGCACAGATTAAACGAATAAAACGACGACTAAAAGCAGCAGGGATAATCGCACTTGTGTTAATTGCGCCGTTGTGTATTCGTCGGAAATACCCACGATGCCGTAACGCGCCGAGTCGATTTTCTCAGGCGGGGTAAAGTGTTATTAGAGAGCCTCGCGCGCTGAAAGACCTTCTTGAAGCACTCGTCTTTTCAGTGCACTTGATCTTCGGCGGCGTCTGAGCGAGCGAGCGAGCCGCGGCGTTTTTTGTCACTCACTCCATCACGGCGAAGATGAAAGGAGATGTTCATAATGGCAGCAATCTGGCCACCATGCTGCTTCCTCCTTCACTGCCTCCACGCAGTCTCGGCCCTTCCTAATGACAGAGCTCGATTTCCTGTTGAGCCTCATCACCTAGATTAACACCCGTCCCAGCAAACACACACACACACACACACACACACACACACACACACAGTGTCGCAGCATCTCTAAACGCTATCGCATACAGCAAACGTGAAGTGTCATCAGCGCAGTGTTTTTCTTCTTCTTCTTCTTCAGAGAGGGAAATTTGGTCAAGAATGATGCGTGAAGTCTCTTGGAATGCAGTTGGCAGTAAATTAAGCCCAAACAGAGCCCTGTGTCTCCATAGCAACCGCACAATTAAATTACTTTCCTGTCAGTTGTAATATAATGTTCGGTGCAGAGACTCATGGGACCGCAGCTCCCCACCCTCAGGCGAAGCTACATCAGCGCTCCTCATTGGAAAGATGCAGTGCATTGATTTTTTGCATGAATGATTCCAGTGTTTACGTTTCGCGCTCCGGTCTCGTCGTAATGAAGCCGAATAAAGTTTGTTTTGCTCTCCGAATTGCCGAAGCTCTTAAGAGCGTTTCTGGGAGGAAAAAAAAAAAGAAAAAAGAAGAAGAGAGAAGCGAGAGAAACGTTTTACAGATTGTCGGCTCGGTGGCTTCAGGAGAGCGAGCGCTCATTTTCACGTCAATAGAGAATCGATGTTTGGAAATACGTCCTTTATGAAGCGATTGTCGAGTCGTAATGGGTTTTCATCTCTTTATCTGACGTCGTAAACACGCACGTCAACCAATTAATCCTATCAAAGAGAGACAGGCGAAGGGAGAAAGAGAGGCACGTGAGGCGTTTAAGATAGCCCGATCACCGTGACACCGCCACACAGGGTTTAGAAGGTTACGGACTCGTCCTGCTGCCGTATTCTTATCACGCCGCTGCCGATTCAATTGAATTCCCGTCGCCGGCGGCCCTGAGGACTCGGACGCGCGGCACAGAAATGGATCTCAGCGATAACGCTGCGATAAAACAGCCCCGCGGGGTCAGACGTGGATTCGCGAGACATCGCTTAAAGGCGGAGCCACCGCCGCTGACGAACGAGCAAACTATTAGTGTTCTTAAAGCCATACCGTAACACAGTGCTGCTTCACGTCTTTAAAAGACGTTTCTCTGGACCGATCCGGGAGCGCTCCCGTGGCGCCGTAAAACAGACTTCGTATGCAAATGACGATCGAATATGCATAAGATGCCGATCGATTATATCGGCGCTATCTCTCGTTTCTATAGTAACGGCTCGTTCAAAGCGACTCGTCGTAAACGGATGAACTAATACGTGCGTGTAAACATCGGAATGGAGGGGCGGGGTTTCCTTGAAGCGAGGACCGGTTTAATGAACGTCCATGGAAGGAGTCTCCAGTGTCAGAGACGTTTTTACGCCCTTTTTTTTCTCTCTTGATAACGTGACAAGCTGCGACTCAAAAAAAAAACAAACAAACAAGCCGTTTAAAAAAAACACACGTGTAGTCGTCGGATTTCTGTAAGGAGATGTTCGTTCAACACTCAGGGAAGGAGTCTCCAGTGTCAGAAATGACATCTTTTACACTCCTTTGACAAACTGCGTTTGTTGTTGTTGTTGTTGTTGTTTTTGTCTTTTTAACTTTAATACAGTGAACAAAGAGAGGCCGGTAATCGTTTATCGCTGGTATATATGAGAACTCGTTTCGTGGACGTTCAACGACACTAAGTGTAAACAGATAAAAAGTACGATATGTTTATACGTGACGAATGAAAAGCTGGAATCGTGGGCACCTGCAGAGAAAGAGCCTCCGGGTTTCAGCACGAGCCCACAAAGAGTCCCGAGTCCTGCGTCTTTCCTGCGTTTGTCTTTCTCTGACATCACGGCGGAAAGGTTTATTCCTTCCCACGAGCGATTCGTTCGGTAAGAGAACTGAAAGTGTGTGCAGCTATGAGAGCGAGAGCGACGCAGGTCCGGACTCGCCGACTCGGCTCCTGGTAGTTTAATGGAAAAACTCTGATGTACTTAAAAGACTCGCTCAACTTTAAATGCGAGTTTGTGTGAAGAATATCGATGTGTGCGTGTTTGCGTTGCTCTGTGATGGACCGGCGTCTCGTCCAGGGTGTATTCCCACGCCACACCCGGCGTTCCAGGGATCTAACGTGACTCCGGATCGGACGTGATCCCGAAGACGACCGAACGAACGTGCGTTTGAGCATTTTACAGCGTGTGTGTCACTTCAGTGGCATAACCGAAAGGTGTGTGTGTGTGTGTGTGTGTGTTTGAACGTAGAACCAGCCTCTGACGACATGCTAGCATTCTACACATTCCTGAACTGAGAGTGGAATGGTGAGCATGTGAGCATACGTGAGCATGTGCTTGTTTCTGAGGCCGTGTTTCGTTCTTCAGACAGGAAGTCCTCTCCGGTTCACACCGCCCCCTCGTAACGTGAGCACACCGGAATCTCAGTCATGCGCACTGACTCTATTATCAATCCATAAATCTCCTCAGCAGTGTGTGTGTGTGTGTGTGTGTGTGTGTGTGTGTGTGTGTTCACTCTGCCAGCTCTCCTCATTAAGCCCTGCCTACAGAAGAAAACGTTCTTTTAAACGCTTTGCGATTGTGTTTAAAAATGGATGTGGACCTGCTAACAAGCAAAGACGCTGAAAAGTGTTCCCAATTTACACACACACACACACACAAACGTTTGTTTCGCTTATTAAATTCTTTTGATTTTCGAAAATGTGGACACAGATGTTAGAGCAGATTTGGGTGCTTCTGATGTTGATGCTGGATGTTTTGGTTTTTTTCGAGAGCAGTAGCTTTGAGTTTCTGTTAAACGATCTTTTTAGACTCGCCGTGTAGGACGCTGGATATTTCTTATATTATATATATATATATATATATAAAACATGAAGCTACACTGATTTCCCAGCTGGTTAAGTGGATCTATTTAGTATCTAACACACAGGTGATGTTTGTAGACACGTTTGTAGACACCTGATCATCACACCCACGCGCGGTTCTTCCTCAAACCGCTGCCACAAAGTCTGAATCACATAATTGTATA
The DNA here is from genome assembly GCF_023375685.1 of Ictalurus furcatus. Taxonomy (NCBI): domain Eukaryota; kingdom Metazoa; phylum Chordata; class Actinopteri; order Siluriformes; family Ictaluridae; genus Ictalurus; species Ictalurus furcatus. Next base: position 2,833,005 of record NC_071263.1, on the reverse strand, counting down.
GAATGTCTTCGTACGCTGTAGATATACAGTTTCCCTTCCCAGGGACGAAGAAGCCCAAACCTGTTCCAGCACGACACAACGTGCACGTAGCGAGCTCCAGGAAGACGTGGTGCGTTCAGGTCGGAAGAACTGTGAGCGTCCCGCACAGAACCCTGACCCCAACTTCACCGAACACCTTCGGGACGAACTGGAACCGGAGCCTCCTCGCCATCCCAACGTCAGCGCCTGATTTCAACCTTGTAGCCGAACGAACACGGATCCAAAACGGAGCCACGCAACAAAATCTAGTGGAAAGCCTTCGCAGAAGAGTCGAGCGCGTTATAGCGGCAACGGTGGGAAATACGTCGGAATAACGACGAGATGTTCAAGAAGCACGTATGGGCGTGATGGTCAGGGGTGCACATACTTTTGGTCAAACTTAGGAAGGAGACTGTTAATGCTGTTAATGACGGATGAAAATATACGGCGCAGCGTAGACGGTGTATTTGAGTGAAATTGAGTGATATTAATGAAAGATTTTTTCTGTCTCCCCCGCAGGAGCCTTGGTCTAAATGGGTCCGGTCATGCCTCCCAGCAAGAAGCCGGAAGCTTCCGGGGTGAGCGTGGCGAGCGGCTTGAGCCAGCTGTACCAGGTGAGCTCGATCACTCGGGCGCTGTGCGAAGACGACGAACTGGAGCTGGCGCTGCCCGTGCCGGCCATCAAGCTGGAGAAGTCGGGCGCCGAGGACGAAGAGCTGACCAACCTGAACTGGCTGCACGAGAGCAAGAACCTGCTGACGAGCTTCGGCGACCCGGTGCTAAGGAGCGTGAGCCCCGTGCAGGAGCCCGACGACGACCCGCCTCCCTCCCCGGCCACCTCCGACCTCGCCTACGACGCCAAGCACAACCCCAACTGCAAGCCGCCGTACTCCTTCAGCTGCCTCATCTTCATGGCCATCGAGGACGCGCCCTCCAAGAGGCTGCCCGTCAAGGACATCTACAACTGGATCCTCGAGCACTTCCCGTATTTCGCCAACGCCCCGACCGGCTGGAAGAACTCAGTCAGGCACAACCTCTCGCTCAATAAGTGTTTTAAGAAAGTGGACAAAGACAGGAGTCAGGTAAGGGAGCGCTCACACTCACATCTCGCACCGGACACGGCACATCAATCTTTCAGGGCGGCGCGGGAGAGAGGAAAAGCCCAGTGGCCTGGCAGGCACTTTATTTAACAACCACACTGCAGGCGTCCAGCTCGCTCCTAGTGAAAATACTTCCATATCAACTATTCGCGCTTTTTATTCCCGTTTAAGAAACGTTTCCCTTTCATATCAACACCCTCCCCAATACGACATAAAACACGGTCACGTGACGCGCAGAGACGTCATTATACGACGCGGATGTTTTGCGCTTAACGCTCTGATCCACGTTCAGTAGCTACGTTGGCCACGCCCCTCTCGGCACAGGTTGGGAAATGCCCGACGGATCGTGAAGTTCACACCCACTGTTGCGAAGCTCCGCCCACGTCTGCGCAGCCGACTTCATTTCTGAGCACAAAAATAACGAGAAGAATTTGTCTTCAACCCAAACCAGTGTGAAAATATGATCAGATCAGCATGTCTCTACTCTGTGTGTGTGTATATATATATATGTGTGTGTGTGTGTGTGTGTGTGACTGTCTGTCTGTTTGCCAGTCGGAACAGTAAAGCCGATCTGCGTGACTCTCACACTGCCATCTGGTCTGCGGCTGTGGCGCAAATAATTTTTTTTTAATGTGTGTGTGTGTGTGTGTGTGTGTGTGTGTGTGTGTATACGTCGCCATAGAAACAGCTTTGCAGTTGACATGGAAAGTAAGCTGTTGCTGTAGCAACAGAGAAACTGCTGCGAGTGTGCTCGTGCATGTTCATGCATGTGAGAATGCATGCATACATCCATGTGTGTGTGTGTGTGTGTGTGTGTGTGTGTGTGTGTGTGTGTGTGGAGTGCTAATCCAGTGGTAATGGAGCAGTCATGTTAAGGCAGCTGGGTGGGCTGGAAGCCTCAGCCCCTCTCCCATCACACACACACACACACACACACACACACACACCAGCCTGGATCTGTGTCATTCAGTTAACCCTCTCACTGCCACACACACACTTCTGGCCACAATAGCGTGACATTAACTGATAGAGGAGGTATTAAACACCGTCCACTTTTTTAGGATATCTGTGGATCTTTTTTTATTTTTGATAAACTGTGGTGTTTTTTTCTTTTTTTAAATAAATTTTTTTTTAAAGGTCCGTGTGTTTTTTTTTTTTTTAGTAATGTTCTTTAGTATCTTTATTTATTTATTTTTTAGGCTCTGTGTTTTATTATGATGTGATCTTTTTATTTTTTAGGCTCTGTTTGGTTTTTTAGTTTAGTTTTTTTTCTTTTCTTTTCTTTTATTATCCGCGTTTGTTAATTCATTTGAATTTTTTAGGATCTTTTCAGGATCTGCGTTTTCTTAATTAATTAATTTATTTATTTATTTACTATTTTCTGATTTGTGAAGGTTTTTGTTGAGCGCAGCAGAAGCGAAGCGTATTTTAAAGGGGCCGCTACAATTGATTTTTTTCATTTATTTATTTCGACGCTTTTCTTTGAAGCTTTTACTGATGTATTTACTTACGTTTCTAAGAATCGCTTCTCCCGGTCCTCGTCATTCTTTTTATTTTTTGAATCTGTCGAGGATCGGCGGTGTGTTTCGTGTTTGTGTCTCGGGGCTGATGTCGGTACCCGCACGTTGACTGATTAGATATAAACCGCTTCAGACGCGCCGTTCACGATAACACGTGAACGCAGCGGAGTCATTTACATACCGCTGCGTTCCTCATTCTGTACCTCGCCCCGGAGTCGGAGTCGGAGTCAGTTCCTTTTTTTCCTCACTGCGCAAAGTTTCTGAACTTCCGGATCTGGAAAAGTGAAATAGTGCTTTCACTACCCGAGGTTCGACAGAATCGAACGGTGTTTAGGGGCGGGGCTAGCAGGATCAGGGGTGGGGCTAGCAGGACTGCTCACTGCTGATTGGTTACTGCGAATGTTTTCTGATCCTACGGAGTAACTCAACCGATACGTTTATGACGTCCTCACACCGTTTTATTTATTTATTTATTTATTTATTCGTGTATGTGTTCGTGTTCCTTAATAACAGGCTCCTACCGTTTGTATCTCGTCACGGTAAAAGTGAACGTGTGTCGGAAAAGCACGATATTTTAAAAACATTTAGGAGGTCACGTCTATTAATTTCAGCTCTGCCTTTCATTTGCATGGCCTCATTGGCCTACTTAATTAACGCGCCAGACTAAATCGGTTTTAATTCCACATCCACGGCGGATGTGTTATGTATTCATGCACCGCGCTCCATATTGAAGCAGCGAGAGGCAAATTAAAGAAGCAAAATAAAGGAGTAAATAAGTAAACATTCGACGGCGGCGCAGGTCTCCAGGGTTTGCCGAGGAACGGCGCCTAATTAGTTTCCTCAGAGATGAGACGGGATTGAGAGACGCGCCACCTTTTTCATCTTTAACAGTCTTTCATGGGCGTTTGCCACTGTTTTTCTGCCGTTCTCGTTACATCTGGATGTTGCGTTGCATAGCTGGTGTGGGTGTGGGTGTGTGTGTGTGTGTGTGTGTGATGCGCTGGCCTCTGTCGTGCGTTTCCATGGATATGTTATGAACACACAGTGTGAACTTGGCACCAGAGTTTGGAGGTATTTATGGGCGGATCAGACCCTCGCAAAGACACACTCACCTGCAGGCAACTCTGTGTGTGTGTGTGTGTGTGTGTGTGTGCGTGCTTATTCTTATGCGGCGGCCTCTGACAACCTGTCTGATTAATGTATGGTTTCCCCTGTTGTTGCGGTTGCCACGGTAACAGAGGTTGGATGAGAGCGCAGGTGGAGGCCGGGTGGTGGTGTGGATGGTAGAACGCGAGCTCGCTGCTCCACCTGCGCTGTTGACACGCTGCTTGTCAGCTACAGCGCTCTCTTCACTCCCGCTGAATTATTTAAAGAGGTGCGTGTTCGACATAATGGAGGAAAAAAGGCCTGTGCACTCCCAGACTCTCTCTCTCTCTCGCTCTCTCTCGCTCTTTCTCTCTCACTTTTCTCTCTTTTATACTTTTCTCTCTCCCTGTATACACTGTATATCTCTTTTTCTCAGTGAGTGAGAGTGACGGAACAGCGCTCCGTCCCATTCCCACCTCACCCTCACTATTCCTGGGATAGACTCCAGATCCACCTCCACCCTGTTCCAGGATACAGCGCTTACTGAAGATGAATGAATGATGAACTCTTTCTCTCCATCTCTCTCTCTCTCTGTCTGTCAGACTTTCTCTGACTCATCTCTCACTCATCCTCTCCTCTCGTTCCTTGTTTCTCACTTAATCTCTCATTACGTATGTCTCTCTCTGGTTTTCGTTCCATTGCTTTCTTTCGTTGTTTCTCTCTGTCTGTTCTCTTCATCCCCTCTCGCTGTGTCTGTCTCCCTCACGCTCTCTCGCACACATTGCCCTGTTTTGTCTTTCAACTATTCTCTCTTGCTGAGTCTCTCTCTCTCTCTCTCTCTCATTGAGTCTCTCTGTCTCTTTATTTCAGTCTCTCTCTCTTATTGTGTGTTTGTCTTGGAGAATCTCTGTCATTCCTATTCAGTCTCTCTCTTGCTATCTCTCTTTCTGAATGTGTCTCTCAGCAGCCCTCCATCTATCTACCTATCTATCTATCTATCTATCTGTCTGTCTGTCTGTCTATCCCTGTTTCTCAAACTCTTTCATCGTCCCAGTTTTCTGTTCATTCTCTCATGGGGTCTCTCTCTCTCTCTCCCTCTCTCTCTCTCTCCCTCTCTCTCTCTCTCGTCTCTTTTTCTCTTATTGAGTCTTTCTTTCTGTCTCTCTCTCTTTGAGACTGTCTCTGTCTCTCTTTGTTTCTCTCATAGAGAGTCTTTCTCTCTCTCTCACCGAGTTCTTCTCTCCCTCTGTCTCTGTCGCTTTCTCTCCATTTCTCTCTCTCTCTCTCTCTCTCTCTCTCTCTCTCTCTCTCTCATTGAGTCTCTCTTTCTCCCTCTTTATTTCAGTCTCTCTCTCTCTTTCTCTCTCTGTCTCTCTCTGTAATATAGAGCACTATGGTGATTTGGGATAAAGCCCAGATGCTCGCTAGCATGTTGCTTATCCAGCTGTTGTGATGTGCATGGACAGATGTTAAAAAAAAGTGGTTGGGGCAAAGTGAACGAACACCCCACTCCACCACCCCCCCCCCCCCCACTCGTACCCCTGTTTGGACTGCTCCACTGGGTTACTGTGGGTCACCGAGGCTGAACGTGCTGACGCTGCAGCCTGACCCGATCAATACAGCACTCTGCTTTCTCCTCCTCCGTCTCTGTGTATCAGCAGCTTCCCGCCACTTCCTGTTTCACTGCACAAGCTCAAACACAGCAGCCTAAAACCTCTCAAAAGAGTGTGTGTATGGGTGTGTGTTTCGGTATGGATGGAAGGGAGGGGTGTGTGTGTGTGTGTGTGGGTGGGTGGGTGGGTCAGCATACATTTACGTTACAAGGACACCGAGCGGGTGAGAACAGCTCTGATTTGGTCAGTATGTCGGTCACCGAGCCGGGGCTAATAAAACCTCTTTTACTTTAGGAGAGGAATAAAAAGCTCTCTTTGCTCCGGTTATGAGCGCGAACGCGAGCGCTGTCAGCTTTAAAAGAACAACCCTGCCTGGTCTTATTGAAAATTTTATGAGCTGGAAGCAGTCAGTGATTTTGTTTACTCTTTGTCGTCAGCGGTCATTAAAAAGTGCGTGACACGGACAGAATTCCACACCCGGATATTTCCATCATCCTGGACAAAAGCGGCGTGAACGAATGGGAAGCTTTTATTCCTTTTCGAAACTTTTAACACGTCACTGGAGCCTTTCACAAAACTCAAACGTGAAAACATCTCGATTATAAGCAGATTCGATCTTGTAATACTAACCTTACACCACAGCGCTGTTGAATGCTGGCTTCTGATTGGTCGGAAGCCGTTCGTTAATAATCGATCACCGGTTAACATTAATACGCCCCTTCTGATGCGTCATCGTTTCTATAGTAACGGCTCGTTCACAGGGACCTGTACGGCGGACATACCTCGTAAACCGAGCTTAAAAAAAAAACCCCGTGTGTGTATGTGTGTGTGTGTGTGTGTGTGATCTTTGATATGGTGGTCAGGAGATGTTTATTTAACGTTTTACGGAAGGAGTCTCCAGTGTGAGCGCTTTGTAACAGTCAGAGGAACGTTTTCTGATCGGAGAACGCCTTTATGACGTGTACCTCACGTTCCACGCCGTTCCGTGTCCGTACACCGTACGTGGATAAAAGTATGACGTGTTGTTCTTTAATTAATTAATTAATTAAACAGATAAATAAATAATTGTCGTTTTTTTTTGTTTTTTTTTTTTTCAAATTGCTGTGGAATGAATCTCTTATCCTCTTAATCTCTCACAACCCGAGACGTTTTAAAATCACTTAATCTCTGGTCTATTCCCGTGCGCCAGCGCCAGCCAATCAGAACGCGTTCCTGAGGGCAGCGCAGTTTAGACAGTCAGGATAGCGACGACGAGAAAATTACAGCTAATGCCGGCGAGACGGAGCGTACGACCGAGCAATTACGCCGATGACTCGGCTCATCCGAGGAGTGACACACCGGGCCGTGATGTGACGAAGAGACGTGTGTGAATATCGGTTCTGAATACACAGCTGTCAGTGTGTGTGTGTGTGTGTGTCTCAGTTGAAAGACCAGGAGTTCAGAGAGAAATCTGAAACGAAGGATTCGGAGCTGGAAATAACGACGATTTTATACACTTCAAAAAGTAAAGCCGTAGAAAGAATCGTTTTTGGTCACGGGTTAAAGCACCATGAAGTGAGGTCTGTGATTATTATTATTATTATTATTATTTCATTATAGTGGGGGGAATCACAACCAGACAAGGTTTTTGTTTCCCGCGTCATTTCCCCGCCTCGTAACGACGATAAACGGTTAAAGATCCATCAAGCAAAGGGTTCTTCTATGGTGTCTCGTTACAGAACCTTTCCGGCGCTTCATTTTTACAATACCTGCTTCAAATACGTTCGAACATTTAAATATAAAACCACAAAAAGTCTTACAACGCCGAGACCTATATGTGTTTTTATCTTATCTTAACTTATTTACTTACTTATCGTTTTTATCTATACATTTTTAGTATCAAACACACACACACACACACACACACATATATATATATATGTTTATTCTTGGGGCGGAAGTGATCAGGGTTCGCCGGCTCTGCACCTAAAGCGCCTTTGTTTTATTTTTATCTTTTGTCATGGGGATTCGGAGCGCGTTAGCTCAGCAGAACCAGCGCTGGTGTGTCATTAGGCTGGTCTTTCACAGACCTTCTACTCAGCATTATAACTTCTTCACCCACACACACACATTGAGTGTTATGCAATGACGAGGTCATTTGGGTTACCCTGTACATCCTCTGTGATATTTTGGTCTGTCAGTTTAAAAATAAAGTATATACACACACACACACACACACACACACATCCCCAAATGTATATAATTCTACCCCACGTGAACTCCCGAGTCAGGGAGACCTGCGTCTGACAGAGTCGAGTCAGAAACGCGACGGAGGAAGCGGCTCCTCGTGGCTCGGGGCCGTATGCTGAGCTCGTGGGGGAGGCCATATTGCTTGGGTATAATCGCAGCATGCGGCGAGCGTGTCAGAACAAACATGGTTCATGCACGCCAAGCGAGACCATGGAGGCTTGTGAGTGTGTGATTTAGAGGGACTGCATCTCAGCGGGACTCGATCTGGCTGCCCTGTGTTACAGGCATGCACACATGCACACACACACACACACACACACACACACACATACACACACACGCTCACTCACTCACTGACTCATACTCCGTCCCAGGCGTCCTTCCGGCACAGGCCTTGTCTCCGTTTATCATGTCATCGCTCGCTTTCGTGTCCCCGCATAGAAAGGGAATCCTCTTTAATTAGGATTACGTTCCGCAGGTAATTAAATATCAGCGTTTTTATTCCCTGCTTTTTAAAAAAAAAAAATTTCCAACTCACCATTTTACGCTCTGATTAAACGAATCCCAGGTTGTAAACGATCGACGCCCCGCCCCCGACCCACAACCCCACGACTACGACGAACCCGACTCGTCCGGATCGTCAGCCTTGACGAGATCACACCTGCGCTCCACAGTGGACTCTCGCATCATTCAGAGCTCAGAGCTCTTCACCAAAGGACACTGTGTCCAGGAGCGACCGTGTCGTCAAACATCACCACAGATAGATATGTAGACGCTGCCCATCCCGAGGGAACTAACTAACTCGCCCAGCATGCTTTCTAGATTAAATCGAATGAAAGATCGGGTGATGAGGAGGTTGTTTGTCTTGGCTGTAGCTTCGGAGGCAGAAAATCAAGAGAATTTGAGGTTACACTTCAAGCTTGATGTCACGTCAGGTACACGTGAACGTCCCAAAAGTACACGTGCTGTTATTTTTACTTACAGTGAAACCTTCGCTGCTCGACAGTCATAAATCTTCTCGTATTCGCTCACTAACACGGCTTTTCACCGGCATGTTGTCACCCATGTTGGATTTTCTTCTTTGCGCATCATCTTGCGATCTGATTGGTCAAGAGGTAATAGCTAAATAAATAAATAATCTCTTGATTGTTACTCCGTGTCGATCTTTTTTTTCTTCTTCAATTCTGGAAGCTCCTCTAGGACACCATCCATCCATCTTCTACCGCTTACTCCTTTTCAGGGTCGCGGGGAACCCGGAGTCTATCCCAGGGAGCATTGGGCACAAGGCGGGGTACACCCTAGACAGGGTGCCAGTCCATCGCATTGCAGGGCACAATCACATACACATTCATACATTACGGACACTTTAGACACGCCAATCAGCCTACCATGCATGTCTTTGGACTGGGGGAGGAAACCGGAGTACCCGGAGGAAACCCCCGCAGCACGGGGAGAACACGCAAACTCCGCCCACACAGGGCCACGGTGGGAATCAAACCCCGGACCCTGGAGGCGTGAGGCGAACATGCTAACCACTAAGCCACTAAGCCACAACGACACGTTGTCAGAAGCACGTAGAGCTTCATGTTGAAGATTTGCTGGAGGCGGTGAACGAGACGAACTCTGGAAATGTAAAAACACACGTAAGTCAGTTTGCTAGCCTAACTATGAGACGAGACGGGGACGACGGCGCCGATTTCCCCGGTTAGTCATTAGCGCTCGATGGCCCCGAGGCTTTCGAGAACTCGCCGTGGTGTCATTTCGGACCCCTTGATTTATCCCGGTTTGTACCGGGCGACTCTACGGCGCGCTTATAGATTGCTTTTCCCAGGAGGCTGTAATGAACTTAATTTAGGGAATCAGCGCTCTGTCCAATTGATCTGATGGATCGCCGGCCGCCGAGGGTGACAGAGCGGAGTGCGACAGCATCATCACGGCCTTCGTCTCCGAGGCTAATAGCCGAACGACGGCCAAATAACAAAAGAATAATTACAGAATAGTGACGCGCTACGAAAAAACCAAACTCGCGGACACGGAGAATGACAGGATTAGCCCTGATGAAGTCCGGCGTCTTCAGAGCTTCAGAACGAACGACCCTTCTGCCAAGATTATCAAACAGCCTTTATACACTCCTCCATCGCCTGTTGCCTAGGAAACCAGTGTAATCCATGTATTTCTCTCTTTCTCTCTCTTTCTCTCTATCTTTTCCAGCCTCCCCACCTCCCCACCCTCCCCACCCTCCCCTCTCTGATTGGAGACTCTATTGACTCGTGCCATTGAGCCAGCCTTCAGATCCACAAAGCAGCTGTCAGGAGATGAAAATAAATAAGAGGGAAAGTGCTCTAAAACCTATTGATTTTTCCTGATTACTGAACATTTGGAAATTTAGAGCAGCGCAGCCTCTTCTGTGGGAGGCAAAATATGAATAATCCGGCGCTTCGGATGTCGGTAATATCATACGCTCCTGGGACGGCCGTGTCCTTGCTTCGGGGTTTTTCTTTTCTTTTCTTTTCTTTTTTCTTTCTTTTTTCTTTTTTTTTATTTTAAATGACTTCCTAAACACACACACACACACATAACAGATTTTTTTTTTAAACAGATAAATCAGTGACATTTTATTGGTTGAATTCAACCTTTGCAATCAAACCTTTCAAGAAATCAAGGATTAAAAGATTTCTCTCCCCCCCCCCTCCGCCTCTCCGCCTCTCGATTTATGATCCTTCAGTAATTAGAATTGATTGTCTTTGTTTAATCCTGATAGTTTTCACCCAGAGATAGAGATGCATGTGATAATACAGCTTTCTGTCCAATAGGACACGATACGATACGCTTCGTCTCTTCACTTAAGAAAAGACGACAGCAACAATTCCCCCTCCCCATACACTACGGACACGCCGATCAGCCTACCGTGCATGTCTTTGGACTGGGGGAGGAAACCGGAGTACCCGGAGGAAACCCCCGCAGCACGGGGAGAACACGCAAACTCCGCACACACAGGGCCAATGTGGGAATCAAACCCCTGACCCTGGAGGTGTGCGGCGAACGTGCTAACCCCTATCCCAATCCCTCTGCTTCATTCTGATCCCATCGGAATGTTTGCTCACACACCCGTTTATCCATATAACACGTCTCAGGATTGGATTTCATGGTGTCGTGTGCTCTTGCATTAAGCCCAGATATGGTTTAAAACACGCTGATGGGAAGTCGACAGCTTAATTAGGCAGACAGTGTGAGTTTGACCTAAAAATACACTCTTTTACCGCTTCGGAAGGAAACACGACTCTTACACAGCTGTAATATTAAGCGCTGTCTAGGCTTATCATGGAGTCTCATCCACCCTACCCCCCACCTCCCCCCACCTCCCCCCCACCCCCCACCGCATAGCCTTAAATCTCTGTATTTACTTCCAACATTTATCTTCCGTGTAATATTTTATTAAACACAGATTTCCTTCTCTCTGCTAGCACCGATTTAGATCGTGGTGCTTGTATAGCCTTGGGAAATTTCTGACAGCGGATCAATTATGCTAATATCATAAAGACTTCACGTGATCCAGCGTCATGTTTTTTTTTTTTTTTTTTTAAGCGTTCATAAGTCACCGGAAGAGATACGTCATAATCCTCCCGCGCCGTTATCGGCGCAGTCACGAGTCGGACCTCACGATTTTCCCCCACAATCGATAAGGCGCATGACCTTTCCCAGGCTCGTCCTCACAGGGTCCACATCAGAGCAGCACTCTCTCCACCGTTTCTTCTTCTTCTTCTTCTTCTTCTTCTTCTCAGATCAGAACAACAAAACAAATCTCTCTCAAGTGCATCTTCTCCGGCTCCTTTGAGAAAGTGCTGAGTGTGATAAACAGGCTGCATATACGCACACACACACACACACACACACACACACATTTCAGCCTATTTAGCATGTTGTATTTTGTATGGTGAGCTGATATTTGGTTATTGCTTTTTTTTGTATTAGCCGTTTCATTTTTCTCCAGTTTTGGAGGCCAAGGTTGGGTCAGTGACAGAGAACTCATTTCCTTTTTTATTTATTTATTTATTTATTTATTTATTTTCTTTTAGTGCTCAGGGGTATGCGATGTCGAATCATCCTGAACTTTCCTCGAGCGCAAACCATTAACCAATTCGACATAATGGAGAATTTCCGCTCTGCCATGTTTGATTTGACATTTCTCTGATTCAGTGCCATCCATCGCCGATCCCATGACGCTGTGAGTGCTGTCTGTCTGTCTGCCTGCCTGTCTGTCTGTCTGTCTGTCTGTCGGACGCCGAAGAGCTGTACGGCTATTAAAGCTGCAGTCAGCACATTGTACTCGGTTGTGTGTTTTGTTTTGTGTTTCTTTATGAGTCGGGTCTTCACGCTGCATTAGTCACGATAATAACCAGCAGCCAGCTGCTGCGCCAACAGAACAGAAGTTTTATCCCATAGCATAAACGTAAACAGTCACCACTAGACGTGGCGCTGATCCGAAAGCTTCCATTTGATTAGATTTATACTCTACACTTTGTAGTATTTGTTGTCTTTACACCGTACATGATTTGTTTGTGAAAGAGATTAGCTTCGGGTAAAATTAGAACATTTTAAAGCTTAGTAGTTTTTTTATTTTTTTTTTTATTTTTAAAGAAAACCATCTCGGATATCGGTATCGGCCGATATCGATGCTTCCGGAAAAGAAATAGTAGTATCGTGCCATCTCTACTCGCTGCATTTGCGTTTACGGACTTCTAAAAACGAACGTTTGCGCAAAGTCGCATAGTTTTAACGTGGCTTTCGGTTTTAATGTGAAGAGTGCAGAGTAAAAAGCGCATGTTTACGGACTGGTGCGTTTTGCTTCCTTTTTATTTATCAGGAGCGTAAAGCGGTTTCTTTATTCCTTTACCGGACCTGGCCACCTCGTTCAGATATACTGTTTGTAACGGCTTGTAAACGTAAACGATCACAAGATAAACTGCAGATTTTTATACCAGGCAGAGTAACTGATTGGCTGGAGACGGGGAAATACGTCACTCACTTTACTCCGGAGGATCGCAAACTATGGGTCGTGAAATTATTAGAAATTAGAAACCGCTAATATAACTATGAATATCTAGTTACACGTATACGTTACATCACGGCACAGCGAAATTCCTTTTTTCTTTGCATATCCCAGCATGTTAGGAGGTTGGGGTCAGAGTGCAAGGTCAGCGTTAAGGGCCTTGCTCAAGGGCTCAACAGTGGCAGCGCTGGTGCTTGAACCCCCCGACCTTCTGATCAGTAACCCAGAGCTTTAAACGTCCAGCCACCACTGCCCTATATATAGTGTGCTACTATTAAATTAAGAGTGTACATGCTAGTTTTTACAACCCTGACATGTAGCACTAGTGTAAGAATTCGCAGTAAAAAATAAAACAGACAAAATTTCCCCCGTACATTTATCGCCACTAAACAAACTCGCATTGTGCTTGAAATTTTAGCGTATGAAATTAAAAAAAAAAATCCCTCATGCAGCCTTTGAACCTAGCGAAATGTCTGCTGTGAGTACCAGTCTTCTGGGTTCACTAGGTTAGAAAATACCGGACGGACTTTTAGATTTGAGACGAAGATCATGACAGCAATCAAGAAGACGGCGGAGAGTATTAACAGAGCCCATCGGTCTGTTTAACATCGTACAGTGTGGGGTCGTATGGGTAGCTGTGCTCTACTCTTTCACCTCTAGTTAAATTATTAAACCGTCTAAGTTCGAAATGTATTTAAGCCTGGTAGACGAATGCGTAAAGAAAAATAAACATAACAGATCAGACTGAGAGCGCTTCTTTGATTTCTGTAAGTGCTCTAGACGTTATTGAGTGTACGGAGAGAGAGAAAAAATGAAGCAGAAAGCTTGACCAGATATTCCTCTCCTCACGAGTCTTTAGTCTCTTTACAAGTCCTGCCTGTAGTGGTAAGTTTGTACTGACGGATCGCGTTTGAACTGTTCTGTCTTCCTCTGTGCAGAGTATCGGGAAAGGTTCCCTGTGGTGCATAGACCCGGAATACAGACACAATCTCATCCAGGCACTGAAGAAGACGCCTTATCATCCCTACTCCCAAGTGTTCACCACGCCTCCCACCTCTCCTCAGGCATATCAAAGGTAAGCAAGTGCCTTGCCAGAGATATCGATCCTCACACCTCTCTCCCCTCTCTGTCTCGCTCTCGCTCACTCTCGCTCGCTCTCGCTCGCTCTCGCTCTCATACTCTCTCAGGTGTGCTAACAGGTTCCGTTAGCGCCGGCATGTGCAGGCGTAGATCTCAGAGAGACGTGCCCGGCGCCGGGTTTCTGAGCCGCTTCATTTCATTTACATCGAGCGAACGTGTCGGTACGCCCCTACCTACTCACGCGTGCGAGACGGAATAATCGCTTTACTGTAAATCCCACAGTGCGTACATTTCCATCCGGTTCACCGGACGTTTGAACCGTTGTATTTTCAAAGCATCATTTTTGGAAATATATCTGGACATACAAAAAACGACGTACGCCTCAGGAATACCGCCAAGACCTGCGTATAGAGCATCAGAGAAGGCAAAATGCAGAAAAAGCGGTCAGGTGGTACAAGTCGGAGCTCTCCGAAACGCCCTAGTTGTAATTACGAGGACGCGAGTATAACATAATTATGGCAATTACGACATGGCATTAACGCAGGTACAGTCTACATATATGTCCTGGTCATGTGATCTACTAATGTTCAACGTAGCGCAATGTACGTAGCCACGCCCCCTACAATAAGCGCTTATAATAAAAGGCTAGACAAAGCGTTCATTTATTTATTTTGCGTGATGAGCATGTGTACTTTGTGAAGACACGCCCATCTCTAATTTATACAGAGATCGCTTATCCCATGCAAAATTATCCCGTCGAAAGGACTACAAACGTTCTCCAGAAACATATCCGGATACGTGTTCAGAAACATTCGCCATATACTGTATACAGCAGGACTGTGCAAGGAGGCTGTTGTACGAAGTCGTTTTTTTTTCCTTGAATTTTCACCACAGCGTTTTTTAAACTGTCGATTGATACCCTGATCTTGTGATGACTGTGATTTTTTTTTCAGCTAGGTTATCATACTGTGGAAAAAAAAAAAAAAAAAATCAAACCACTACCAAACACCTCCATTACCAAGCCTTGAAAACTGGCTAAATAAAAATGTCTGAATGAAGCTAAGAGCTAGGTGTTTGTAAAGAAGGTAAAAACAATTGGACAGGATGGATGGATGGATGCATGTATGTATGGATGGATGTATGTATGTATGTATGGATGGATGGATGCAGGTATATATGTATGTATGTATGTATGGATGTATGTATTGATGGATGTATGTATGTATGGATGGATGGATGTATGTATATATTTATGTATGTATGTATGTATGGATGGATGGATGGCCGGATGGATGTATGTATGTATGGATGGATGGATGTATGTATGGATGGCTGGATGGATGAATGGATGTATGTATATATGGATGGATGGATGGATGGATGGATGAATATATGGATGGATGGCTGGATGTATGGATGGATGTGTATGGATGGATGTATGTATATATGTATGTATGGATGGATGGATGGATGGATGTATGTATCGATGGATGGATAGATGGATGGATGGATAGATGTATGGATGTATGTATGTATGGATGTATGGATAGATGTATGTATGTATGTATGTATGTATGTATGTATGTATGTATGGATGGATGGATGGATAAATGTATGTATGGATGTATGGATGAATGTATGTATGTATGTATGTATGGATGGATAGATGTATGTATGGATGGGTGGATGTATGTATGTATGGATGGATGGATGGATGTATGGATGGGTGGATGGATGTATGTATATATGTATGTATGTATGTATGGATGGATGGATGTATGTATGTATGGATGGATGGATAGATGTATGTATGGATGGGTGGATGTATGTATGTATGGATGGATGGATAGATGTATGTATGGATGGGTGGATGAATGGATGGATGGATGGATGTATGGATGGCTGGATGGATGAATGGATGTATGTATATATGGATGGATGTATAGATGGATGGATGTATGGCCGGATGGATGGATGGATGGATGGATGGCTGGCTGTATGGATGGATGTGTATGGATGTATGTATGTATATATGTATGTATATATGTATGGATTGATGGATGTGTATATGTATGTATGTATCGATGGATGGATGGATAGATGGATGGATGGATAGATGTATGGATGGATAGATGTATGGTTGGATGGATAGATGTATGTATGTATGTATGTATGTATGGATGGATGGATGGATGGATAAATGTATGTATGGATGTATGGATGAATGTATGTATGTATGTATGGATAGATGTATGTATGTATGGATGGATGGATAGATGTATGTATGGATGGGTGGATGTATGTATGGATGGATGGATGGATAGATGTATGTATGGATGGGTGGATGAATGGATGTATAGATGTATGTATGGATGGGTGGATGTATGTATGCATGGATGGATGATGGATGTATGGATGGATGGATGGATGTATGGATGGATGTATATATGTATGTATGTATGGATGTATGGATGTATGTATGGATGGATGGATGGATAGATGTATGTATGGATGGGTGGATGTATGTATGGATGGATGGATGGATAGATGTATCTATGGATGGGTGGATGAATGGATGTATAGATGTATGTATGGATGTATGGATGGGTGGATGTATGTATGTATGGATGGATGGATGGATAGATGTATGTATGGATGGGTGGATGTATGTATGGATGGATGGATAGATGTATGTATGGATGGGTGGATGAATGGATGTATAGATGTATGTATGTATGTATGGATGGGTGGATGTATGTATGCATGGATGGATGATGGATGTACGGATGTATGTATGTATGGATGGATGGGTGGATGTATGTATGTATGGATGGATGGATGGATGGATGTATGGATGTATGGATGAATGGATAGATCTATGTATGGATGGGTGGATGGGTGGATGTATGTATGGATGGATGGATAGATGTATGTATGGATGGGTGGATGAATGGATGTATAGATGTATGTATGGATGTATGTATGTATGGATGGATGGGTGGATGTATGTATGTATGGATGGATGTATGTATGTATGGATGGGTGGATGTATGTATGTATGGATGGATGGATGTATGGATGTATGGATGGATGTATATATGTATGGATGGGTGGATGTATGTATGGATGGGTGGATGTATGTATGTATGTATGGATGGATGTATGTATGGATGGATGGATAGATGTATGTATGGATGGGTGGATGAATGGATGTATAGATGTATGTATGTATGGATGTATGTCTGTATGTATGGATGGGTGGATGTATGTATGTATGTATGGATGGATGGATGTATGGATGAATGGATAGATGTATGTATGGATGGGTGGATGAATGGATGTATAGATGTATGTATGTATGGATGGATGGATGTATGTATGGATGGGTGGATGTATGTATGTATGGATGGATGGATGTATGTATGTATGGATGGATGGATGTATGTATGGATGGGTGGATGTATGTATGGATGGATGGATGTATGTATGTATGTATGGATGGATGGATGTATGGATGGATGGATGGATGTATGGATGTATGTATGTATGTATGTATGGATGGATGGGTGGGTGGATGTATGTATGTATGGGTGGATGTATGTATGGATGGATGGATGTATGGATGGATGGATGTTTTTCAGGCACAGAAACAAGTTATTGTTGGGAGGTAAAGTGGAGTTTGGTTTTGGAAGCAGAGGGTTTTGCGTTTGGATGTTTCTTTCCACCTCAGCTGCTTTTTACTCTGCTCCACTTTTTAAATATTCAGAGTTATAAAGAAAACCACTGGCTGCGCGGTGCCGCGCCTTTAACATGAACCTCCCCGCGATCCGACAAAACCATACTGAATGAGGTCAGCTACTAACAAGCCACTACCCAGGCACACTTGTGCAGGTTTTATACAGTACGCCACCTAATTCTGCAGCACAGTGCTGTGTCATGAGATTTATTCTAACGTCAGGTAGATTCCTGAAGATAACACGACGCTGACACGACCTCCAAGTCTTATCTCTTAAATGTTCATTATAGATTTCCATGATAATAAGTGTGAAAGATGGTGTCACCGTGTGTGTGCAGTGTGTGTGTGTGTGTGTGTGTGTGTGTGTGTGTGTGAGAGAAAGTCGTTAACACTCCAGAAAAAGAAGCCGCTCATATATATTTAGACTTTTATTTGAAATAAGAGCACACTAAAAGCGGTTGTGTTATATAGTCCTTATTTTTGGTGGACGATTGAATTACACTTGTGTTTGTGATCAGGTCTGAGTTTGTTTAGCATGATCATATGATCTGTGTGTGTGTGTGTGCGTGTGTGTAGGTGTGTGTGCACGTATGCCTGTGTGAGGAGGACACACAGGGTCTCGGCTTCCTCTCCTGCTCTCAGGCCAGATGGCAGATCGGCATGTAGCAGCGTGTAATAAAGTGTTTATCTGGCCACTGCGGCTCGCAGGAAGCAGAATGGAGCTTTTTATAGCGTTCCACACAAATCAGCTGAGTCACACGCGCTCACTCTTTACTCTTTTCTGTCAGCTTTAAACGGACCTCGGCTTATTATTATTCATATTTTTATTCATACGCTGATACAAATTGCACAGTTTATGATGCACTGATGGTATTTTCCTTAGGATTCAACAATACCAATATCAGAATATCAGCTGCTACTGATCCAGTACGGACCTGATACTGATCCGATACTGAACTGGTACTGATCTGGGACTGATTCGGTACTGATCCAGTACTGACCTGATACTGATCCACTACTGACCAGATATTGATCTGACACTGACCTGATACTGATTCAGTACTGGTCCACTACTGACCTGATACTGACCTGATACTGACCTGATACTGATCCTGCACTGATCTGATACTGATCTAATACCGATTTGATACTGACCTGATACTGATCCACTACTGACCAGATATTGATCTGACACTGACCTGATACTGATTCACTACTGGTCCACTACTGACCTGATACTGATCCTGCACTGATCTGATACTGATCTAATACCGATTTGATACTGACCTGATACTGATCCACTACTGATCTGATACTGACCTAACACTGATCTGATATTGATCTGATATTGATCTGATACTAATCCAGTACTGATCTGATACTGACCTAATATTGATCTGATACTGATCCTGATGTGATACTGACCTAATACTGATCCTGCACTGATCTGATCCTGACCTAACACTGATTTGATACTGACCTGATACTGATCCAGTACTGATCTGATACTGACATGATACTGACCTGATACAGATCCGGTACTGACTTAATGTTGATCCGATACTGATCCGGTACTGATCTAATATTGATCCGATACTGATCCAGTACTGGTTTACTACTGACCTGATACTGATTTGATACTGATCCTGTACTGAGCTGATACTGACATGATACTGACCTGATACTGATCCGGTACTGACCTAATGTTGATCCGATACTGATCCGGTACTGATCTAATATTGATCCGATACTGATCCAGTACTGGTCCACTACTGACCTGATACTGATTTGATACTGATCCTGTACTGATCTGATACTGACATGATACTGACCTGATACTGATCCGGTACTGACTAATGTTGATCCGATACTGATCTGGTACTGATCTAATACTGATCTGATACTGATCCGGTACTGATCTAATGTTGATCTGGTACTGATCTAATATTGATCCGATACTTTTCCGGTACTGATCCGCTACTGACCTGACATTGGAAACATTACAGGGCGTCATGGCAGTGAGCTTCATGTACGTAACTTGGCTGTCAAATTGCTTTTATTATATTTTTAATTACTTAAAATTTTGAATGAATTCTGTAAGTCTATAAGCCCCTTACAGAATGAAGTGTTGTGCTGTTCTAGGAAAATAATCAGTGACGGGGTGGTGTGATGAAGCGGACTTACTGTTACCACCCCAAAGTTCTTTATTATTAACTAAAGAACGACACATCATACCTTTTAACCGTTCATAGTTACAATTAATTCATTAAGTTACTGAAAAAATGAAGACTTTAAGACACATTTGATGATGATGATCTTCTTGCCTTCTGCTCCTAACAGTCGTGCTTCGGCTGTTCCTGGCCAACATCGCAAGGGGTTTTGTGTGAGGAGATGGCAGAGTAAACGCAATTAGAACAGCCGGCTATTTCGTCTCTGTGCTCGGATTTGGGCAGGCAGCCATCGTGGCACCTCGAGTACAGGGTACTGGATCGGTACCGGGTACTGATCCAGCCCCTCGGAGAGAGACAGAGAGATTGATTAAACAGTGATGTGTAAGACAGGCCCAGGCAGATCCACATTCCTTAACACGCTAACCATACAGCATCAGAGGGGATGGGGTGTGAGAGAGAGAGAGCGAGAGAGAGAGCAGGTGAAACAGCTGGCCCTCCGAGTCCTGCCGCACACGTATGCCCTTGCACGGTTATGAGCGTGATGGTCGCCACGGCAACAGGCACGCCTCCATGGTAACACATCGTGGCGGAGACAGGTGCAGTTGCATCACGAGGCTATTTGTTGCCTGGCAAAAGGACAGGCCATTAGCGCGGGAGAGAAATACGCCATCGCCCTGGCAACACGCGACTCTCCATGGCAACGGCACACGGCTTCCAGCCTATTTTTGGGAGGTTTTTTTTTTTTTTTTTTTTTTTCTTCTTCTTTCTGTACCTGCCTTTGTCCATCTACACGAAGAGGCACACACGCGTGAATTATCCGAGATGACAACTGGAGGTCCAGTAGCTGGAGGAGATTCATTTTAAATGGAAGTTTGTGGATTGAAAAAGCAGAAAGAAAAAAAGAAAAAAAAGAAAAAAAAAAAAGAGAAGAAAAGCAGTGAGACAGAGCTGTGTGTTTCACATAACTGTCCTCTCTGTCCTCTGGCAAGAAAAACACCAAAAGCTGAAAGAAATAAACCAAGTAAACCTTGTCACTGCGTGTGTGTGTGTGTGTGTGTGTGTGTGTGTGTGTGTGTGTGTGAGCTTTCACATGCGGTCCAAACTGTGACCCTCTCCTCTTCTCTTCACTTCCATTTCATCTCCTCGTCTTCTTCTCCTTTTCCATTCCCTCACCCTTTCCTCTCACGTCTCCGTTCTTCTCATCTCCGGGCTTTTCTCTACTTTCTTATTTCCGCCCCCCCCCCCCTGTTCTCTCCTTCTTCTCCTCATCTCTTCTCCTTTTCCACTCTCTCGTCATGTCTCCCCTCTTCGCCAGTCCTTTCTCTTCTTTCTAATTTTTCCATTCTATTCCCTCCTCACGTTTTTTCCCCTTCTCTCCTCCTCTCTTCTCCCATTTTCCTCGTTTTCCTAGTCAAGGACACAGCTCCTACCTCAGCGCTCTGGCATCTGCAGACCGATCACATCGCTCAGCCCCGATCACATTTCACGCTGCTGTAAACGCTGAAAAGAAATAAAAATTTTTTTAAAAAAAATTGTAAAAATGCATTTCGTTTCATAGCTGTGGAATCAATAGGGATTCCTGTGTTTAGCATTGACAGAATGAAACTGTGGATCGGTTGTTTCCTTTGATAAGCCCGTTGCTTGTGTGTGATATTATTCCTTCTCCGGGGCACATTAGAGAGAGAGGAGAAGTGTAACGGCTCTTTTGTGGGCGCTGAATGCGAGCGAGTAGAAGCGTGTCTCTGTAGATTCATTGTTCTTTGGGGCTTTTTTGTTCTTTTGGAAGTTTGTCAACAGCCAGCGCATGGAAAATACTCCAGCTGGTTTCAGGAAGCCGAGACGCAAGCTGCTTTCTTTTAGGTGTTCCTTAAAGTTCTAGAGACTTCTTGAAGAAAAGAAAAAGAAAAAAAAAAAAAAGAAAAGTCCACTCTGAATGACTTACAGATTTATTTTGTAATTGCGTTTTGTTTTGTTTTTCCCCCCTGACATGTTGAACTAATTTCACGTCGGTTAACGGTTTCCTACATTACCCACAATGCAGTAGGGTTTATCCATGGCTTCATGTCGATGCAGCGGCGCTTTAGTCTGACTCGCTCTCTGATCCGTGCACTCGGCTCAGACGGGTCGGCTTCCGGAGCGTCCATACGAACACGCCGACACGCTCGTCATCCCGCTGCGGTAGTCCACGTCGCTGCGTTGCATTCTGGGACGTTGAGTCCAACGTCTGCTCCACTACTTCAACGCTTCAACGCTCTCCTATTAAACCCCGTTGTTCCTGCGCTACGAATGTCTCTCAGTGACACACCAGAGCGACCTCACACAACCTCTAACATCTCACAGGGATAATGAAATATACGGCAAAAAATATTTCAAAATAAACATCACGTGTAGAGGATTCAGTCATGGAACGGTCAGACATGCCCAAATGACGTTAGGCGTCCGTTACGGTAAGGTGTTTCTCGTCCTAGCTTTCTTTTCCACCGTCAGAGTTTAAAGCCGAGCCTTGAAAGCACCGCTGGATGAGTTCTCGAGTTTGGTCATTTCCTCCTGTAAGATTCTGGTCTGGAATTCCTTCCAGTAATTGTGCGGCGTGTCCACAGCGCCTCCGGCCTCCAGAACGGCTCCATTGTGAGCGGAAGAGAAAGCGACTCTAACTCGGGACAAAAGTGAGAAGAAGTGAAAAGGATGGAGGTGGGGGCGGGGGGGGGGGGGGTTGTAGGTGGAGTAGCACCAATTAGACTGAAGATTAGTTAAAGAGGATTGTGATTGCAGGCGTAAAGAGAGAGAGAGGAGCAGGCAATGGGATTTGGGACAGGATTATGGAATGAAGCAAGAGCTTTTTGTTTGGAAATGAATTCCTCGGTCCTGCTCGAGTAAGGAGACGGCTTCGGAGCTGTCTGCATTAACGGATTCGACGCACAGAGCGGCGAGAGTTAAAAATAGCCGGGGCGTCGACCCAGAACTCGGCGAGACTCCTGCCAGTGGCACATGTGGTTCAGATGAAAAAGCTGAAACCCAGTGTAGAAGAATGCATGCTCCTCTGGAGTCCATAACATTTTTTAAGAAACTCTCCTCTCGTACGGGCGTGGCTCCCGTTCTGGTTCTTACTATTATTTTAGTTTTTTCAGCGTGGACCCGGAGCAGACTCGGATGGCGCAGGGCGGCTAGAAACCACGTTTTTGATTGCGTCTCGCGTCCATAAAAACAATAGCTCCGTTATATCCCAGAGCCCAGACGCGGATTCCATTACCGGCCGTTTCATTGTTCTTCCCTCTAAATGTGTAAAAATTTTACTGTCGAAAAAACAAAACAAAACAAAAAAAACCCCCAACAACCCAAGCGCCAAATAATTGCAGCGCCTATTCGCTTTTATGATGTTCCTTACATGGAGAAAGAGCCAGAGCAATAAAAGACTGTTTAATTTTTTATTTTTTTTTTTGTCCTTGCAGCTGATTAAAAAAAAAAGAAAAAAAGAAAAAGAAATGGCGGGTCGTCTATCATGAGGCATGCGGTGTCCATGGCAACGCATACCGTAGATGTAACCTGATACGAAGCATATGTGCCGCTCTTGGGGTACAAACAGCGGTTGGAACTTTGAGCTGTGTGTGTGCGTGTGTGTGAGACACACACAGAGAGAGAGAGAGAGAGAGAGAGAGAGAGAGAGAGTCCGAGTCAGTGTCCAAGAGAGTGCACGAGCTTTTGAAATGAAGAAAAAAAAAAAAACACTATACATACTATACACATATCCTCATTTCATCTAATAAATAATAAAGCACTAATGACGCTAGGACAAGAAGCGAAGAGTCGTTGAATGTTAAAGTTGACCTGAGATGTTTTAGTTGCTAGGCGACCGGTATGCTAATGAAGTTGTCCGTCTTAAGCCGAGATTGGTTTTAATCACTCTCGGCAGGAAAAGAAGAAAAAAAAAGAGAGAAAGACGAGAAATCAGAACCCGGCGTTCTGACGAAGTGTAATTAAAGTATCCGTAAAGAAGCAGAGAGCCTCCGTTACCCCTCAGTAAACGATCAGGAAGTGGCGGGTCAGATCCGAGGTGCGCGTGTCGGGCGACAGGAGGGCGGGCGCCGTGTTAAAAGGGCCCGTTTAGATTTGGAGTCAGGAAGGGAGAGCAGACTGACACGAGGCGTTTAAATGCACCGTGTAGACAAACACACTCAAAGCCAAGCTCCTCTGCTTCCTCTGTTTGCTCTAATTCTCAATTAACTAATATACTCTAAGAAGATTAAGAAGGAGAACAGAGCAGAGCCGACGCCGAGAGGAGTGTTATCTGCTCCGGCTGCTTCAGCTGGGAATGAGATATCAACAGAGCGAGAGCGAGAGAGAGAGAGAGAGAGAGAGATCTCAGAAGCAGGAAGTCAGAACTGGGAATTATATCATTTTCGACCTCTGTTCATTCAAGCTATAAAGTGGGGCTTAGCCTGCTAGCTTGTTAGCTCCAAGCTAGCTGGCTAACTGTGAAGAGTGATGAATATTTTCCTCCTCAGAACAGTGAAGTGTAGGGTCAGTGCTGCAGATTTAACAAGTTAATATGTCTGAATGTTAACTGATCTAAAGCTAATACCTGTATATACCGTTTAACTCTTTAAAATAAATAAGTTCTACTTTGGGCGCGTCTCAATCAGCTCCCTAGGTGGTGAATCAGTATATGGTGTACACGAGTTCGGGCACTGGTAAGGACCCTCCCTGGCTCACTTCACATTGGGCTGCTGATGACTCGATTCCCGACATAGTAGACTACGTGCTCGCGTTGTAAAAGCTCACCACTGGCATTTATCCACAGCAGGCAGGACCGATATCTTTCCGACGTTGTAAATCATATCAATCTGTTCGTTTCTGTCATTGTACTTCATGCAGGATCGTACGCTAGCTAGTGGATTTTTACGCATAAAAGTCGTTAGACTCAAACAAACCGTATATAGGACGTCAGATAAAGTCAAAAATCGCTAGCGTAAGTAATCGCTCGAGAGCCGCAACAACGCTAACAAGCTACATACGTCTGTAGACGAAGTCGGCTGAGAGGCCGACTTCGAGAGGCTTCAGAAAACATGACGTCATTTCCGTTAAGGGAACATAGTGAGCGTCGACGCTTCCTGGTTTTTGCGGTGCATCGTGGGGTTTTTTTTTAGGGAGCGAACGTTCCATTCGATGCGATTGAGACGGAACTTAAAATGGCCGCCTCGCTGATCAGCGTCCCGGCTACTGGACTACGGAGCTGATCGAGACCGCACCCTTCGTTTACTGTCGGCCACGTTAATTAGACGTCACTTGATGAGTCCGTCCCGACTTTCCGAGTTGCAGGGGTGTTTTTTCTTGCTCGGAGATCAGAAATTCCAAGTTACGAGTGAGTGATGTCATTTCCTGCTGGAGTCACAAACTGGGAATCGGGTTCAGAGTCAGCAAATAAAGCTGGAGAGGTGGAGAGGAACCGTTGATCAAATCTCATCTGAAAACCTTTCTCTTTTCTCTCCTCTCACACTTTCCGAAAAGCGACTTTGCATGTTAGAAAGGAGTTTTATATATAGATTTATTTATTTAGTTATTTATTTATTTAGTTATTTACATATATTGAACACATAAATGCATAAATAAATCAGCTTTACAGCTGTGCTCATTTTTGAGAAATGAGCTCAAATATAAGCAATACTTAGATCTTAATATACTCAACTGCACAAAAGTTTGCATCCCCTCTCTATTTTACAGATTATATGCAAAAACCATCCAAAATATTAATAACTGAAATGTATGTAAATCCTGCAACAACATAACGTTTCAAAACACGTAAGGCGAAATTAAGAGGAATTGTTTATTTATTTATTTTTATTCACGCGAGCTTCCAGACATGATTTGAAAAGGTCGGTGTGTGATGTCTTCATAAAGCTTTCGAATGGCTCGCATTTTATTTATTATTTTGTTTTCATCGTCAACATCGTCATTTCTCTTACTGCTGATGATGACGGAACATCCGTCCAACCCAATACACTCCGTGTCTTTTTTTATTAAATTTTTTTATTTCCCCTCAAACATTTGCACTCTTCTCTCCAAAGTGTCTCCGCTTTGCGTGATTCTATTTTGTGGGTCAGAGAAATCAGAGCAGCCAAACGGAAATGGCCTGACACTAATGGTTTCCTCTTTCACACGAATTCATCTCACTTTTTTTTTCTTCACCTCGTCACTTTCTTTCCTTCTTGTTTTTCTAAAATTGATTTTAAAAAACAAATCAGCTTTCTGATTTGCTGCGCATGGGTCCTGTGAAACGTTCATGTGGGATCTGTTTGTCAGGTCACGAGAAAGTAACACTACCAATAACGTCTCACGTATAAACATGGGCAGAGGGAGGAGGAGGGAGGAGTTGCCATGGCAACGGGTCACGACCACCATCTCGCGAGACTCGACACCCGAGAACGAGAACAACTCTTCACGTGAATTCCTGTCAGAGAGATTTCAGTGACTCGGATGTTTATTAAAAATAGATTTTACTAATTTTTTATTTTATTTTATTATATTTTATAAGAAAACATTGAGAAATATTCTTCGAAGTAGACTAAGCAGCACTCAGTAGAAAATTTAAAATCCTACTTTTACATTGTCAGAATATTCACTTTATAATAATAATATTATAGTAAAAATATAATAATAATAATAATAATAATAATAATAATAATAATAATATATACTATAATAACAATATTACAATATAATAATAATAACAACAATAATAATAATACTAGTAATAATAATAATAATAATATATAATATAATAATATTATAATATTATAATAATAACAACAACAATAATAATATAATATAATAGTAATAATAATAGAAATGATAATAATAATAATAATAATATATAATATAATAATAATAATAATAATAATAATAATAATATACAATATAATAATATATAATAATAATAACAACAATAATAATAATAATATAATATAATAGTAATAATAATAGAAATAATAATAATAATAATAATAATAATAATAATAATAATAATATAATGATAATAATATATAATAATAATAATAATAATAATAATAATAATAATGCATTTCCAGAGCAAATCAGTTATAAAAGTGACTTTCTGAAAAGTTTGTGGACATCTGCTGTGCTTGTTGAACATTTCATTTCAGATATATTCCCACTGTTGCCGTTATAATGCGCTCGACTCTTCTGCGAAGGCTTTACAGTAGATTTTGGGGCGTGGCTCCATTTTGGATTTGTGTTCGTTCAGCTACGAGAGCGTTAGCGAGGTTGAGGTCAGGCGCTGACGTTGGGATGGCGAGGAGGCTCCGGTTCCAGTTCGTCCCGAAGGTGTTCAGTGAGGTTGAGGTCGGGGTTCTGTGCAGGACGCTCACAGTTCTTCTACCTTCTTCTGACCTGAACACACCACGTCTTCCTGGAGCTCGCTTCGTGCACGTTGTGTCATGCTGGAACAGGTTTGGGCTTCTTCGTCCCTGTGAAGGGTACAAACACGTTCTGTACAGTTGTATGATTCAAACTTTGGGGAAAAGACCCACATGAGGGTGTGATGGTCGGGGGTGCGCATAATTTTGGCTATATAGTGTACACGTCACATGTGAGGGGGGGATCTGACCACTTTTGCCTGTAGTGTAGCTGAAACCTAATCATAGCAACAGCTCAAAATCTTTTTCCTGACTGCAAAGAAAGTATCTTTCACGGAGGCATTAATCCCGCTGACCTCGTTTCTGTCTGAGGGAGGAAAATAAATCAGTGCTTTTCATCAGTCAGTTTCTCTCATCGACTAGCTCCCAACTCAAAACCCAGAACCGTTTCACTTCCACACGTCGGACGTGCTCAGCGTCTTCCTCGCGTCAGCGTCGTGTTACTTCGCCGCGAGAGGGGCGGAGAGGGGCGGAGTCAGGCGTCCTGGACGTGGCGTCGGTTCCTGTACAGCAGTGTGACCGGTGCGGGGTGTAATTCAGTGTGAAGAGCGTCCCACTGCGCTGCAGCTTCACACACTCCTGAAGCCCAACACGCACATCGGCAGCCTTGTCATTTCAGCCAGTAAAAGCAATGATTAACGCCGCTAAGGGTCCATTTTCCAAATATAATATAATAACTAGCTCGCGCCGTGATGATGTGGTGATGATGTCTAAACACTGCGTATCGCTTTTCAGGGTGAAGTGTGGCTTTCTTAATGATGTGCTGCTAAAGCCGGGGCTGTGCTGTGCCAGACATATACACCCCACACACACACACACACACACACACACACACACACACACACACACACACACAAAACAATGTTATGATTCTTATGTGTTCTGTTTTTCTCTCTTCAGCCTGTCCAGTCCTCCAATTTGGCCGGGGAATCACTTCTACCGAAAAAATAAAGGAGTCCTCCTACCAGGTACTGATCCTCTCTCTCTCTCTCTCTCTCGCTCTCTCTCTCTGTCTGACTCGGTCTGTTTTTCTCTCTCTCTCTCCTCTTTTTTCTCTGTTTCTTTCATTTTCTGTCTGTTTCTCACTTTTCATTCTCTTTGTGTCTGTCTCTCACTTTTTCTGTTAGTCTCTCAAGCTGTCTATATGACTGTCTGTTTATCTGTCTGTCTCTCTGTCTCTCTCTCTGTCTGACTCGCTATCTGTCTGTTTGTCTCTCCGTCTCTCTTTTCCTTTCCGCCTATGTCTCTCTTTCTTTTCCTCTGTCTGTTTCTAAGGTCTGTGTGTCTCACCTTTATGTCTCTCATTCTCTCTGTGTGTGTCTCTCTCTCTCTTTTACTCTGTTAGTCTCTCAATCTGTCTGTCTCTCTGTCTCTCTTTTTTTTTCTCTGTCAGTTTCTCAATCTGTCTATCTATCTGTCTCTCTCTTACTTTAGTCCCGTCTACGTCTCGTCGTCTGTCCGACCGACTGTCTTTCTTTTTCTCTGTATATCTGTCTCTCTCTGTCTGGTTTTCTTTTCTCTCTCACGTTCTGCCCGTCTCTCTCCCTCTCTACCTGTCTGTCTCTGTCTTGCTCTGTTTCTGTCTGTCTGTCTGTCTGTCTCTCATTCGCTCCCAGGCTCTCTATTCTCTCACCTACTCTAAATCTGTGTCTCTCTTCCTGTTTACGCTTCCCCTCGTTCTATGTCTCTCTCTTTCTCGCTCTCTTTCTCTCGCTCTCTCGTTCTCTCTCGAAATTGTCAAATCTGATTTCCTTCTTTCAGCCTGAAATGCAGAATCTCGGTTTATTTGTATGCTCTTTAGACAAGGTTTTCCCGGAAAAAAAAAGTCACACACACACACACACACACACACAAATGTATGAGAGGAATTAGTGCATTGTGTGTATTTCGTGTTTGTTCTGGGTTTAAAAAGAAGCTCCTCCGGATCAGAATCGATTATTCCAGTGCCGTTGTTAGGATTCTCCCAGTCGCCCCTCCGTCCTCTGCTATCAATCCAGTGGAATTTCTCCTCTCTGTTCATTCAGAGGGGAATTATGGGTAAATCATCACTGTGCGGTCGTTGTGTGGACAGATGATGGGTGTTCAGGGCTGTGAAGTGGAAGCAGAGCACTCCGAAGCTGAGAGTCCGCCGACGAACTCCTGTTCTACGTCGACGTCTACGTTCACGCCGACAAAAAAGTCGTACACGTGAGGAACAAAACTCTCCGTGCCATGCTGTTAGAGGAAAATAATCAGCGACGGGATGGTGTGATCATGATAATCAGTGACACAGGTTCGGCGTCACCCGCCGCCTTGAAGTGGATTATTTCCCTAGAACGGCACGTCCCGCGTGTTTTCTTCCTTTTCCATGACACTGATTTGCCAGTGATTACAAATCCATCCCTTTATTGCTGTCGGAAATACGTTTTAGCCGCAACGATCATAAAGCCGTATCTTTCTCATGCGCGTTTCACAGAAAGGAAAGTCTCACTAAGCGTCCGTTTGACCCATCTTACTTTTGTTTTATTATTCCGATGCATCGTCGACTGCCGCTCTGCAGAAATCATCAGATTCGCTCTGAGTGAAAAGCGTTTAAAGCTGCTTTCTCGCGGGCTCGTTTTACACGTGATCCTACAGGAAGCGTTTCTCTTTTAGAGAATGCCGCCGCCGCCGCCGCCACCGTGCTTTTTTTTTTATTCATTTTTTTTTTAACCTCTCGACCAATGAGGTCGCAAGAAAGAAAAACAAAGATGGAGGACAAAGTGCTGGTGAAAAATGAGTCGTGATAGTGAGTGAATGTGAGGAGACGTAGAAAATATTTAATTGTACGTATATATATATATATATGCGTGATGTGACGTCTCACGTTAACCGTGACAGTCACGTCATCCGATCTTTATTTCCTCTGCGTTACTCATAACAATAAATCTAATCTAAATAGAAAGCCAGCCGATACGAGCTACAGCTAAGAGCGTTTTAAGCGTCGTTGTTTTTGTTTGTTTGTTTGTTTGTTTGTTTGTTTTTTTACAGTTCTTTTACTGAAAGTAAACGCGTGAAAGCAGGGGCTCTCTGTCTCGTCACGGAATCGCGTTTCATTCCCAACACTGCCGGGTTTGTTTTTTTTTTTTGTTCCTTCTCGGAGATTTAATTAACCTGTTGGCATTTAGCGGTGGCCAGCAGATATCCTGACAGCAGGCAGAGACGTGAACGCGAATGTAAGACACGTCGTTTAGACACGGGCTTCGGATTTCGGTTCTGAAGTAATATACTCGTTTTTTTTTTGTTGTTGTTTTTTTTTTTACGCCGCCGATATTATATCGAATGCATCAAATAACTAGCGAGAATAAAAGACAGAAAAGTGGGTCTTTCATGCACTTAGCATTCCGCACATCTCTCTCTCTCTCTCTCTCTCTCTCTGTCTATCTCTCTCTTATACACACTCGCAGTAATTCAACATTCATGACACACTCGTGGGAACAGCACCTTCAGAGAGTTGCAGAGAGGCGCCCGTGCAGGCGGTGGCTTGCTCGCTGTAATTGGCAGTTAGCGGAGTGTTTTGTAAACTCCTTTGTGGCTGTGATATTATACGGAGCGTGGGGAGGCGGCGGAGGCCCAGGATGCACCTGTGACGGCTGCCACGTGCGTAGGAGGGCCATCTGCTGGGTGCAGGCACTTAGCTTACACACGCTAACACACCTCTGCACGCTAAGCTCAAAGAGCCAAAGATCCACGGCCTTCGCTTTCATCCGCCCTGGCCACCAAACATCCTCTGTCCATTACCTCTGCTTCTAATTAAGCCACGACGCTAGCCTGCTGCAATTAGCATGGCTTGCATCGAAGCGTAATTCATTCGTAATTCATTCGTAATTCATTAACCCGGGCCTGTTTTATCTTCTTTCTTTTTTTTTCTGACAGGGAAAAGTCACACTTCTTTTCAGTTATATACTCGCTAATCGACTGCCGGGTAACACTTTCGTCTGGGCACGGTGAAAAATAAAGCCGACAAAGAGGACACGCGGCTTGTCGTGTCAGCAAGCAGTCGGAACGTGCACAGTTACAGCTTTACTTTACCTGACACTGGAGACTCCTTCCATCGATCCTAAACCTCAGAGGAAAACGCTTTGCTGCGTTCGATGCGACGTCGTGAATCCTAATTTAAACGAACGTAATTCCCAGTTACGACTTCCCGCTTCGGAGGTAAATTCGGAAGCAGCGCTGACACTGGAGACTCCTTCCCGAAATGTTGGTCTCTCTTTTTTTTTTTTTATGATGCTATGATTATGTAATAGAAAATAAAATAAAAGGTGGACCTCGGACAAGTCGACTGCATTTGAGGTAACTGCGTAATGTTTTGTGTGTGTGTGTGTGTGTGTGTGTGTGTGTGTGTGAACAAGTCATTTGATTGCAGAGGCAGGTGTATATGCACACAGGCTAATCTTAAAACCTTATAGGACTAGCGAGGTTATCCGGTCACCCAGCGGAGTCGTATCTGATTTTCTACATCACCATCAGCATCGTTTAGACGCTATATCATCTCTATATACGTTCTGCGCGCCGAAATTCTCCGAGGTCCGATGTCTTGATTTGGAAAACACGGCGAGCGAGAAGCAGGAGGCTCGCGAGAGCGGCGCTGGAGAGTGCTGGAGAAATGTCAGGGACTTACCCTAAAAACCCTCGGAGGGAGCGACAGTTAAACGAGTGGTTTATTATTTATTTAAAGGTGTTTCTTTCTCTCCTTCCGTCCTTCACTCCCGCGTTCCATCTCTCTCTCTCTCTCTCTCTCTCTCTCGGATCTGCCTGGGAGCACGCGGGAGATAATCTACACTGTATCACAGATGAGAAGCTGGAAATTATTTATGGTTTTATTTTGATTTCAGCGTCTGAGCCGAAGGTTTTTATTTTCCCGGGTTTTGTTTTTCTGGAGCTGCGTGCTGGAGAAGAAAAAAAAACACCCCACAGACCTCGAGTGACTCGGGAGATTGGCAGTGATCTCAATCCAGAGCGTGTCGTCCATTAAAATGATTTATGAGCCCTTTGAGCACGAGGCTAATAAATAAGGCGAGGTGGAGGAATTGTGGAAAATTGGAGTGACTAGAACATTGTTGTTGAGCGGGATTTAGTTAACGCTCCTCTTTTAGAAACGCTGAAGACTGACCAGTTGCCCTGTACCTGAGAGTTAGAGCCCCGCCTCCCGACGCTGTTTATTCATGTGTTTGTGCAGAACAGAGGAGAGCATCACACACACGCACACACACTCACTTACACACACACACACACACACACAACAAACACTGTCTATCTATTTATGTATCTGTCTGTTAATCTATCTGTCTGTCTATCTGTCTGTTTATCTATCTGTCTATCTGTCTGTTTATCTATCTGTCTGTCTGTCTGTCTATCTGTCTGTTTATCTATCTATCTGTCTGTCTGTCTGTCTATCTATCTGTCTATCTGTTTGTTGATCTATCTATCTATCTATCTATATCTGTCTGTCTGTCTCTCTGTTTATCTATCTGTCTGTCTATCTGTCTGTTTAGCTATCTATCTGTCTGTCTGTCTGTCTGTCTATCTATCTACCTATCTATATCTGTCTGTGTGTCTGTCTCTCTGTTTATCTATCTGTCTGTCTGTCTGTCTGTCTGTCTATCTGTCTGTCTATCTATCTATCTATCTATCTATCTATATCTGTCTGTCTGTCTGTCTGTCTGTCTGTTTATCTATCTATCTATAGATATTCTCTATCTGTCTGTCTGTCTGTTTATCTATCTATCTATAGATATTCTCTATCTATCTATCTATCTATCAATATTCTCTATCTATCTGTGTGTCTCTCTATCTGTCTGTCTGTCTATCTATCTGTCTGTTTATCTATCTATCTATAGATATTCTCTATCTATCTATCTATCTATCTATCAATATTCTCTATCTATCTGTGTGTCTCTCTATCTGTCTGTCTGTCTATCTATCTGTCTGTTTATCTATCTATCTATAGATATTCTCTATCTATCTATCTATCTATCTATCTATCTATCTATCAATATTCTCTATCTATCTGTGTGTCTATCTATCTGTCTGTCTGTCTATCTATCTGTCTGTTTATCTATCTATCTATAGATATTCTCTATCTATCTATCTATCTATCTATCTATCAATATTCTCTATCTGTCTGTCTGTCTGTCTATTTATCTATTTGTTTATCTACCTGTCTGTCTGTCTTTCTGTTTACCTGTCTATCTATCTATCTGTCTGTCTGTCTGTTTATCTATCTATCTATCTATCTATCAATATTCTCTATCTATCTGTCTGTCTGTCTATCTATCTATTTGTTTATCTATCTATCTATCTATCTATCTATCTATCTGTCTATTTATCTATCCATCCATCTGTCTGTGTCTGTCTGTCTTTCAATCTATCTATCTGTCTGTCTGTTTCTCTCTCTCTCTCTCTCTCTCTCTCTCTCTCTCTCTCTCTATTACACACACACACACACACACACAGAGCGAGAGCGAGAGGGTCCTCTGTGATGTAGCAGTGTGCTCTCAGCACCTCTCAGTTCACGTTGCAGCAGGTCGGGATTGATTTGGGGATTGCTGAAGCCCTTTTCACACTCCATGAAAAGTGATCCAAACAAACCCCCATCCTTTCTTCTCTTCTTTTCTCTTTTTTTCCTCGCCCTTCACACTGCGTCTGAAGGCTGCGGGGAGAACCGTGTCCCGATTAGAATCAGTGTACCTCTCCGACTCGACGTGTGGAATCAGGTGTTAAAGCAGCACCGATTAAACCTGCAGCTTGTCTTTTTTACTTTCATTTTATTTTTTAAAAAAAAAACGTATCTATTATGTGTTCAGCCTCGTCATCGTCTCCTCGCTCCACTGACCGCGGTTCACGCTAACGTCGGTCAGGAAATAATCACTGACGGATAAAATCGCTTTTATTTTTCATGTTCACGTCATTTTTTAATGTTTTTTTTTTTTTTGAGCCATTTTTTATACAGTGTGTCGTAAGCGCTCTTCTCTGTTTTGATGATGAGGGACGCGGTCCGAGTACGAACCGAATCGCTTACGCCGCTACGTTTCGCTACGACACGTAACCGACCGACGTGGTTGGGAGAGAATTTTGCGAGTGCTCTTACCTGGTGAGCTCTTTAGGCAGACGGACTGCTGTGTATATTACACCGACTCTTTACGCGACACATCCACTGCCAATTCTCCCGAATATATGTGGATTGTTTTTGGCCGTGTGCCAGAATTCATCCGCGTGCGACGGCCGATCTTTTCTCCCCTCTCCGTCTTTCATACGGTATTCACGCTACGACACTGCCTCCGTTTAAGACAAAAGCGTGTTTAATGGCTCGAAATTCTCGAGCTAAGTTGTTTGCTTGCGGAGGAGAAAAGCCGTCAGGACGGGACGAAGATGTGGAACACTTTCCGTAATGCTTTTCAGACATTATTATTGTCAAGGCCAGGAATTGTGTGCTGGAGCGAGCGTGCCTGTCTCCTGCCTCCCTGCCTCCCTCCATCCATCCCCCCATCCCTCCATCCCGCATTCCTCGTTTTATCTCCTCTTTGTTCCACAAGAGTTACATCAAATGAACGTGACAAAACTAAGCCATGGGTTTGAAAGTATTTCATTTTGTGTGTGTGTGTGTGTGTGTGTGTGTGTGTGTGTGTTGGCTCTTTTCATTCACAGACATTTCCTTCGATCTGGTTTTTTTTTTCTCTCTCTCTCTTTTTTTTTTTTCCAGGTTATCGATCATGTCATCTGGTAGCATCTCCAGCGTCTGCGGTTCTGTGAGGAGATCTAAGTGACACTTATCGTATTAGACGGTGAACGGGTTATTCTTTCGTCTCACGCTCGCACACCACGAGCAGCTAAACGAGCAGTAAACACACTCGTTTGAGCGGCTTCCTCTTCGGACCGGTGCGCGTCCTTGGAGTCCGAGCTCGCCGTTCACCGCGGATCAATCTCACGTCTCGTTTCTCAGACATCAGCAAAAGTGAAATGATAAATGGGCTTTCGCCTGAGCCGTTGCGCTACTATTCGTTCAAATCACCACCTAACCTGAAACCTATTTCCGACCGAGAGAGGGAGAGATAGGATAAAGAAGGAGGGAGCAGACGCACAATAGGGGGCTGAGATAGGATAAAGTATGTTGTCGAGGAAATGACATCATCTGGCTTCTCTGGAGGTGGGTGGAAAGTCATTTTCCAAAGCATCTCCGTCTCCGTCCTCCTTCTTTTTTCTTTTTTTTTTTTCCTTCTTCCCCTCCGCTTGTTTTATGGTGCTGAAGTTCCAGCATGAGTCAGACGGGTGACTGTGAAGTCACATTGAAATGCCTGCATTTCGCCTGCAGCTCCTTTCCGCCAGAGTCTGCGCTAATATTCGCACAACCATCACAGGGGAAATGATGACCGTGTCTGGGGGGGGAAGTGCATCTCTGGAATTCCACGACAGTCATTTTAAAGAATATATTGGCTGTTGCCTCCTGACCCATCCATTTGAATAGTCGCTGATTGCCTGTGGGTCTGGCCTTCCATCACGAGGCGGATGAGTCTAACCCGACTCTCTGACTCGGACTCGGACGGTTCATGAGAGAACCCGCGTTTTCGTCCATCTCAGTGCGGAACGTTAAGATAAAATTCCCCGGCCCTCCTGCAAAAGGGAACGAGGTTCTGCTCGGCTCGGTTTTTCCCTCCTCCGTCTCGGACGCGGGTGTCGCGTCTTGCCGAGCAAATTGAAATCGTCGAGCGGCGAGGCTCACGCTAATTACTCTGTGGAAGGTGGGGAGTTCATCGGAGGAGTAGAGCGGATGGTCCCTCTGTTCGGTTCCATAGATTTGTCACGGTGTTTGGTGTGCGATCCGAGACAAGCCGTGCATCTGTCCTGCGGTTCTGTGCCAAACGTCTTGATGAGTAGAGACGAGCGGGTTTTAAAATGAGCCAAACCTGGAGTCAGACGCGTCCTCTCAGGCCCTCTCTAAAACTTCTCCGTCCAGATTCCTTCAGGAACGTCAAACTAACAACCGCGATGGGTGCTTTTACGGAAATACAACAGCCCGAGTGAGGAATAACCCGCTCCGTGCTGTGCTGTTATGGGAAAATAATCGATTACGGGTTGCTGCGATGAAGCGGAGAACGAGAAACCGCAGAAACCATGACGTATTAATATAACGAGCGCTTTAAAATAAACCTGCAGCTGCTGAGAATCCAACAGCGCTGTAGGATAACGTATACGGTATACATCTCTCTCTCGCTCTGTCTTTCTCGCGGGGCGGGGTTACACAATAGGTTTACACCCACGCACTCGCAGTGCTTCAGAGGTGTTTGCCTACACACGAGAAACGGCGGAGAGAACAAAAGATCGAAGGTGTGGTTGCATTTCAGTCAAGAACCCTCATCAGAAGTGCAGTAAATCCTTCGCATGTAACGGAGGCTACAGTATGCAAGCTATTTATCCTGTCGAGCACCTGTTGAAGACAGCATCCATCTCCTCCTCCTCTTCCTCCTCCTCCTCCTCCTCCTCCTCACTCCTCTCACAGCCCTGTTTCTCTCCTAACTGTCTCGTACACAGCCGTGTTTAGGGTTAAGTTGAGCGATGGAGTTATTTTACTGGCTTCGTGGTTGTGAGTTTGGCAAAAAAGAAAACAAAAAACCTTCAACGCTACACTCCTGATCGAATCGACACGATCCGTTAAGTCTTAACATGTCGCTTAACTTTTCGGAACTGCTATCCGAGGTCCGAAGTGCACCTATAATTTATAGAGAATGATCGATGCTTTGTCGGTGTGTTCTTTGTAACCCGGTAAATGTCAAGCGGACATTTTAACTCGCGAGGGAAGAAACAGAAAAGGAGTCAGAAATGTGAGTTGCGAACTCGTTACTGCGAGGAATGAAGTCAAAACTGTGCGATGTGAAACTGAAATCGTGAGGAAAAAATGTTGCGCGATATAAAGCCGCAATTATCTTTTGTCTTTAATTTATTTATTCATTTTCATATGGTTCATTTACATGTGATTCATTTTCGTGAGATTCATATTCATGAGATTCATATTCAAGTGATACATTTTCATGTGATTCATTTTCATGTGATTCATTTTCATGAGATTCATTTTCATGTGATTCATACTCAAGTGACACATTTTCATGTGATTCATTTACGGATGATTCATTTACATGTGATTCATTTACTGATTTGCTTCTCTTTAAATCCAGTTTTAGACTGTGATATTACAAAGGTCTTTCCAGATTATTACTTCGCAATTATCTTTTAAAGAATTTTTGTCTCTGTGATGGAAACGGGCATTACCGATGCCCATATATTACCGATACATTACCGATACCGATACATTACCGATCATGCAACGGACCGATGAGTACTAATAATATCTGTAAAAATCCCAATAACATCCAGCGTTATTGATGAACAATGCTAGACCAAAGCCCCGCCCTTCCATGAAAAAGTGCCGTAGAATCGCCATCTGGTGCAGGACTACACTTCGTTTTTTTTATCCCAGTTCTGGTTTCTGTGTTTCTTGCTTTTTCACTTTAATTGAGTAATGAAGGAATAACAGACTTTGTGGCATGCAGGTATAGGGAATGAATCACTGATGAGGTGGTGTGATGAAGCAGAGTTACTGCTACCAACCCCAAGGCTTGTGCTTTAAGGGTGGTGTCACAACCCGAACATGCTAATAACAGCTACCCGGATCTAACCTAGCTACCTTCTCGTTTTTCAACCCATGACTTAATGTGTAACCGGTGTGACGTCACTTCCTGTACTCAGAGGAGAGGCGACGTACAGCCAGACACCCCTGACGCTTTTTCTCTCCGAGGCTGGTTTTGTCAAACAGGGCACAGGGTCACGCCGATGTCGATGCTGAGCTGTGTGCGCTATCTGTGATCTCAGACGAGCAGTTCAGCGGGTTCAGGGGTTCGCTGTGGCCTCCGGCTGCCTTTTAGAGTCACAGGCTTAACAGAGGCCCATCTGTTTGGAGCGCTCTGCTTCGCTCTGGATGCCTTCCCCCCTTTTTTCCCCTCGCTCCATCCTTCTCTTCCCCAGTTACGTCTATAAATAGCCACTGAAGTCAGAGGCTGTGCATTACAATATTACATCGCCTTCCTTTGTAAACTCAGGAGAGGTGTGTGTGTGTGTGTGTGTGTGTGTGTAACACTGTTAGTATGTGTGTATAATGGTGGGGGGAGATATATGCACATGTACGTGTATGGTTATATGTTAGTGTGGGTGTATCCGGGGTCAGAGAATTCCAGCTCATGTGGAAGACCTGTGTGTTTTTGTGTGTGTGTGTGTGTGTGTGTGTGTGTGCGTGTGAGTGTGTGTGTGCGCGTACGTGATTCCTCCCCCGCCGTGGCTCTGGTTTCTATTACTGGCAGTAAACAGAGCAGAGCGGTGCTTTTTGCTCCCCTCTCAAACACGGTGTTAAGTTTCCTGCTTTAGCTCCCGCCTCACACGCCGCTCCCGAGGAGGTGGAACGGGAGCGGTTGCCATGACGACGGCAAAGCCCCGGCCACGGCGGAGGAGCCAGAGAGTGCGGGGATCGTGAGCCGAGACGGGGGACGCTTTCAGATCGCAGCGACCACGGAGACAGAATCTCACCACGCTTCCTAAAGAGCCTCTCAATTATTCAGCCGGGCAGCAGAAAGGTTATTTTAGAAAACGGGAACGAAAAAGAGATGCTGTGGGAAAAGAGAGAGAGAGAGAGAAAGAGAGAGAGAGAGAAAGAGAGAGAGAGAGAGGTCCCTTTTTTTCAGGGAATTTGTGAACTTTTTAAAAGAAGCAGTTTAATAGTCTATCTCTAATCTGTTCTACTCTTTAACCTTTTGGCTTCCTGGGTTTAAATGTTTGCACACAACAGATACCTGGTGCAGTGTCAAACTGTATTACGTCGCCATTATAACACGCTGTGACTTACATTTCCATTAAATTATACCAGCTCCGCTAAGCATTCACATAAACCGAAGGTCTTGCAAGCTCAGATGCTTTTAACCCCTGGCCATGGCATCGCTCAGCAGAGACGCGACCTAAACTTTTCTCTCTAAGAGTCGGATACAGAGAAGTTCAAATAAATAACTACTGAACGCACGCACGCACGCATACGTTACTGCAACGAAAGCCGAGTGAGAGCGGCGTGGTGTCTCGTCGCTGCTGCCTCGTTCTCCCTAAAACGCCGTTCTTGTTTACAGATAAGCTCGTAAACCCTTTGTGTTTGAGAACCGGATGGAGCTCGAGTGACGGGAAATGAACGGCGTTCGTTTCGTCCGTTTAGCAGCTAACGTGGCGGCCGTAAGCACCACGTCTTCCAGCATTCCTTCAGGTTCTGTAGCGGGGAAATCGGCAGCGTCAGGACTATGACGATGTCCTTGATGTCATCCTTACTGAAGGACGATGTGATGCCGGTCTATTTAAAGACGCTCTGACATTAGGGGTCATTGGTATTGCTTGGAACAATGGACTCGGAGTTGCAGAGTGAGACTGGGCTCGGCTAGTTAGCCGTCTAGACGATGACGAGCACGATGTTGGCGATGGAAACTGGCGGAATTCTTCTTCTTCTTATTATTATTAAAGCTGTAATTTTGCACGTTCTTTTTGTCTTATTAACTTCAAGAGAGCGAAGAAAGAGAGGCTAGTGAGGGAACATGAGTTTATAGCTGCTGTAGCATAAGTGAGAACAGGAACTAACTTGTTTATCTGATGTTCCAGCGTTGAATGTAACAATAAACGGATGACGTATGGAAATGTATGGTTTGTCGTTCTTTAATCGTTGGCAAATTGCTGCAGTTTAAAAGAAAAAAAAAACCTTCAGGGCATGCTTTTATAAGAAAATAATCAACAGAGATGGACTAATTTAATACGTGATTTCATAGTGCGATAATCACTCGCTACCGACCTACAGTAGCTCCTCCAAACAGCCAGTCAGTGTTCTGCTAGCCAGCTAGTAATATCTAATAACGTACTCGATGGTGCTGTTGTCTAGCTAGCTAAGTATGACGGCCGTGACCTCCGTGTAAGCGACACCGTTACCCATTGTGGATGATTTCAGCGTCGGCGTCAGCGTCTCGGCTGTCACAGCAGACCAGCTCAGCGTCTCTGAATCCCACCACGCGATGGCAGTCATGGAAACCCATCTGCATGCCCTCCGGTTTACAGCGCAGCAGGGACGCGACCTACTACAGATGCCAAAAATGACTTCTGAAAATGAAGCGGCTCACCACTGACTGCGTGCCTTCTGTTTTTAGCTCACACTAGCTCTCGCGTTCGCCGTCTAACGCTCCTAATACACCAGCATTAGAAAGCACCTAAAATAACAGTCTCTGGATGTCTGTCTTGTTTCTGTCCTCCTCTACGTCTCTGTCCAACGTCTCCGGCTCGTCCTCGGCGTCACACGGGATATACACACTCTGCTTGTGTG
This sequence comes from Ictalurus furcatus, assembly GCF_023375685.1. NCBI lineage: Eukaryota > Metazoa > Chordata > Actinopteri > Siluriformes > Ictaluridae > Ictalurus > Ictalurus furcatus. The sequence goes on along the minus strand of NC_071263.1, from coordinate 2,792,567 downwards.
TTTATGAAACACAGTGTATTTTGGGAAGGCATGTGATTAACTGCGCAATTAAACAGAGTCGTTATTGCAAACAAGCAAATCCCTGTCCACATCATTATAGAAACGGTAATTGACCTTTTTCCGGATTTATTTATTTATTTATTGGTACTCTCTTTCGCTCGAGTACCAGACGATGCACTTCTGTGGGTGTTCTCCGTCCTCTTCTTCTTCTTCACCGTTATTAATATTGTCATTATTTCATTATAAAAGCCCAAATCGCACCAAAGGGTATGATAAACATGTGGAATATACAGCAAATGAAATGCAAAAATAGTAGCCACGTTATACTGTTACGCTGTGCTGGGCGGGGATCCTAGGTATCCTAGGATCCTGGGCGTGGTCTCTTCCAGGATGACCCCGCCCCCACACACAGAGCACGAAGGCCCACTGAGTGGTTTAATAAGGACGAAAATGATGTAAATCAGACGCTATGGCCTTCGGACATCACGCGCAATGTTGACGGGATAGACAGCGCTGTCCACCATCATCATCAAAACACCAAATGAGGTCATGTCTTGTAGAAGAACGGTGTTAATCGCTCTAGTTTAGTTCCAGAGAGCCGTGCTAAAGCACAGTGAAGCTGTTCTGGATTCTTGCTCACAACCTTGATGTTGTTGTTGTTTTGTTTAATTTGCCACCCATTTGTATTGGTTTATTTCATTGTAAGCTCACCTATGAATCAACCTTGGTGGGTGGGATCAGCTGTGGTCGTTGTTTTATGACGTAAAACACACAATGAGACCAAAATAGAGGTCACCAATCAGGGAGTCGAGCTGTACTTGTACGCTAACCTTCGCTAAGTACTGTTTGCTAACATACGGTTCCTAGCTAACCTGGGAAAAATATAGATATACAGCATATAAAGACAGGCCTTTATTCATATACATCCATCCGTCCATCTTCTGTATCGCTTATCCAACAGGGTCGCGGGGAACCTGGAGTCTATCCCAGGGAGCATCGGGCACAAGGCGGGGTACACGCTGGACAGGGTGCCAATCCATCGCAGGGCACAATCACACACACAATCACACACCCGTTCATACACTACGGACACTTTGGACACGCCGATCAGCCTACCGTGCATGTCTTTGGACTGGGGGAGGAAACCGGAGTACCCGGAGGAAACCCCCGCAGCACGGGGAGAACACGCAAACTCCGCCCACACAGGGCAGCGGCGGGAATCGAACCCTCAACCCTGGACGTGTGATGCGAACGTGCTAACCGCTAAGAATTCAAATCCTTAATCAAGCATTGATATATTAACATATCTTTAGGATCGCTCTCTCTCACAGTGCCGCGTGTGTTTGTTTTTGTGTTCGTGCGCTTGTTGTATTTGTTCCAGCGTCAATTAAAAATCTTAACGGGCTCCGACTGACACGCGTTCGCTCTGAAGGGCTGTTCATTTCACTCTGTACCGTAGGCCCATCTGATGCCTCGACTGAAATCAAAGCTCAGGTTTCCGCTCTGTGAATAATAGATCTTATCTCACTTGTGCTTTATCGTCAGCGGGGCAGATTTGTCGTGTCTGCACAATCAAAGGCGAGCGTTAAAACTTCAGCGGCCTCTCGCTTCCGCCGCTATCCATCGCAGAGAGCCGGGAGAACAACCGCGGGACGGGTTAAGAAGAGAGTTCGCCTGGCTCACAGCCGCTTTCCGTCGAAGGCCAGTTGATGGCGAGCTGCGCGTGACACTGAGACATGCGTGTCGTTTCCCCTTCACTAACCCCACGCGCGGTCTGTCGGGACAGAGGAGCAGCGATGAGCGGCGTCTGAACGTGGACGGAATGTCTCGGCTGATATTTCAGCATTTTAAATAGTTGTAACGGAGATGTGAACACACTCGGTCCCTAAGGAGGTCACTTGTCTCACTGTGTCCTACAAGAGGCTTTTAAATCTGTTCCAGCCAAGTGCCAGGTTTTTCCTCTTACACCCAAAACCCTGAGGCTGCTCGCACAAAACCATTTCTTGGCATCTGGTAGAAAAAAAAAAGAAAAAAGAAAAAAGAAACAAACGCATTGATATGCGTTGCCGGTTTGTTGTAGTCATGTTTTTGGGCGGAGATCAATATATATATATATTTATTTATTTATTTTTTGGGTCTGTATACTCAGAATGAGAACTGAAAAGGGAACATGCTGTTCAAGGTGATAAAATATGCATAGAAATATCCAGAAATAAAAATCCTTGTTTCTCCTGCAGCTATTTGTATTCTTTTTGTCTCAAATTGCTGTATTTTTTTTTGTTTTGTTTTGTTTTTTTTTACTAGAAATCGGTCCTGCAGTGCTACACTAGCCTGCTAATGTTCCCCAGCGAAAGCTCCTTTTATTTTTTTTACGCTCACGTTTAAAAAACGTCCTTTGACTGAAAGTATTATTTAACAATAATCCATAGTGCTTCATTTTAACGAGGCGGTCGTTAGCATTTCATGCTAATAGCTACATAGTGCTGTTATCAGGATCGTCTCTCCTTATCGTAAAATAATGCATATTTATCGCCGTGAGCTGACCTTCTAGATTTTTGGATCGTAAAAAAAAAGAAAAGTCGTGGGTAATTGGATCAGTTCCTCCCTTGAGCTCTGAACGGCTTAAGCGCTACGCGGGACGATCCCAACCCGACAGAAGTTCAACATTCGTGAACTTTTTAAACGGGTCGTTTCGACTCATCACTGCGTATCGTTGAAGTCAATGGTAAAAGCTTTCTTTTTATTTCTTTTCTTTGTCAACGCTGCCTAGCGGGAAGCTTCCGACCTAGAGCTAAGAAAAATCCGTTTGAATAGCCGTTCTAGTCATAATACCCGCTCGGAAAGTCTGAGGTTCTTAAGAGAGTTGGAATTGGTCACGTAGTCCAAAACGGAGGCGTGAAATAATACGGTTTTAAACTTTTAAAGTGTTTATTCGCACGTGCTTTTCTTTACAATCACCAGATATAGTAGTATTGTGGTAGACTAGTGTGGTTAATGTATTGTTTATCAAACCGTGCACGTGTATGGGTTTCTGAAATTGTAGTAATTCGTGCATCGTTTAATTTATTGTTACTAATTCGTTAGTGCTTCTCCAGAGCAACTGCTTCACCTTACATTCCCACAGAAAGGGTTAGGGTTAGGGTTCGGGTTAGCGTAGGTCTTGTTTTATCGGCTGTATGAATTTGCAAATATTGTACATTCGACTTTTAAAATAAATGAAGCAATACCAAATCAACTGGACATTTTAGAAGCTAGTTGAAAGCGTTTTTATAGCCACACAGGCGCTAAGCTAGCTTCGGCGATCATTTCCCCCCCCAAGGTTAAACATCGGAGGTCATCTGAACGTGTCCTAGCTGTCAGGAACTCAGCGTTCGACTTTCCCTCAAAACGATGTTTTTAGCAGGTCTTTGATTCCAGTGTCCTTCATCACTGTCTGTTAAGAGGAAAGAAAAAAGCGATCTAGAGATGGTCTTCCTGTCTTAATTGATCAGCAGAGAGTCAAAAGTAGAGAAAGAGAGAGCTGGTGGATGGACTGGACACGTCTCCGGCGGAGGTTTTTTTGACACTTTTATGGTTATTGTGGAAGGTGGTGTAAGCTGCAGGCAGGACCGGGCGCTGTCCCTCTCACATCCACGCCCAGAATGAGACCACATGAGCTACATGAGCTTTTTCCTTTCCGACCTAATGCTGTCGTTTATCACGCGGATATATTTTAGCTGAAAACCGATTTCCCTCCAATCCAATCTGCAGCCTATCGTTCATCAGGGGAAAGAATTCGACTAAATGCATGGGCTTTATTTGCGCAGCAGCAGGTGCCAAATTTACAGAGTGCCTGGTATTTATCATAGACACACCCTGTCATTTTCTCTCTTTCTCTCTTCTGTCTCTGTCTCTTTCTGAGAGACCCACCACCAGAGGACACGGTAGAGGAGAAATGGAGTGACGTGACGAGGCGATAGGGATGCAGAATGCATTGTGGGTTATTTATGTATGTATGTATTTATTTATTTATTTCCGCTTTCTTATCCCGTCACGCTGACACGGCTGCGTCTCGCCATTAAGTCGAACAGCGGTTAATCTGAACTCCGTGTGCCGGATCAGATATTCATGGCCCAGCAGGAAGCGCAGTCCCTCCTGGCGCTGATCTCAGGTCAGGCAGAGCAGCTCACATCTCCAGCTGTGGAGGAAGATGGGAGCAGCTGGGAGCAGCGAGCGACCCCACTGCCAAAACCCAAATGAAGGAAGACGGAAATAGAGTACGCTGTGCCTTCATTTTGGGTTTTGTGTCATTTATTTCGGCACTGATTTGCTCTTCCTTTGCATGTTTGGTTAACGGTGCTATGTCATTGGGGTTGTTTTTTTTTTCCACCCTCTCCGTGCTGATATGCTTTCCGGGACATGATATTCGATTCCCGTAGAGAATTTGCTTAGGAGATGTGATGTAACGTGTCCAAAAAAAATGTTACAAATCTTGATGTTTGAATTAAAAAAAGCTACTCAAACAGCGACTGAACTTATCCTAGTGGGTGTGGCTTAATATTACCGTTACCGTCCCGACATGGATTGCTTTCCTATAACGTCCTCAATTACTCTTCTCCTAAGCTAGTCCACGTTCTCAATTACGTTACAGCAGCTATAAACAGTCGTTCCCTCACCCGCCTTGGGTTTTTTTCCCCCCTCTTCAAGTTAACAAGACCGAGAGAAAGAAAAAAATCTCAGCTTGTCACGTTACCGAGAAACCGCAAAGACGCGTAAACTCCTCCGTCGTAAAGACTTTCCCATGAGCTGACACTAAAGACTTTTAAACAGGAAAGCATAGATTTAATGAAAGCTGTGTGAGCGGGACGAGCGATAATTATCCCTGCGATCGGTGAGAGTCAAGTTTATGTTAGCGATACGTAAGAACAGCTCTTGGAATGCATGGAGCCCATTAGAAATGTAGACTTTTTCCTGCCGATTGTGTTCATAAAACCCCAAATTAACCTCATTAGAGGAGACTCGGAGACTTCACGTCCTCGGGGTTTTAAGGAAATTTCGGTCAGCCGTTTTTTCCAGTCCCAACAAAATCATTTTCCATCCCGTTATTTTGCTCTGTCTGAGCCTGTGTGTGTGTGTGTGTGCTTTGATTAAACATTAAATCCATATGGCTGTTTTTAATATCTCCTAATTATCAGCATCGTGCATCTTAATCGCTTAAGATGCACATCCGTGACCCGTACCTCGAAGAAGATAAGAACATCTCCGAACATCTCAGCGTGGTGTCTAGCCGGATTCCGGCACACAACCCGTGTTGATTTTTCTTTCTACCCGAAGAGGTGAAAGTGCTCCGTGCCCTTGAGGCAAACTCTCATCTCTACACAGAAGCCATAAACAAACAGGGCCGTCCCTCAGTCCCTCACGCAGCTCTGCCCGTGCCCTTTGACCTGCGCTTATAGAGAGAGTGGAGCGTGTCGACAGCGAGGAGGAGGCCGGAGGCTCCTGAACGGAGAACCCTGCCGCTTCGCCTTTTGTGTAGTCAGAAGCGCACTCTGCGGAACTAGCCGTGCGTGTCATAGGCCCAGATGTAGGAGCTGCACCGCCGTCAGCCCCACGCTTTATTGTGCGAGAAACAAAAGCCGAAAGCACTCCAGAAATCTCCTGTCAGAGAGACAGACGTCTTAAGATCCTTTTCACCAAAGAGCCTTGTTTGCCTAAGGAGATGGACGTGCTCGAAACCGTGCCACAAAAGGCCAAGATGGACCATTATGAAGAGCTCTGAGAGGCTGCGTTTCATTCGGCGCTGATACGAAACTCAAGACCTCCAAAGAAAGTTGCCTTTTTAAAGTCGTAGACGTGCCGAAATCCACCATGCCCGGGAACGTAGCTAAGTTGAGGCTTTCTGTTCCATCTCAGGAGTCTTAGAAAGCAGACCTCAGCCCCAATATTTTCTGTGCACTTTGAAGGTGGCATGGTGGCAAAACAGGAAGCTTCAGTTACTGTGTAGTGTCACATGTTCTCCTGGTGTCCATGCGGGTTTCTTCTGGCTATTCCGGTTTCCTCCCACCTCCCAAAAACATGCCGGCGGCAGCCCCTGGGTGTGAATAATTGTGTTTGTGTGTAGTTGTGGGAGGGTGGGGATTGGGGTGAGGGGGTGCTGTTGGGGTTTGTGTTCTTGGTGCCGTTTGTCGAGAATCTAGTGCACTCAGAAAAAAGGGTTCTTCAATGATCCATTGGATATTTAAGGGTTCTTCTGATAGGGCAATGATCTGGTGTAGGGTTCTAATGGTTTCCCCCAGAGTGCTAAGCGAAGAGCCCTTAAAAGTCTGACCCGGACCAGAAAACTTCCCCCCCCCCCCCCCCCCCCCCGACAGTAGGACTTCAGATGAATTGTTTTAACAACACTAAGTAGAAGGTGTTTTCCCCCCCCCCCCCGCCCATCTATACACCCATTCACTGATGTGCGACTTTGTTTTTAGACACATGCTCTAACGCACAGATAAAGGCTTTATAGGAAATGAAACTGTTGTTATTCTTATTATCAATCGTAACAGATTTAGATCGGTACCTATTTTCAAGAAATCGAACTCGCAGTGAGTCAGAGCAAGGCCATCTTAATGTCAGTTTGAATTGATTCTTATTTATTTATTTTGCTTGAAATAGAGTAAATGGCTGCAATTCTCCATGAGAGTGTGCTCAGTAGTGCACCGTCCCCCTGCTGGACAAGTCGTAGTAGTGCAAGCGGTGCAGTGCTGGCAGTCAGAATGGGGGATGTAATTAGTACGTTTGAGATAAGTTTGAAACAAGTGAATGATGAACCAAAAAAAAAAAAAAATGGGTAACTGCATTACATTTTCTCTGATCGCAGCTTTAGCGCCTAAGAAAGAGAGACAAAGAAGTCTTTTTTTTTTTTTTTAAAAAAAAAAAGAGGGAGATCTAATGGAGGCTCTCTTTTCAAGGCCAGGACATTAATACGCTTAAGAGGAAGAGGATGCAGAGACAGAGCATACAGTAGGTGTACGGATGGCATCATTTCCCTCTCTGCACTCGGCATGGCTTTAGTGAGAGGGCCAGGGCGCCTACCCACAGGCTCTGAGCTCCACTGAGAGACAAGATTGGCTCTTTCATTGCTTGTGGAGCAGCAAAAGCACTCTGTTTCCCAGTGTGAGTGTTTGTACAGACGCCAGTGCCTTACAGGAGTCACTCTGGCTCATGTGTAAGTACACCACCATTCCAACTGGGCTGTATTTTTGCAGTTTTTGGGGCTGTTTTGGTTGTTTTTTTAAGCGTTTAGCTTAGTAGTACGCCACTTGCGTTTGTTTTATCCGGTTACAGTTACAATTAAAGTCTGCCAGACAAGTGAGTTCCTGTTCTCGCTTACTTTCTAGCAGCTATAAAGCCCCTCGTTCCTTTACCAGCCTCTTTGCTTCTCATTCTCGACTCGAAAAAACGCAGCGTATCGTGTTACCGAGAAACCGCACGGCTTTACCGTTGCAAAATGCTTGACACTGGAGACTCCTTCCATAAGCGTTTCCTTACAGGAACCTCGTCTACGATCGCACACGCTTTCCTCTGACGAGCGCGTTAATATAAAGCTGCGATCAACACCTTCTGACCAATCAGAATCATGAATTCGACAGCACAGAGATGAGGGTATGAACGATACGTACGCGTTTACGTCGTATGCGGAAAGCAGGCGGTTGTTGGACGGCTGTGAGATCTAATCTTACATCGTTTCTAATCACACCTTTGGATAATGTGTTCACTCACACCCTGCCGCTGAACTTCAGTTTACCTTCACCACAAAGATGGCCAGAAAAGTACCAAGAGCATATCCGCCACACACACACACACACACACACACACACATTTTATGTCCATGTTATGATTGCTTAAAACATGTGAATGTGATTCTGTTAAACAGTCTCAAACCCTCCCACAATCGTCCTCGGTCGCCTTTTGTTTCTTGCTGTTGTTCCTGAAGGCTCAACATGAAGCAAGCTTATTAAGCATTCAGTTTGGTCGCCCATCCACGCTAATCAGGACCGGGGCTGCGTCCTTCTGTCACTTCACATCACGCGCTCATGTAGTCGCGCTGTCTCTTCACCTTTGTGAGGGGCAGAGAGGGCCGACTCCAGCGCAGCTGTTCTCCTCCTCGCCACACCTCACACTTCTGAAAGTATGGCATATACATAGGGAGGGAGGGGTTGCCAAGGCAACAGCGCTCCTTCCTAATGGGTAGAGGGGTGTGCTGGAATTCGAGCGGATAGTTGTTTTCCTCCTTTTTTTTTTTTCTTTTTTTTTTTCCACGTCTGCCATCTGCTTTCCATCAGAGGCCATTTCCCGGACGGAGTGAAATGATGCCTCATCCTGGGATCAGAAAGGAGAGGAGCCATCAAGTGTGTTCAGGGCTGCTCTCGCGGGCTCCGTTCAATCTTCATTCGGCCAACTAGAGTCCTACATCTGATGGAGAATTCTGTAAAGATTAATAAATAAATAAATAAATAAATAATGCTTCAGTGAAGTACATGAGTTCAGACTTTTGGGGATTGTACATTTTGGTCATGAAATGTGGTCCATTTGCTTACGATTACATGCTAGGCAGGAAGTGTGGTCTCTTTGGTGACGGTTGCTTTTTTTTGACTCGGTGAAGCACCGGAAGTTCAGAAATAGAGTCACACTAAGTGGAGTTGAGCTGTTCTTTGCATCCTGTAGATGCCGATATAGACGCTGCCGTGTCCATGATGTGTTTGAATCGTCCTGAGGCGCCCGAGTTCTGTGAGTAGTGGCTGAAAGGATCCACCCTGTGAGATACACACCAATGGAATACAGACGCATCTCAAAAAACATTCGAATATCGTGGAAAAGTTCATTTTTTTCCCCCCGTGATTTAATTCACAAAGTGGAACTTTCATATATTCTAGATTCATTATACGTGATGTGAACTATTTCAAGCCTTTTTTTTGTTGTTGTTTTAATCTCGAGGATGACGGCTTACAGCTCACGGAAATCAAACATCCAGTACCTCAAAATATCAGAATAAAGAATTTATAATACAGAAATGTCGACCTGAGAAGAGTATGTTAATTTATGCGCTGATACTCGGTCGGGGTTTTAATCCTTTTGCAGGAATTAATGCATCAGTGCGGCGTGGCGTGGAGGCGATCAGCCTGAGGCACTGCTGAGGTGTTCTGGAAGTCCAGGTTGCTTTGATAGCGGTCTTCAGCTCGTCTGTATTGTCGGGTCTGGTGTCTCTCGTAGATTCTCTATGGGGTTGGGGTTCGGGTCAGGCGAGTCGGCTGGACGATCAAGCACAGTAATACCACGGTCAGTAAACCAGTTACTAGAAGTTTTGGCGCTGTGGGCAGGTGTCGAGTCCTGCTGGAAAAGGAAATCAGCGTCTCCATAAAACTCGTCAGGAGATGGACGTATGAAGTTCTCTAAAATCTCCTGGGAGACGCTGCATCGACTCTCGACTCGAGAAAACACACTGGACCAACACCAGCAGATCACATGGCAACCCAAATCATCACCGACTGTGGAAACGTCACACTGGACTTCAAGCAGCTTGGATTCTGTTCCTCTCCACTCTTCCTCCAGACTCTGGAACCTTGATTTCCAAATGAAACGCAACATTGACTTCCATCTTCCCCGTGATTGTGTGTGTGTACTGACCCAGACTGAGAGATTAAAGCCTCAGGAAACCTTCGCAGGTGTTTTGAGTCAACTCGCTGTTTAGAGATCTTCTCAGGTCGACATTTCTGTATTATAAATTCTTCATTCGAATATTCCGAGGCAGCGGATTTTTGATTCCCGTGAGCCGTAATCATCGAGATTAACACGTAATGAATCTAGAATATATCAAAGTTCCACATTTTGAAATAAATTACAGGAAAAAAATGTACTTTTCCCACGATATTCAAACTTTTTTTTAGATGCACCTGTAACTCTACAACCCGATTTTAAACAAAACCCTTCACACTAACTGTTATTCTCACTTCTTTTTATGATTTCTTTTATGGTTCATGGTTCATTTTCCAAACATAATCTTTTTTTTTTTTGTCTGAGAAATCTCTCTCTCTCTCCCTCCCTCTCTCTCTCTCTCTCTCTCTCTCTCGCCGCCTTTATGAAGTTTTCAATTCGGATATTTTTAGAACGGGGAGAAAAATTAAAAATCCTCCTTCCGCCGCCTCGCTGTTGGAAACGCCCGCTCGTGATGTGCAAAGCAGACGACGGAAGCCATTTAATAGCGCACGCTAATGGTGTTTGGGTCACGGTGATCAAATACGGTGGTGTAGCTTTAGAATGAATCAATATTTTCCGCTCCCGCTGATTTTCTCTCGTATGTCTGTTTATGACTCGCATTCATCTTTGTGCCATCTGTGATTACGGCTGAATCACATGTACTCACATGCTGTGGTGTTTGTGTGGGGTGATACTCGCTGTGGGCGGCCGTGCATATGTGTATGAGTGAGTGAGTGTGTGTGTGTGTGTGTGTGTGCGTGCTATAGGCGTGTCGGTGTTGTAGACCCTCACATGGTCTCACATTAACGGCCGTTTTATCCATGTCTCCTCCGCAGTCCCTCAGGGAGTGATCCGGAACGGAGCTTGTATGATGAGCCCGGGCCTCTTCCCAGGAATTCGACCTCTTCCCATCAGTCCTATCGGCAGCAGAGCCGCCGCCGTCAGGTTAGTCCCGCCTCTTTTCACTCGTCCACCAATCTTTTCTTGTTTTGACCTGACATTTCAGGCAGGAACTGAGCTCTGATCGGGTTACTGTGACCGAGGCAGGAAATGCAATCCATTTATTTCCTGTTCCATTTTGATTGGTTACCGTTGCTGCGTCCCACTTCGCCCAGTATCCGTCCTAAATAGTACCCGAGATTAGCATTAGTGCGTCCCAAATGCTAGTATGTTGAAATGAGTATCCCAAAGGTATACTCGTACAAAGGATGGTCTACTACTTCCGATAGATGTTCGAAGTGGACAACTTATTCAGCTAATATTACCCGCAGATCCTTGCGCGAGGAAGAGAGGGAGGAAGAGAGGGAGGAGTTTAGTGACGGGTTGCTTCGCCGAATTCAAGACGCATTTTAGAGAGGTGTAAATGGAGGGAATGATAAATGATATAGTATAACATATAAGGAATGACGTGTGTGCGTAACAAGGCAACGCCGCTCTCGTCCTTTACATGACGCGTTAGTGTGTCCCGGTACTCGCGTGCTCTTTTTCTACACAGTCAAAAGTGTGTACTTTTTCTTCACAAAAAAAAAAGAGTACGTACTTTTAGTGCATTTTGTGTAAAAAAAAACAAAACAATGTTACCTGATTGGCTACAGCGCCATCGAGGGCAGGAACTATGATCTCGTGGGTCACCGTGATATCCTGTACTCCGTTTCATTACTTTAACATTTCGTGGCAGGAAATCTGGTCTGATTGCTTACCGTGACATTTTAGGCAGGGCTTTTCTGGGGCAAATGTTGTTCGGTTACTGTGCCAGTTTAGCTGGGAACTGCGGCCAGTTGTCATAAGGAAAAAGAAATGGCGGTGTGAAAACACTGACAAAGCTAAGCTGTCATAGAACTGTAAGAGTAATAGATGCCATCACCTCATATGTGGTTTAACACCACACAGTAAGATGTATAGAAAAAAAAATCGAACTAAACAAAATAAAGTTTTTTCAAGGCTACGGATAAACCCCACCCCCGCCCGGCCTGGGAACGCGAGTATTTGAGCTGTCAAAATGGCCGAAATACACACGTATAAATAATGAATCACATACAGGAAGTATTTCCTGAGTGGATTGAGTGGATGGTCTTTCATCAGGTAAAACATTCATAAGCCTAGACTCCTAAGTGCGGCCTTCCTCCCTTACACACACACACACACACACACACACACGCGTGCGGATGTCCTCTCCTCATCACGCTGATGCGTCGATGGTTTCGTCCGTCCATATAGGGAAAGATCAGCAGTTTCCTTATGAAAGCATCGCAGTCGCGAAGTGCAGCGCTTTAGAAAACGCCATTCAGAGTGACAGAGAAACCGTCAGAGCTGCCAGCTGAAACAGGTCCATGGAGAGACAGGTGTGGACAGGTTTTGTATCTATGTGTGTGTGGACGTTCATGCCCCAGGGCCTCCAGGTGTGCTCATAGGACACCTTTTTACCCAGAAACCCCATCCCTTTTCTGTGTTCCACTGTAACACTGTATCATTACGAAAAGAAAAAAAAACCATCATCACCCGGTTTAACGGAGAACGTGTGACCTTTACACACGCCTATTTGCTGGCACACACACTCACTCGACACTCAAATATGCATATACAAACCGCACGTTTCCAACGTGGCGCGTCTGAGATGTTAACATGCCGACTGACAGATCGCGTTACTCGCCACCGGAACGCCGCATTTAGGCTTAAATTATCGAGCGCGCTTCCCGTTTCCGCGTGCCTGTGCGCGACGGCTATAATTCATGAGCCGTAAACACAGAAACGCGACCGGATGTGGAAAAGCTCTCCGCTTTGTTTATTTATTTATTTGATTCAATTTTTTCTAAGCTTGCAGACGCGACGCCTGCAGACCTGCCGTCTCGCTAAACCCCTGACCTGTAGCACTGGGCTGGTTGAAAAGGCGTTTCATTCGAGTAATTCTGTGCTTTGTTGATGAGGGATATAAATGGAAATAAATGCGCTCCTTTGCCATTTCTAGGCATTACTTCTCCACTAAGATCAGGCCATTTCGCAATCCAGCTCCATTAATTAGGTTTATAATAGCGCCGTCGGTCAGCTGGAGAGGTGCTTCAAAGCTGAAGTACATTTCAAGGCCGTGAGACGTGTTTAATTTCATTAGCTCATGACTCACAGTGGGGGAAAAAAACATAAGTCATGGATTAGACCAGAGTAGCACAACACCAACATGGCCATCATAATGCATGCTGGATGCAAATAAAACTTTAAAAGCTTTAACAGTACATTTCACTAGACAACCGGCGTGAGACCAGCGCTAAGCAAGTGTCTTACCTTTCGTTCGCACTAACAAGCAGGAAAGCGAGAGGCTGATTAATTCCTCAGACCAATCCCATGGCTCACGTGGTCCGACGGTTCCTCGGTTTAGTTCCGGCTTTAGTTCCTACCTACAATTACTACCCATGTGTCTTGTTGATGTTGTTTGATTTTTGCTGCGACTTTTTTTTTCCAAAATATGTGACGCGACTTGCGGCGTTTTTTTGTTGTTTTTTTTTACGCTTAAATTGTCCGAATTTGCATTTGCACGAAATTCTTTTGCACATTTGTCTTCCGCAGTGATGTTTGTTGGTAAACAAACATTTGTTGGTCTGGCCTAAATTCTGGGCCAGAAAAATTTCTAACCGGAGCTTGAAATGAAGAATGCAGTCGGCTCCGTTACGCGATGAGTTAAATAAGCAAGTCGATACTTTTTCTAAGGTATCGTCGGAACGATGCGATCGGTACAGGACGAGAAAGACTTCGAAATTACAAACCGCCGCTCTAATCGGGCAAAAGACTGCATTTTCCAAATCATCTTCTTCTCTATGCGTTTATATCAGGATAATAGAGTAGCTTCGTTTTCCTCGGAAGCAATCCAGATGGGCAAAGATGTTTAATTTAAGTTCAACAGCATTTGCTCCAAGAGAAACAGAAACAACAACAACAACAACAACAACAATAAAAGCAAGATTCTTACACTAAAGCTTCACTCAGCCTTTAACATCACAGCATCAGCAGGCACGTAACTAGAAGTCCAGGTGCTGGAGAATAAAAAGCTGAAGGAATGAATGGCCTAGTTAGAGTGTGACCTAAATCCAGCTGGAAATTTCATACACCGCATAAAGATGGTGTTTTACAAAAAGAACCAGAACAGTCTGGCAGAGCTAGAGCGGATTTCTACAGAGACGGATCTCTGCAAATAACCAAACAGGACTGTACATAAGGAGTAAATATGTACACAAAAGCATCGATTTACATAGTTTAATGATCAATTCTGCACAGCGCTTTTAACAATAGACACTGTCACAAAGCAGCTTTATAGAAAAATGGACGTCGACTTAAATCCTTAATGAAAAGGTAAAGAAAGCGTGGCCGTGGTTTGAAGGACAAGCTGACCGAGAACTCGTCCGGTACGCCAGCAGCTCTTTTTAAGTTAATTCATAACTTTATTTTACTTTTACTTTTTTGTTGCTGTATTTACACCCCGAAACATAAATCGGTCCTTGGCGTGAGCCGATATTACGCGAGGAAAAGAAGTCTAAAATCAGAATCACACATAACTGAGACGTACGCTTCGCGGAGCTCACGAATACGGCCCGTTGTGAATAAGAATCACGGGATACAGTCTTTATGATCACAGCAGCAGGTCTTAGGACAGCCATTGCTTTTTAATGAGATTAGTCGGCTAGAAAGTACTGAATTCTTTTTAACACACACTATGACCGTGTTGTTGTGTTTCCTAACCACGTGACACGTCTTTCGGCTGTGTAATTAGGTCAGTCCTGGCCGGCTGCAGGATCCGCAGCGAAAGCGAGCCGTCCTGCGACTCTCCTCTGGTCAGCAGCGACCCCAAGGAGGACCACAACTACAGCTTTGGCAAAACTTCCAACTCGACCACCGGAGAGAAAACGCCGCTCGACTGCGGCGCGTCCGAGTTCCACGGTCACGACGCCACCAGCGACACGGACGACGACGACAGGGCCAAGATCAAGAAGGAGCCCAAAGAGTGGGCGGTGGACGCTCTGGCCCTGGCGCAGCACAACAAGTGGCACCATTTGACAAAGGTCAAACAGAGAGTGGCCAGTGACATGCTGCCTTTAAAAAAGAGGCGCACCGAGAAGCCTCCGGAAAGCGATGACGAGGAGATGAAGGAGGCGGCGGGTTCTCTGCTCCACCTGGCTGGCGTCAGAGCCTGTTTGAACAATATCACCAACCGGACGGCCAAGGGCCAGAAAGAGCAAAAAGAGTCCATGAAAAATAACTAAACTGTGTTATGAGGAAGAGAGAAAGAGAGAGAGAGCGAGAGAGAGAGAGAGAGAGAGAGCGCGAGAGAGAGCGAGAGAGAGAGAAAAGAAACATCACTTTT